>NC_084650.1:17011918-17361293 GCF_019802595.1 Syngnathoides biaculeatus | reverse complement strand
CTGGTGTGTTACTGCCGCATCTCAGTAATTTAGGTATGTTTTTTTTTCTTTTTGAACCAGATCTATAAATACCGTGTTGCTACTGTGTAGCTGCCGCAGTTGTTGTTTTTTTTTTTTTTTAACTGGTATCTTTTTTTTTTTCTTTTTAACATTACGGTACCATGGTAGCTAAAACCATTGATGATGCGAAAGCAAAGGTGGGTTGTTGAAATGAATTACTGAATACATTCATCGATGTACCAACTACTGCATTAATGATCGTGTACATGCTAGATGCACGCTGTTGATGCTGTATAGTGCTCTCCGTTTCAAGTGTTTCACACATATACATAACCGCCAAAGTAAGGTGCGTCAATTATTTGTGGAGTTTAGTTATTCGCAGTAAGGTGAGTGTTTCGATGTGGGCACTTGCGCCTTTTACACAGCTGTGGCATATGTATGTACCAAATGGTATTTCCTTTACAAATGTAATGGGTGAGGTTTATAATCCAGTGTGCTCTGTAGGCCAGAAATTACGGTATATATGCAATCCACGTAACTTGAAAACCTTGTAAATTGGAGAACTAGTAAAGGTATCACAGTATTCGGACATGACAAAAATAAAATACTTACAATGAAAAACATGAGGGCACAGGAGGACCAGGCAAGAGCCACAAAGTAGCCGTCGCTGCCAAACAGCAACCCACATAGGACTGTGAAGATCATCCTGGAGCAAAAAAAAAAAAAAAAACAAAAACATGGACATTTCGCAGCTGGGACAGCACCATGTGGACTCCCCCTCGGTTTAAGATTGTACATTCATGAGTAGCGCACAAGGAACTAGTTTCTTTTCTTTTCAAAAGAAACTGAGTTACCAATACAAGCCAAGGTTACATATCTGTAACATTACAAATCTTTGAAACCAAGTGGTGCTATTTTAAAACAAAAGTGAAGCAAAGCACACTACGCAGTATTGAAATGGTCACACTATGATTTTTTTTAATGACCATTTATCTGCAAACTGCACTCAAGGGTTTAGTCACAGCGGCATAAATGAAACTTTGACATGGACCGAAGTATTGAGTCATTGCAGAGGGTACGTGCACATTTACTGATATTGAAATATTGCCGTCACATTTACCCGACATATTTGTATCCACTGTAGGCGATGAGGTCGAAAGTGGACAGGTCGCTGTGTACTGTCAGCAAGTACAAACTGAGCAGCATTACCAGCACCTCGATGATCACCCACACTAAGGCCGTGCTGGCGCAGAGCCCGAGCACTTCGGGACTAAACCTTTACGTAGAACATAGCACGTCAGTGAAATTCAACGCAGTACAAGATGTGGAACAATAAAACTGCTTACCTTTTCTGAATGCCAAGTGCCATTCCGGCCAGTAAAATGTAGGTTATGAAAGCCATGGCTAGAACAAAAAAACAAAAACAAAACAGGCAGTTCTTATAAAAACATTCCAAACGGGTTGTGGTGGCGGTTAAAACATTTTACCCTGACGTCACACGAGGCGGCATGAGACTGAACTTTGTATTGTGATTTACAAGAATAGGCAAGTCCATTAAAAAAACTTTATAAAACCTGTGGCTAAAAAGCGAAGCAGGGAGAGCCTCTTTTAGGGAAATGCAACAGTGCTGTTAAAAGAATGGGTGGATTTGTATGATTGTAATATAGCTGACACTGGTCAGGTTTTCCGAAAAGAACACCAAATGTCACAGTTTTTTTCATTGCGAGTTGGTATGTGTGTAAGGGTCAATCGCCAGGTGTGTGGGGGTCAGTGCATTCATTGTGTGGCGAGCTTTAGTTTTCTTCTCAACCTTGCTGGTGTATAAATACATGATACGTGAGGTAAACAATCTTAGAATGGGGAAATAATTAAAATTTCAACAACTTGTACATTGATCAAAAAATGAGATGTGGAAATTCAGACGTTGTTGACATGATCATTGCGGGACTGGGTATTTAATTCAGCAGCTACACAGTAGCCACACCGTAGCACAGGACTAACAGGGCCAGTTTAAAAAAAAAAAAAAAAAAAGACAAAAAAAACCTAAATCACTGAGACGCAGGAGTAACACAGCAGCAACATGCTAGCGCAGTGCTAACGCAAGCGCGGCACTAACAGGGCCAGTTTAAAAAAACGTACCAGTATAAATCACTAAGACACGGAAAAAACTCAGCAGCGACACGCTAGCACAGCGCTAATGCTAGTGCAGCGCTAACAGTGCTGTTAAAAAAAAAAACAAACAAAAAAAAACATACCGGTAAAAGTCACTTGCTCGGCACATATATTCCACCAGTCTCACTCTCACCTTTTCCGCTCGAGTGTCTGCTTGGGGCGCTTAGAAAAAAATGCACAAATTCGCCGCATAAGCCACGGGGTTGAAAGCGTGCGGAAAAAGTCACGGCTGATAGGCCGGAAATTACGGTAACTGCCTTAACCTTTGTTATGGTGGATGTGACCTAATTTGTACAACCATAATTCATAAATTAGACCCGCCCTATTATTTGAGTGGTTCTTTTGGTAACTGACACTGTTTGACTTCCAAATCTGTTTGGCCATGTTAGATGGTTTATTGTTATCTAACTAAAAGGACCAAAACGGCTTGGTCTTATCTTTACCGTCAGACTAATTCATGGCACAGACTTGCTCTTTAGATGCTGAAATTGATAGCATGCTTTCATCTCCAGAGTTAACCATTCACCCAATCTCAAACCACATTTGTTGGGCATATCATATCCCCAACGAAGTTTGCCATTGTTTCAGATCACCAATTGTGATTTTGATCTTATTTATCAGTAGCCGGTTGGATCTCCTCAGGTCTGTGGTAGTCCACCCGCATTCTGACACCAAGAAGCAAACGCCACACCTACCGGTATTGTTCATTCAAGATGTCTTACTTGGTATGTAAAGATCTGGCGCGTTGACATCTTGCCTTGGAGTCAGCGGAGTGTCCCGGTGATAGCGAACCTCCCAGTCCTAACAAGTGTGACCACATCATTTTGAAACGTGAGCATACCTCATCAAATATACAGCGGTACCATGACTTTTTTGGACTTGTGTCGCACAAAAGTATTGCTTTAGCATCATTTTGGGGCTAAGGAACTACTGTTGTAGCTTGACATCAGGATCTACAGTCAGTTAGGTTGGTTGTTCACCACATGGTTAGTTTGGTGTTAGTCTGCTCCATGCGAGGGATTTCATTTTTTTATGCACGTTTTGACTATTACTCATGTTCAATAAAATGTGAAAAAGTGCATTGTGACTGTCGCTCTCCTTAAATTTTCACTTCACTCCTGCAACAGGGTTTTTGAGTCTAACTCGTAATGATAATTTTGGCTTGCATAATAACTAAATAAAATAAATAGATACACTATTAAACTGGCGGCATGGTGGATCAACGGGAAAGCATTGGCTTCACAGTTCTGAGGTCCTGGGTTCAATCCCAGACCCGCCTATGTGGAGTTTGCATATTCTCCCCGTGCCTGCGTGGGTTTTCTCCGGGCACTCCGGTTTCCTCCCACATCCCAAAAACGTCCAACATTAATTGGACACTCTAAATTGCCCCAAGGTGTGATTGTGAGTGCGGCTGTCTGTCTCCATGTGCCGCTTCGATTGGCTGGCAACCAGTTCGGGGTGTACCCCACCTCCTGCCGATGACAGCTGAGATAGGCTCCAGCACTAACCGCGACCCTTGTGAGGATAAGCGGCTAAGAACATGGATGGATGGATGGATGATGGATGGACTATGAAACTGCTTGCAAACTGAAAAAGTTCTAAGTTGGTTGGAGCGCTCAAAAGTCAAGGTATCACTGTATATAAAAATAACCACCTCGTCTCCATTTATTCACAATTTTATTCAGTGTGAAAATGTAGTGTAAGATAATTTAACGGTTCTGTCTGAAAAAAGAAGTGAATAAATCAATATTTCCTGACCAATTTAGAGAAACTGGACAGTGGCTTTGTTTAGGAATCACGGCTCTAGATGGGCTCCGATTGTGTTAAATGTTGCACCAAGTTTTATCGCAGCATTATTAGGATGTTCCTTACTTCCCGTGCTCACCCAGAACAGATTAAGTGTGGAAATATCTCATTGGAGCTCAAAAATATGATCGCTTATGAATGTGCTTTCTGATTACCTGGTGTGTGTATGGGAACATGAGGATCATGAGTTTCTTCACTACGTATCTGGTGTCCACGGCAAAGAAGTATTTCAGCTTGTTCACGGACATGAATCTGCTGATCTGAAAGGCGCAAAGAAAGGGCAAACATTTTAATCGTCGGATGGACTCGGCCGTCTGCCGCGGTCAACGTGCACGGCCGAGTCAGTCATCGTCGACTTGGGTGCTCACCGGCCTCAAATTCGGAATTGACACAGGCCAAATGCCGTCGGACCAGTGCGACGGGATCATGTGTGCGTTGCTTAAAGAGACATTCACAATCAACTGATGTCTTGATTCAGTCGTGATGAGATACGCTGTTATGTCGTGGGTCATATTGATCCATTAAAATTAACACTGTAATAATTCTTTTAAACGTTAAGGAAAAAAAAACTACAAGAACACTTGAATTGTTTATTTTTCTTAACCCTCCCCTCTTGTTTTGTGGGTCAAACCGACCCATAAACAAAAACGATAAAACATGTTTTTTTTAATATATTTTAGCATTTTAAACAAATTTAACGACCCTCTTCAGCTGTGGGTCAAATTTACCCACACTTTCACACACGCACACACACCAAGATAACATTTTAAAAAACGGAGAATACTGTTATTACAGGGGTTAGCCTTTGTTTTAATGAATGCCTCATATGTTATAAATGATCCATATTAAAAAAAAAAAAAAGTTTAACGTAGCATAATGCTTTTACTATTTTAAAATATTCTCTTTAAATCGTGCTCTTATACCAGGGGGCATTTTGACGAAAAAAAAAAAAAAAAAGAGCCCACTATGCACTTAAAAAAAAAATTTATATGTAAAATGTGGCATAATGCAAGTTTTGCTGGGCTCAGATTTGTTCTTTTCACTATACATACATTTTAATGTGTAAAATCCTTTCATTTTCAATGCCTTCTTGTGCTAGAGGTTTTTTTAGCGTAAGATTATGCTTCTAATGCTGGCCTAACTTAAGTTTGTATTAACCCTGATGATGTGTTGCAGGTCAAACTGACCTGTTAAAATTTATAAGAAAAAAAACAATTGTCAAGAGAACTGAGTTAATACTAATGCTGCGGTCCTCATCTTTGCTCTTTATTTGCACTATTATCATTACAAATCAAAATTTAGTTTTGAAAATGCTACAGTGCGGGAACATTTTACATTCCAAAGAAAACCAATTTTGATAACTGTAAAAAAAATTGAATATTTTTCCCCATTTTGAATCTCACCTCTTTGTTCACCATGTCCTTGCCTTGGTTGGCCAAGGATGATCCGTACATGACCGCGGCGTTAGCCATCGGATCGGCGAACAAGTTGTTGACTCCCGCTTGCGTGTCGTTCGGGGGCGCTGCCATGTTGTAGCCCGGAGTGTAGTAACCCTGAGTGTTCATCTCTGCTGTGCTGGTGTCCTCGAAGAGCATGGACTCCCCACCCGTTGCGTTGCCGCGACCCCTCTGTTTACCTGAGAAAACAAATACCGAGGTACCGTGAGCTTGTCCCGTGACCTAGCTCGTAACTCAGCATTCCCACATATCAACATTGCTATTAATCTGTATCAGTCCTCCAAAACAGCAATTATACTTCCTATGTTTTTAATACGGAAAAACACCACTATGAAAACACAGTAAAATGTAAATAAATATACACGTTTACCGCTTACAACATGATCAGAACAGACTTTCAAATAACCATTTGCCTTGTGTACTCGAGCTTCGTTCAGATCTGCACGTCGTATATTTGAAAGCCACATTTGTTGCCCTTTTTTTTTTTTTTTGATAACTCCATTGTATCTTCTCCTTCATGCAATCTAATCTTTGGAACAGGGAAAAAAAAAAAAAAAAAGATTGCTTCGCAATGTCTCTGTTTCCGCGATTTCCACATCCGTAGACGCAACAAAAATCTGGCACGATTACAACGGGCAGCTGACTGCTTATCTGCAACAATGGCGGTCAAGTACCCGGATGAACAAGTGTGACGTCACGTGCAACTCAGCCATACATACTGTTTGTGACATCTTTAATGATGTACTGGTCACTTCTTTTGCTTTCGGCTTGTCAACTTTTTCCCTCTAAGCCTATCTCGTGCAGCTTCCTCTCTAACACGGACTGTCCTCATGTCTTCCCTCACAACATCCATCAACCTTCTCTTTGGTCTTCCTCTCGCTCAGTTGCCTGGCAGCGCCATCCTCAGCACCCTTCTACCAATATCGTCACTCTCTCGCCTCTGTCCAAACCATCGAAGTCTGCACTCTCGAACCTTGTCTCAAAAACATCCAACTTTGGCTGTACCTCTAATGATCTCATTTGTAATCCTATTCAACCTACTCACTCCAGTTCTGCTTACAGTTGAACTTAATTTGACCTTCTTTCAACTTCTGACTCTCCAGCCGTTCAATAAACTTTTTGCACATCTTGCTATTCTCTAACAAGGAGCTGAATGGCAAAATTCACAACAGGTGGTTTAACATTTGTGTGTTTGATGAATAATCCACTTGTATGATTTCTGTGACTTTTCCGGCTGTGACACACTCAATTGCCCACTTGGAAGAACATCCTGTTTGAGGCCTTTCTCCAACGAAGGTACTGCTGATAATAAAAAAGTAAGTTTCTTTCGGCTTGTCCCGTTACATTTCAGATGAACACTCATATTTGTTTGACAATTTCAATAATCCAATAATAATAAAAGTTAAATGTCATCTTGGTCTCATGATGTCAAAATATGAACAGCACATTGAAGTGGATGAAATTTAATAGAACCAGGATACTATTTAGTCCATGAATGGATCAAACACCTGTTGTGAATTTTGCTGCTCAGCTCCTCACAGTTCACTTCACTTGAAATTGTGATGTCACACGAAAGCTGCATATCTCCTAACTTTATGTGGGTCGTGGCTCAGTAAAGGTGGGGGAGACGCTGGGTAGAGTGGCTCTCTTTCGGCTGCAAGTGCACTAACATTGTGGCTGATGTTACGAGACATGCTTACGACCTACCTTAATGTAATAACTGAGAATGGATGACAGATGTTAAAAAGAGATGACCATTTTGCGGTAATATTGGTGATTCACGTAATACTTACTTGGTCGGTATCCGTGATGTGGCAAATCCATTGCAAATTCTCGCTGACGTTAGCTTCCAAAATAAAAGCAGGGACACATTAGCCAATGCACGCGGAAAATACTTGGGCGTATACACAGACCGTAAAGCTTGTACAATGCGAATTTTACTCGGGGTGTCAAATCAGTAAAATTGTTTTTAGGGTCTAATGCTAATGCTTTAGCTCTAAACTTTAACGCCTACTACTCGTCGTCACCTGCTAAATTAATAGCAGTGTGGTACCGACTCAAAGCGACATAACACCTTTTAGCATAGTTATAAATGTCATCTCCGAATGTAAAAAAAAAATGCCGTGAGGATTTATTAAAAATATGACGAAGGAACGCAACTAACTTACCTAGCCTGCAAACGTTTGGTGGCTAGCTAGCTACGTGGCTAATGGGATGGCTTTGGGTGGCCACGCCCACTCACCCAGATTTGGGGACGTCACAATGTCCGCGTGGCAGTGCACGCACGTAAGCGCGTACTTGCAGCGTCTCCTTTAGTACTTCCGTGTTCACTCTGGCATGTTTTATTTTACGTATCTTTTTATTTATTGTTTTTTTGGGGGGGAGGGATAATTTTTCCTTTTGCTTGTCATTCACGTATGTTTGTCTGTTTTCGGGTCTGTATTTTTGTCATATCGTGGAATACAAATTGTAGGGGAAAAAAAATCCCCGTTCATACTTCCCATCTCTTTTTGTGAACCAACCCACAATAACCACATTAAAGGATTCTAAATTTATTTTAAAAATTATTAAAAAACTAAATTTGCAAATATTTCTTTGGGGAATCACGTTGTGACGTCATTCACTGGCCATCCATTCATCACAACCGCCCGTTCATTGTGATAGGCAATTTGCATATTTGATATAGTAACAATAATAATAACAATGGCGGGTTAGAATGTCTGCCTCACAGCTCTAACAACTGGGCTTCAAATCTCGGCCCCACCTGTGTGGAATTTGCATGTTTGTTGCGTGGGTTTTTTTACGGGCACTCCAGTTTCCTCCTACATCCCTTAAAACATGTATTAATTGGAGACTCTAAATTGCCCCAAGGTGTAATTGTGGGTGCGGCTGTTTGTCTCTATGTGCCCTGGAATTGGCTGGCAACCAGTAGCTTGCCCGAAGATAGCTGAGATAGGCTCCAGCACTCCCGAGACCATTGTGAGGATAGGCGGCTGAGGTAGTGCATGGATGGATAATAATATGTATTGTTATTGTATTTTATTCCTCCATTCAGTTCTGTTAGATTGAGTGGATGTATCTAATGTGGTACAGATACATTGTATAGACAGGTGTCGCAATCAAGGCCTGGGGGCCAGATTGGGCTCCGCACATCATTTTATGTGACCTGGAAAATGAAATCATGTGCATCAACTTCATATTTCTTGCGAAAATACCAAAACTGCAAATTGAGTGTCAAAATGTTTGAGCATTTATGTTACCAATCCCCCTTCTAAAACACAGTGAATAATAGTTCAATGAAAGATTTTTACTGGCTTCTGATTGAAGAACTATCCATCCATTATCTGCGCTGCTTATCCTCATAAGGGTTACAGGAGTGCTGGACCTTATCCCAACTGTCTTCGGGCAGGAGGCAGGGTACATCCTGAATTGGTTGCCAGCCAATTGCAGGTCACATAGAAACAAACAACCAGTCATACTCACAATCACACCTAAGGGCATTTATTTAGAGTGTCTTATTAACGCATGTTTTATTTTTTTTTTGGGGGGGGGGGTATGGGAGGAAAGCAGAGTGCCCAGAGTAAATCCACACAGGCACAAGGAGATCATGCAAACGCCACACAAGCGGGGCCGGGATTAGAACCCTGGACCTCAGAACTGTCACACGCCGTGCCACCATTTCAAAACCAGTTATGTATCAATGATTTTTGTGTACGTGTAACAATATGCGGTGATCATACAATATTTTCCGCATTTGTTTTACAACATACTGTAATCAAATACTGTTATCATGGCTGTCATGTTATTGGGCAAAGTACAATCTCCACGTACCCAAAGCCAGCCTGGCACATTGAGTGCTGTCCTGGGGCTTTACAAGATACCCATGTACCAAATAGTTTTAATGGTAGGTGGGTGGCATAACGTTACTGTTATTCCCCCGTGAACTCTGTGTGTGTTCGCGAGTGAGTGGGTGTGTTGTAGGGGATGTGAGTGGGTGGGTGCTAGTGTATGAGTAACTCAATAAATATGGTGGATTTCGGGTGAGTAAATTGCATTGGAATTCCTAACTTCCTTCAGTTTTGGAGGGAAAGTGAGCAGATGAAAAACCACTGAAATGCTCATTCATGAGCTCCATCTAGTAGCAGAACAAAAAACACTTGAGCAAAATTGTTAAGCTAGTAAGACAGCTACATAGCACTAGTGAGGCAAAACTGCACTACAGTGTATTTGACGTACATGCGCTACTAGTCCTATTAGTGAAGTGCTACATGTCAGCTACATGTTACTGAAACACAATCCCGCAGACTGGTAGAATGACAAGGACACACTAGTAGACCAAGTGTGTCTTAACAGTCATTTTCACTATTGCATTCTACAAGGGAACGGCGGCTCAGCTGGTAATGCGTTGGCCTCACAGTTCTGAGGTCCCGGATTCAATCCGGCCCCGCCAGTGTGGAGTTTCTGCTCCGGTTTTCTCCCAAATCCTAAAAACATGCAACATTAAATGGAGACTCTAAATTGCCCCGAGGTGTGATTGTGAGTGCGGCTGTTTGTCTCTACGTGCCCTGCGATTGGCTGGCAACCAGTTCAGGGTGTACCCCGCCTCCTGACCGTAGACAGCTGGGATAGGCTCAAGCACTCCCCGCGACCCTCGTGAGGATAAGCGGCAAAGTAAATGGATGGATTGATGGATGCTCCTTCTGTTGTGCCCACCTTGGGCACCTGGAGGGAGTATAATACAGTCATGCACACAAAAACAAAAAATTATAGTACCTCTTCTAGGAATAATAACACTGTACTCCTCTATGTGAAAAGAATAGCATAGCATGTCAATGCCATTTTCCATTATAGGTTAGCATTAAGCTAAGCGACAATTCATCAAGTGAAGCCATGTGGTTGTTTTCAATACACAAAGTGTAATTCTGTTTTGGCGACGTTTATTTTGACAGTAAATTTCAACTGGTAGTGGATTTAAACATTTTCAAGCCTTTCACTTTTTGCCAAAATGCTGCTTGTTGTGAAGTGAGTTGGGTTCGTTGTCACCATACAACACTCGATCGCTAATTTGCACTCGGAGGTCAAAGCAAGTAAAAATGAAAATGAAAATAGAAAACGTGATAGTATGCTATTCAGAATGGGACTGTATCGGGTAAATCCCCACTCAAGGACCACGTACCAAATGAGAGCACAGCTGATACCGGTCCAGGGAATCCAGCCGACAATTTCATGCTGAGAGTTACTCATGAAGGAATAGAAACAAATACAAAGTGCATCGTCTGTACCGTACTACAGTGTGAGTCTCTGTGTGGTCACGTGAGAGAACTCAAATGTCAACAGAACACAGACAGACTTTCTACACGCCCTGACGGCCTACGCATTGATCAGTTTTACTGTCGAGTGTCTCGTTTCAGAACGCCGCCCCGTAATAACGGCGATACAGTTACAGGAAGTGGTGTGCCTTCCTCGGGTATGCCATCATGGCAGCGTGCATTAAAGGTTTAGGTCACATGACTCACGCTGTCGGAATGCGATGATGACACGCGTCAAGTCTCGTCATTTAATACGCCAGGACACGGCACCTTTTCACCCAGTTATGTCAATTGCGTGCCTCGGGGTGATTGGGAAATACGCCAATCACATGTTGCCGTTTGACGGAAGACATTTGAGCTCTCGCTCGATATCCTTGATATTCAGTTGAATGTTTCTGTACTAGTAAAACTTTTATCCTCAGTCGTTTGACAGTTCAGATAACTAGTAGAACAACTTTGTCTTACTAGTATTTTTTTTCCATGACTAGACCCATTTTTGGCCAGTTAGCATGCAATAAAACTTTCCTAGTAAACTAGGGTGCTTCACTAGTAACACCACTAGCCCCAATGAGTCAGCATGTCACGCACTAGTCGCCTACTTGCCTGGCTTTCCATAAAACCATTATGAGCATGTATTCCATATTTATCTTTATGTCCATATACTAGTGTCCGCTTTAGCTTCATTAGGGAGATAATTAACCTGACTAGTATAATGACTATTGGTGCGGTACTAGAACAAATGTGTCTTATAAGGAATCATTTTTTTCCCACCGCAACTTCCACTTTTGGTTTACACACCATGCCGCCCAAAGACGGAGCAGAACAGTGAAATGAATTGCAGCATTAAATCATGATGCCAACCGTTTATTTGCATTGTCTTGAATTGTGCTATTATTCTATATGTTTTGTAAAATATTATATTTTAGGGTGCTGTTGTCATGATTGAAAACCACAAATATTATTTTTGTTTGTTTGCTTGTTTTTTTTTTTTGTTTTTTTTGGTGGGGGTGGGAACAAATTGTCATGTCCACTCATTTCAAGTGAGAAAGATGATTTGATATTGAAATGGGAGGCATGGTGGATCAGCTGGTAAATCGTTGGCCTCACAGTTCTGAGGTCCCGGGTTCAATCCCGGAGCCGCCTGTCTGGCGTTTGCATGTTCTCCCTGTGCCTATGTGGGTTTCCTCCAGGCAGTCCGGTTTCCTCCCACATTCTAAAAACATGCAACATTAATTGGACACTCTAAATTGCCCCTGGGTGTGATTTTGAGTGCGGCTGTTTGTCTCCATGTGCCCTGCGATTGGCTGCCAACCAGTTCAGGGTGTACCCCACCTCCAACCCATCCCGCGACCCTCGTGAGGATAAGCGGCAAAGAAAATGGATGGATATGGGAGTGTTTTGAGTTACAAGCATGGACACTGAAAAAAATTAAACATATGTATGAAATCACCACAGTATTAATGTATGCACACCGCTCCAGATGTGTTTTGTAAGTTAAAAACGATTGTAACAAGTTTTGCTCTGACCAACAAATTCGAAGACAGAAAAATACTGACACAATCAGAGGCTAGGGTTCTGCCCTTTTGAGGATACATTTGAAATGCAAATGGATAAAGAAATAGTTTAATAGCAGTACTAGGAATTTAATAGTTTAGTTTATAAATATAGTTGCTGCTCCATGGACCAGCAAAACTGATAGTGAAGGCCCTGGGCAGATTATATAGCTATGGCAACAGATAGATGCTGAAATATGAAAAAACAACAACAACAACTAACATCTACAGACGTAGTGCAAGCAAATAAGTCAAGAGAAATGTTGGGAATAAGTTACATTTCATAGAATGAATCTAAGAAGTGAGGTCGTAACCGGCCGCCGGTGATCGACGGTAACACGAGACGCTGGTGCAGCAGTCAGCAGCCAGGACAACTCAGCCCATGCCGGGAACTCTGCGTGTCCTCGGGGGGACCGCAAACTCAGCAGCTGTTGTGACAGTAAGTACAGTAAGCTTATTGAATTCACAGCTTATAGTCTTTACTTTTTTTTTTTTGTGCCATAGGTGTAACAGCAGTATTCATTACCACACACACACAAAAAAAACTGTCACTGAATAAGGATGGCGATGTAATACGGCAGCTTTTGTGGCAACAGGCTGACTCATCTCCACAGGCATGTGTGCACATTGATGTGGTTTGTCAAGAGAGAGTGACTAAAAAAAAAAAAAAAGCCTCCACACCCTAATCATGAATTTCATAATTACCCCGGTGTGCAACAGCCACATTATGACCATGCAATAGAGCGTGATTGAAAGAAGGGTACTTAATAAATGTTTGCATTATAACCACACAATTCCACCCTTCTAGTGTGCCGTGTTCAACAAGTAATTATGTCTTCAGGGCATCAGTGTTGCAACAGGTGACCTTATGAAACATGACTTTGCAAGTGGAATTGTACCACATTGGGCTCAGCCCACTGCTATGTTTTTAATGGTTTATTTAGCTTTACTGTTTTGATTGTTTATGCTCTGTTCGAATGTCTTGTGTTCGATTTGTACCAATAACAGCACTTTGTTTCAACTGCGGTTGTGATGAATGCGGGGTTAGGCTAAAAGGGACTAGATAAATAAAATTAACTTGAACTGAGTAGAATAGAATACAACAGAATACGGCAGATAACACATTCATACAGTGCGCGTTCATGCATTCACATTCATACAATGATGATTCATGGCACAGTTTGAAAGACAACGAGCTGGAACAATGTGTTTAAATTGTGTTAAAAAAAACAAAATGTAGAGTTACACAACTGAACTTTTGTGTAACAGCTCAATATTTCATATTTTATACAATAAAATGTTTATTACACACTTTCTTTTACAAATTTACATTTATTTTATTTTTACATTATACATTTATTTACATATATATATATATATTATATATATATATATATAATATATATATATATATATATAATATATATATATATATATATATATATATATATATACAATATATACACACGCGCACACACACACACACACACACACATATATATATATTATATATATATATATATATATATATATATATATATATAGGTGGCACGGTGGATCAGTTGGTAAAGCGATGGCCTCACGGTTCTGAGGTCCCGGGTTCGATCTCAGACCTGCCTGTGCGGAGTTTGCACTCCCCTGTGCCTGCGTGAGTTTCCTCCGGGCACTCCGGTTTCCTCCCACATCCCAAAAACATGCAACATTAAATGGAGACTCTGAAATGCCCCTAGGTGTGATTGTGGCTGTTTGTCTCGATGTGCCCTGCGATTGGCTGGCAACCAGTTCAGGGTGTACCCCGCCTCCTGCCCGTTGACAGCTGGGATAGGCTCCGGCACTCCCTCTGACCTTTGTGAGGATAAGCAGCTAAGAAAATGTGTGTGTATATATATATATATATATATATATATATATATATATATATATATATATAATGGTATGGTATGAATTATGGTATGTTGCGTACAAACTGTTTCAGTTACCCAATTAAAACTTATTCACTGAAAGTTTTGTTTTCTACACTCTTAATGTACTTGACACTGCATAACGAGACGGGAAAAGTTTTTGTTTGTTTTGCTTTTTCCCCCTCAAATGCATTAATGGTGGTCTCTGTGGCCATGAGGGTAATGAACTGAGGCGCTTTCAAGGGTCCCGGTTGTAAGGAAACTCTCACCATATTAGGCAAATGACGTCACGTCACGTGTGAATTCCACGAGAGATTCCGGACAACATGTCTTCCCGTAAACGGGGAGGGGCGTGGCGAAACTAAAGTGTCGCTTTAAGAGTTTACAACGACGCAATCATCGGCAGACTATGATTTCTAGGTGAGTGACTAAGCAGCATATGACACACCGACGGTCGTTTCTAGACGTTTAAGGATCAGTGGAGAAAAAACAAGACGTTTATTGCCTGGGCTTCACCCCTCGGATTCGTCGCTGCTTGGACTCGACCGTCTTGCCGCCCTCCATCGAGTGGCTTCGCTGTCAGTTTTGAATCTGAAAGTTACTTTTTTGGAAACCTCGCGCGGAAAGCGTCATCTCCAGCTAGACATATTTAATTTGTGGAAAAAAATATATTTATATACATATTTCAACAGAGAGGATGTACCGAGGTCACGGAAGAGGCATCCCGGCGTACTCGAGCGGCGCTTCTGGGTCAAACGCTTCTTCCCTGGAAAGCACCACCACTTCCACTACACAAGAGCAGGTAGGCCTTCATATGCTTTTATGCCATTATAGTACATACATATATGTAATACATATGTACATAGTACATATATATACTATTCTATCTTTATTCATCTCTTGGGCAGCCCCCTATCGTGACAGGCAGCACAATGCTCTTTCACCAGGTGTCACAAGATACATAATTAACCTGCTGAACTAAGTGGAAGAGAATTGAGGAGCTTCATCTAGGCAAAAATAGTGCTTAGCCGCCTAATTTTTCTTTTTGGGTTGGGGAATCAAATTGTAGTATATTTTTGCTATTTGTGACATAACACTGTCAGTATTTTCATAAATATGCACTTTTTGTGACATTTTTGTTTGGCAGCATGCTGTGTGATTTAATTTTTGTTTAATGTCAAATATGTCCCATAGCTCGTGAAAAGTTTGGAATCGCTGCTATAATTTAATTGGCCAAGTTGTTTTACTAACAAATGCTCATAATAGGGTTGCGAAGTGTTGGAAATGTGTTGTTAAATTTATGTTTAATGTTATGACAAAATGTTCATGAGGAGGTAAAATAGGGAATTTTGGAAGTATTCCAAATTGGGAACGCTCAAATTTATTCATTTATGCAAATTGATTGGGAACTTGGGGTCAAGGTATTATTCTCAATCATAAATATAAACATTTTGTTTTGCTATAAGCACACATCTATGCAAAATAATAGTCCTCCTTGTCACATGTGATGGCATTACATATTACATTTGCATATTTTTTTTAATCCATTGAAGATAATCTCAAATTTATTCTTATATTTTGGCTTGGTATCAGACAAGACTATGGCCTAACTCCTCCCCTCACATCAAGATAGTTCCTAGGCATCAAGATCCCACCAGATGGTACCGAAGCAATATTTTCATATTAGATATGGTTCTGGCCTAACCACAAAAATGCAGGGAATCGCAGTTTTTTCAGGAAATATTAGATAGGTTCTCCACAAAAATCTGCAAATTCGCAACTGCCAAACCGTGATTGTGTTGGGTTTTACTGTACTATACATATTTTGCATTAATTTAATCCTGAAACAAAGATGGATGCCTTATTCCAGTCCACTGACTCCGTCCTGTTTTGACAGAAGTTCACCATGTCTGGCCCAGGCCAGTTTGTGCCCAGCCTCAACGCCATCACGACCAGCCAGGACCTCCAGTGGATGGTCCAGCCCTCCCTCGTGCATCCACCGGGCCCGGCCCGATCCCCGGTTCCTCCGTACCCGTCCCTCTCCAGGACTCGCCCGCAGGGTCCGCCGCCACCTCTTCCGCCGTCGTCCCATTCGCACTTCATCCGGCCTGGCGTCATCAGAGCGAGCGCGAACCCGGTCCCCGGTTCCACCCGCCGCCGCAACGACGAACACGTAAGGCAAAAATAGCTCTGACGTAACGGGCAACTTTGCGGAAAATTAGTCAATGGTGGATCAATGTGTGTCAAAAGTAGTGTGTAATATCCTGTGACGCTCACACTTACACATACATCTGCGCTCTCCCAACTGGACTTGCACAAGAGATATGTGGAGACAGAACCTGCTGAAATAGATTTTTTTTCTCTTTTTGATGTGCAAGTTTCCACAGTTTTTTTTTTTTATTTTTTTTTTGTCCCTTGTTTATTTTGAGACAATATTGACTGAGTCAGATGATCCCTTGTGATAAACAAACATTGATAGCGGAGTTACACATAATTTTTTTTTAAATTTAAATCTAGCACCACAATGACCTGATTCAACCTCCTGTGCAATAGGAACTAAAAAAATACAAGTACAGGTACTTTATCACTGTACTGAAATAGATTTTTACGATTATCACGACTTTACTTTAATATTTATATTTCTAATGACGTTTTTTCCCTCATTGTGCCATGGTAGCAAAATGAGAATTATATAAAGTCATATTAAAGCGAGTTTATATGTAGAGCACAGCTGACACAAGGCGGTTGAAAGTACTTTGCAGGTACATGAGATGACAAAAAAGAATACCATAAAACATGAAAATAATCATGAATTTTATGCTTGAGTTGAATTCTGTACTTCTACTATTATTACATAACAATTTGTACTTCTGTAAGGATAAAGGCAGAGTACCTTTGCCCCCGATGCCGACTGCCACATTTATTTTCTAGTAGTGCAATTTGCACAGGAAGTGGACTCGCAGGTGACTCACGGCTGGGCCCGCAAGTCACGTAATGTGACTCACACCTGAGTCAGCGTTCGGATCCGAGGATGACTCATCAGTCATTTAAAAGGGCGGGAAACAGGAGAACCACAGACGGCAAGTTCTTCAGTGCGGGCGCTGGATGGTCCGAGTCCAGGGTGCAGCGCAGACGCAAAAAGCGCGCTCATTTGAAAGCGTTCTCCGCCGTGACTCATAAATTAGGCTGTCGGTTTTTCTCTGCTGGGTCATGATGAACTGATGACACGCTGCATTTTATTTGTACTGCTGCTCGCTCGTATCGTTCACATTTTCAAATCATCTTTCGTCATAATGAGACGTGACTCACTCGAGCCCCAGAAAACTAGCCGTACACCGAATAGACACAGATGACTTCTCTGCCTAATATTTGTTCATCTTTAAGTTTATTATGATACGTCAGATGAATGAATTCTCTATTTTTAAAGGCCTTGTTTCCCAACTATTTTTACTTTCCATTTTTTTAATATATCAACAATTTCATACACGCAGTCACTGATGGTGTAGTGGTACACACGCCTGCCTTTGGTGCGGGCAGCTTGGGATCAATTCCCGCTCAGTTATGGCGTCGATATCTAGTTCAAGGCGTAGGCCGCCTTTCACTTGATGCTAGCTGGCACGGGCTCCAGCTTTCCCGCAACCCTTGTGAGGATAAGAGGCTTGGATAATGTACATGACGTGACAATTTCAGACACACCGGCAAATCAATATGTCACTTAAAGTGGATAAACAGGTTAATTGTGTTCTTTCTGTCAGGGGAGGAGCATTTAATTGTTCGGCTGGTCACTGTAGGTTACTGGTATAGACAGTTCAACAGATTATTTTAATGAATGATATTTTTAGGCACGGCGGCATGATGGAGCAGTTGGTAAAGCATTGGCCTCACAGTTCTGAGGACCCGGGTTCGATCCTGGCCCTGCCTGTGTGGAGTTTGCATGTTCTCCTTGTAGCTGCATTGGTTTTCTCCGCTCACTCCATTTTCCTCCCACATCCCAAAAACATCCGACATTAATTGGACACTCTAAATTGCCCATAGGTGTGACAGCACTCTTCGTGACCCTTGTGAGGATCAGTGGCTAAGAAAATGGATGGATGGGTTTTTAGGCACCAGTTAATGAAAATAATAGAATTGGATAACTCACTGCAGCACAGTGGCTGGGAAACACTTTACGAGATCGACAGATTGGATGACAGATGGATTTGGCCCAGCACCATAGTTTGATGAAGCTTTAAATATTACATTTTTGAATACTGTGTCGATACCAAACCCTGCCGAGAAAATCAAAAATCCATTAACTCATTCACTTCCATTGACGGAAATACCCTTCCAAAAAGGATTGTCTTTAACTAAAGATGCCATAAGGTGTCAGCAAATATCATACAAGGCTATCCATCCATCCATTTTTTTTTTTTTTGCCACTTATCCTCACGAGGATCCCGGGGAGTGCTGGAGCCTATCCCAGCTGTCAATGGACAGGAGGCTGGGTATACCCTGAACTGGTTGCCAGCCAATCGCAGGGCACATGGGGGGAGTGCTGGAGCCTATCCCAGCTGTCAATGGACAGGAGGCGGGGTATACCCTGAACTGGTTGCCAGCCAATCGCAGGGCACATGGAGAAAAACAGCCGCACTCATAAGCACACCTAGGGGTAATTTAGAGGGTCCAATTAATGCTGCATGTTTTTGGGATGTGGGAGGAAACCGGAGTGTAGTACTACTAGCACAGAGCTTCGTGTTAACAGTAACATAGTTGTTCTAGCATGCCGAAGTTGTCATACAAATGAGGACAAAGCGCATATTCATCCATCCATCCATCCATCCATCCATCCATCCATCCATTTTTTGCTGCTTATCCTCATGAGGGTTGCAGGGAGTGCTGGAGGCTATCCCAGCTGTTAACGGGCAGGAGGCAGGGGATACACTGAACTGGTTGCCAGCCAATCGCAGGGCACATGGAGATAGATAGTCACACTCACAATCACACCTAGGGGCAGTTTAGAGAGTCCAATTAATGTTGCATGTTTTTGGGATGTGGGAGGAAACCGGAGAAAACCCACACAGACACAGGGCCTGGCAGCACCCTGCATGGCAGCAGCTGCCCTTCGGTGTAAAAATTTGTGCGTAAATGTGTGAACGTGAGCCTCTGTAGAGCACCTTGATGGCGTGGATAAAGTGCCAAATAAGTGTACTTCATTTACTACAGGTCATTGATGGTGTAGTGGTACACACGCCTCCCTTTGGTGCGGGTGAGCGTGGGATCGATTCCCGTTCAGTGATGGCGTCGATATCTGCCCGGTGACTGACCGGTGGCCAGTTCAGGGTGTAGTCTGCCTTTCATCCAAAGCTAGCTGGGATAGGCTTCAGCTTTCCTGCAACCCTTGTGAGGATAAGTGACTTGGATAATGACATGACAATTAGTCCAGAATGTTGCCAAAGTAGTTTTCTATCTCACAGGGTTTTGGCCTGAGTACAAAAACAGGGAGCAACAAGTTCAAGTGAACTAGTGAGCAGCATCCATTGAGTTGACGCGGGCGAATTTGCTTTTCACTTTTGATGAAATGATTCATACAATTCATACTTGCTTTTGTTTTCAGTTGTCTCACGAGGAGCTGGAGAGGCGTAGAATAAGGAGAGAGCGCAACAAACTGGCAGCGGCCAAATGTCGCAATCGCCGCCGGGAACTGACAGACACGCTGCAAAACGTGAGCGCCTGTTTTCGCACGACTGTCTAACACTGCTGCCCCGTGGCCAAGTCACACACACACACTAGAATCTGCTGCACTAAAATTAATCACAAACTTTCCAATACATTGATTTACGTCATGACTAAAAGTGATTACTAAGTAAAATATTACAGAGCTCCATTTTGTTACAAAACACAACACTGTAATTGAAATTGTATCCTTTCAAGGTCATTCCAGGCAACGTTGGGCTCAGTCAGGCTTAAATCCTTCATCGAAGTCCATGTTTGTTGTTTCTTGTGCTTTAGGAGACGGAGCAGCTCGAGGACGAAAAGTCCCGTTTGCAAAAGGAGATCGCAGAGTTGCAGAAGCAGAAAGAGAAGCTGGAGCTGGTCCTCGAGGCTCACCGTCCCATCTGCAAAATCCAGGACTCCGACTCGGATTCCGAGGCCAGCGCCGCCCTCTCATCCCTGACGGGCATCAAGATGGAGCCCGAGGACTACAGCGCGGCGGGGCCCTCGCGCGCGAAGCAGCCGGCGAAAGCGGAAAAGGCCAAGCCCAAGATCACCATCCCCACCAAGGCATCCCCGACATCCTCGGCGGTGACCCTCGCGGTCAGCCAAGAGTCCGAGTCCCTGCACACGCCCATCCTGATGTCCACGCCCTCCCTCACCCCCTTCACGGCCAGCATGATTTTCACGTACCCCTCGGCCCCCGTGGACGTCTCCCACCAGGCCCCGCAGCCTTGCGGCGTGGCGCACCGGCGCAGCAGCAGCAGCGGCGACCAGTCGGATCACTCTTTGCACTCGCCCACCATTCTCACACTGTGAGTGACGACAAGATTGGAACTGATTGGGCTTCATTTCATCATTTCATGTTTTTTTTTTTTGGGGGGGGGGGGTCTCAAATTTGGGTGTCCCACTGCGTTTTTTTGTGTGTTTTTTTTCACGGACCACCACATAATCCTAATATCAATTTAACATAACTACCAATGCCATAGGAATGACGAACCTGCCCATTTTTGATAACTTTTCTCTAATCTAATTCTATCTTTTATTTTGAAAAGGTTTATTTCTCTCTTTTAAAAAAATGGGAATATATCCTTGAAGAAATGTCTTTTGTTCTAAGAAAAAGGACTCTATTCCTGTAATAACACCCCCCCCACACACACAAAAATTACAACAAAAACAAAGAGCGACTTCATTCGTTTGAGGGTGTCATATTTTTTTTCGCAATCATATCACAGCTTTTAATTGGCCCAACACGCATTTTGAGAACCGCTGCTCTACTCAGGTGGCATTGTCATGATCCACTTACTACGCTTTCACTACGTTTCTTTTCAAGATACTTTATACCTCTCCTTTTTTAAGTGGCACAATTGTGTTGAAGATGCATGCAGAGTATTTTATCAAAGTATATTTTGGTAATGTAACGTAAGATTGCATTTAATGACAATGTTGCATCGCGGCATGTAACGTTTTTATGGATGGGAAAGTCGTCCTCAGCTATTTTTTTTTTTCTTCATTTTACATTTTATTGACCACTAAGGCTGGGCCGTAGGAGTTGATAGCGAGCATATTTATTTGTGAGAGGGTAATATATTTTTGATAACGGGTGGGCAGTGCCTTACTTTTCAGCTTTTAGCGCAGCATTGTTTCAGAGACAATAAAGAAAGACAACTTTCACAAATGTTCAAAGGGCTTCTGGCGTCGTACTTTTGCATTTCTGATACAGTACACTGCTTTCTTCAATTGAGAAATTTTGGCAGTATATCAGAAGCACTGACCTACATTTACAACATCAATTCTATGATTTTTTTTTGCCTGACATTGTATTCATTCAGTCATTCACAAAAGTCCTTTTCATTTGGTAGCTTTTCTCTCGGCTGCACAGCTTCCTAAAGTGTTTTTTTTTTTGGGCCCTATCAGATTTCAGCCTCTGTTGCCATGCCGATGTAATCTGCCTTGGGCCTTCACTATGTTATTTTACAACGGGGCCTCAGATTTCAAATTTGTTGTCCCTCCGTGACGCCATTTTTTTTCTGCCCTCTGATTGGTTGGTCAGGGCAATATTTGTCACCGCTAACATCAACTAGCGAAACAAGTCAGTGTTGATTTGCACACGTTAACCAATAGACTGTTTTCCAAAACCTTCCGATTGAGAACACCGGCGCCATCTTGGTTTGGTGAATTCAGGTGAACAAACAGTAACTAAGCAGGAATTGTTTCGGAAAGATGTATGAATGGGTGCGCACTGCTATGTTATCGGTTGCTCAGACGAAATTGGGCGTTTGTAAAGCGTCTTTCTTTCGACTGCCAGCTCTGATCAAGAACCAGCATGAGAAAACGGAGCAGTTTGCAACCAAACGGCGACAACTGTGGCTGTCTCGTATTAGCAGAGCCGATCTAGCAGCCAAGTCATTCCCTTACGTCTGAGTTTGCTCGGGGCATTTTGTTCCCAGTAAGTATTGGATAAGTTTTAGAATTTCACACCTACTTAGCAATAATTAAGTTCTGTGAAGGAGAAGTATTCTTTAGGGCCAAGGGCCTACATAATACTCGTGTGTGTGTGAATGCAATGCATGTCTCCAAAATCTGTATTTTCTGTTTTATTGTCATAAGTTTGCAAAAGTTAGTTACAGCACCGCTAGCTGTTTCGTGAGTTGAGTTGAAAATGTAGCCGTGGAAGTGGAGAAAAAGGTGTGGGCTCCACTTGGGACTCGCCCCGATCGAACCTTTCTGTCTCTCTGTAACAAAATAATTTAACAGAACGCTGACTGTTATCATGCGGCGCGTCCAGGCAGCGGAGGCTGTTAGCCCTGTACGCCGAAGCTAGGCTAAAGGCCTCCGCCGCTGCCGAGCTTCGACATCTGGGGAGGCCATTAGCCGAGCTTCGGCGGAGCCCTTTAGCCGAGCTTCGGTGGCAGCGGAGGCCTTTAACCTAGCTTCGGCATCCGGGGCTAACGGCCTTCGCCGCATGGAAGCTCGGCTCGCGGCCTGCCGCCTGGAAGCTCGGCTCGCGGCCCACCGCTCGCTCGTAAGGCTTCAAGTCATTCCGGTCTGAAGAACCATCCCCGGCTGTAGGCCCGGAGCTCCGGGGGCCTTTGTTTACGCACTTACGCCTCTGAGTTGTCAGACTCCACGTCACTGCGCCCGAAGAACCATCCGAATATTCAACATGTACAGCCACAGGTTCAAATCTGTATGGAAGTATTCCTCCGTCATCCCAACGGTGTCTGGATAGGTTACCGACGCCCACATTTGTGTGCGCCATTTGTGTTTCTCCAAGGCATACAGGTCGATATTGTCGATCAAAGCACACTTCTTGTCGTAACGGTTTCTTGAAACCACATCTAATGAGCACCGATAACTTTCCAAAGTCTTTTTAACCATCATGCGTCGCTTTTAACAGCCGTACGAACATTTGTGTAACTCCAAAAGCATGAGAGTGAACGGTGCGTCAGTAGAGTGAACCCATCCAACACGGCCTGGTGCCCCCGATGTAGTCACTTGGTCGAAAACTGTCTATTCAAGCAAATAATCAGCTTCTGTAGCGAGTTTGATGTATTGACTTTAAATGTTCGATCAGATAAATATGGATTGTGAACCGCTCCAGATGCTGCACATGATCCAGTTAAGGACCGTTATATTGCCTTTTTGTATAGCGTTGATGGTTTCTATAGTAATTGCGACGTCACAGCCGCGCTATTAATAGGCAGGTAACAAATGCATAGCCTCGCCACTGCTCCATAAATAATTTTTCATGCCACTTATTGCATTTGCCTGATGGACCATATTCCAGGGCTCCCGTAAAGCTCCCGTCACAAATGGCCTCCTCCCGAAATATTTTCCCGTAAACTTTCATCACCAAAATATGAAAGCATTAATCAAAGAGGGGTCAGGGTGGTGTGTGGACTCAAACGGGTGCGCCAGGAGAGCCTTCTCAACAAATGTGACAGCAAAGACAGCTTTCTAATGATATATGTTATGATCTCGGATAAACGCTAACGTCAAGTCTCGTACGGCTCATCCTCTGCTTCTGGAAATTGGAAGTGACTCACTCGCCGTACGTGCTCGTCTCTGAGGGCAACGGGTTGCTACGCTCAAAGTGGGTTAGCGACACAGACAAGGGACAGATGGCGAGCTGGAGGGGGCAACTCAGCGGGTGTCTGCGCCACGCTGTCAAATGAAGCCTGCGCGGCCCATATCGATGACTGAACAACACCACTGCTCCAGACATTGCAACGTGTCAGGTGCCCCCCCCCCCCCCAACCTCTCGTCAACTAGCTACTTGCTAGCTGGTGGACTCCCCTATACACTGCAATGACCCAAATACTTTTCACCGATTTGTGCTTTACCTCATTAATGTATTTATATTTATAACGTCTAAACTTTTTTGTCCCTGACATTTGCCATATGAAATGATATTTGTTGCTACGAAAGCAATTGTTCATTGACGAAATGCCTGAACAATGGAGGACAAAATGGAAGAATTGTCTGGCAGGCGGCATAGTAAAACTGGTAAAGTGTTGGCCTCACAGTTTTGAGGACCCGGGTTAGATCCCGGCCCCGCCTGTCTGGACCTTGCATGTTCTCCCCGTGCTTGCGTGGGTTTTCTCCGGGTACTCCGGTTTCCTCCCACATCCCACAAATATGCAACATTAATTGGACGCTCTAAATTGCCCCTTAGTATGATTGTGAGTGCGGTTGTTTGTCTCTATGTGCCCTGTGATCGGCTGGCAACCAGTTCAGGGTGTACCCCGCCTCCTGCCCGTTGACAGCTGGGATAGGCTACAACTCTCCCTGTGACCCTTGTGAGGATAAGCGCCTAAGAAAATGGATGGAGGTCTTTCCGTTGTTTCTGGACATATTGCAATAATTCTCAAATATTGGCACGTGGGCTCGCTCTACTGATATGCAAAAGAATCACTGAATTCAATTTTCAAACTGTACGTCATGTTGAAGAGGCTGAAAAAATCGAGTACAAGACTATTATAAGTTATAATGTCAATGTATTTAATTTTGAGGTATAATACCAAATTGAATCTTTTCGAACGAAAGAAAATGTATGTATGTATGTTTTTTTACACTGGCGTGGTACACTGCCAACATATTTAGAATTATAACTGCTCACTCTAACCTAATCATTTCATGTCAGATAATTGCTACTTCAAATACAAAAACTTTCAGATACGTATGTTTGGACTGTTGCTCTCTCTGTGTCAAGATGCTTACAGTTATTAACCGAGTATTCCTTTCATTTTCTTTTACAAGACTTGTAATTGGGAATATGTATCTGTTGGTTTATTTTAAGTAATTGACACTATACCATCGTAAGTTTGCTTTGTGTGATTTTAATTATTAGTCCTATGTGGGCCTTCTTGCCTGGGGCACCAGGTCAACACAGCAACACGTGCACAAATTGATCGTGTCAGTCAGTATGCGTGCAACCGCGCGTCATGTACATGTGCGTGTCAAACAAGAAAGGACGGCACTGTGGCAAGTCTCGTAGCACTGTATTTAAAGCTCTTCAATGCACAATGAGCGCGCAGCTCACCAAATAAAACAGCATCGCCCAGGGGATCTCTTAAATAAAAGGGTTGGCAATACATAGAAGTCAAGAGAAAAGTAAGGGCTCAAAAATATACAGTGTGTACTCACAAAAAGTTAAGGGTATTCGGTTGAATCTTCCTATGCTTTTCTGTGACTCCTCTAGTTTCTCTGTTGCACAATACGGGCTAAGAAGCTCAACATAGTCACTGGAAGAGTCACAGAAAGGGCCGTCATACCAGTCACTAGCCTTAGCCTCATTTGCATAACTATAATTTTATTTTTACCGTGACATTGTTTTTACTGAGTTTTACTCGGACAAAAAATATGTTTTAAAACTTTAAATTCATTTTAACATTGACCAAAAAATGAATTTCAATTGATTTTTCAAAAAAATTGACAGAAAAAAAAATCAGTGCTAGATAACTGATTTTTAAACTCAGTTTGATTGCAATGTCAACACTTTTCCTCCCCCCCAAAAAAATCCAGCAACGGGTTCCAGTCTTTGACGTTCATCCTGAAATTGGGCCCCAAAATCGGACATTTTGCGAGTAGTGTAAACTATCCTTAATGTTACAAAGTAGTGTAAATACAAAGCATACAGAAAGATGCAACTCAAAAGTCTGTGCTGTGTTTGAAGTGAACATCAACGACAACTAAGTCAAAAAACAGTAGAACGATGATGAATGCAAAGCATTCGAACTTCTTCCAGTTTGATACAAAGACTTTCCAGTTTTTTCCTTTTAAGTGTTCATTTGAGTTCCGAGTGCGGTCCGAAGACGTCTACCGCTCGCTCGTCCTGCCGTGAAACCTGAAGGGCCGTCGTCGCGGCGCCACGCTCGTCGTATGGCACTCGCGTCCCGGTCCTGAGGTGGAGCGCGCTTAAAATAGGACATTGTTGCTCGCGAATGGCAAATTTTTTCAATTTTTCACTACCTCAAACTCCGCTTCAGTGTTATTGGGATTCCACGGACTAAATATGGCTCAAAACTGGATTGAAATTGATCTTTAGACCAAAGGTAACGCTGTCCAGTGCAATAGAAAAAAAGGCTCTTTTTTTATTTCTTTTTTTTTTTTTAAACCAGTGTAGGCTAGTCCAGTGTAGGGTTGCAAAACTCCAGGAAAGGTTGGAAATTTTTTTAACGGGGAATTCATGGGAATAAACCAAAACAAAATGGAAAGTTGCCGCTTAATAAGTAACTTTAAAATAATACTATAATTTAGCAGAACCAAAAATGGAACAAAAATAGATTACATGGAAGTAAGTATGGCAAGAAGATTATGCTGCCAGTCCATCAATCCATTTTCTTTGCCGCTTATCCTCATGAGGGTCACGGGGAGCGCTGGAGCCTATCCCAGCTGTCGACAGGGTTACACCCTGAACTGGTCGCCAGCCAATCGCAGGGCACATGGAGACAAACAGCCGCACTCACAATCACACCTAGGGCCAATTCAGAGTGTCCAATTAATGTTGCATGTTTGTGGAATCTGGGAGGAAACCGGAGTGCCCGGAAAAGACCCACGCAGGCACGGGGAGAACATGCAAACTCCACACAGGCGGGTCCGGGATTGAACCCTGGACCTCAGAACTGTGAGGCCAACGCTTTACCAGCTGATCCATCGTGCCGGCACGCTGCTAGTTGAGTTAAGTAAAATAATAATTATAAAATCAGCAGCGTGATGAACATACTGTAATGCCCTTGAAAGTGGACCAAGAGACCCATTTTGTACCCATGAGATACCTTGCAAGTAAATTACCCCCAATTCCCATAAATTCCCACGGAACGTTTCCCATTTGGAATATTCCCAAAAATTCCACATTAACTTCCAGAAACATTGCAAAAATTTACTGAAAAAAAATCCACCCTTTTTGCAACCCGAGTCCAGTGCATGAGATACATTAATGCGACCCACTTTTTGGTCCAGTTACTTTTTTTTTCTTTTTTCTCTAAACAACAAACCACTGAAAAAGGATTTAGGGGAAGAGTCATTAGAAAAACTGTAAAATTGCTCTAAACCTCGAGTATCAAGTGGCAAACATCTAGAAACGTCTGTGAAAAGTCCTGAAAATGTTCAGCGATGTGGCACGCAGCGAGTCTTGCAGCATTCGAAAGGCTCACGTAGTCGAATGGAACAGCTCGGCTGTGTTCGGAATCACTTCCGATCTACTATCATGCGCCCCATAGAGTCACTTCGGCATATTGTAGTACTAGCGAAAATAGATTCTGCTTCGTAATGCCCTGAATGTATCCCCCAATGATTTTGAAAAGTACTGAAGAGCTATAGGTTACTAGAAAAGCACTACAGTGAACCTCGGCTAGACCACCTGATCGTGGAGTTGAGTACCGCGTTGTGCCACAATGTGCCAGGCAGCACCGCGTTCGACTGGGCGTAGAGAGAGTGAAATTAATGTTTCATGTTTTTTTCAGTTTTTTTTTTCTGTGTTAATTTGGTTGAGCCTAAATATAACTTTGCCAATTCCTATTAGCCTGTCTATGGCATTTCACATTATGTTGACATGAAGCTAGCGGACTTTTGTCATGACAGTGGACTCCCACACATTTGTCGACTACTAAAGAGTTTTTACAAGGGAACCCATCACACATTATTTCCAGACCCACCCCCCTGCCCCCATATTTATCATATTTTTTCTGCATTCTTGTTTATTCATCTTCTGACCTTATCCCATCAATTATTTGCACTTTTTAAATGGGTCTAAAAATCGCATTTTAGTGATTCGGGAATGAGAGAATGATTCGGAATCACTCGCTCATTTCCGACTCCCGGGTCACTATTAAAGGATTTCGACGTGACTCTTTCCTGAACTACGCAGTTTACTATATGAAAATCCCTATGGAGTATTTTCGACTCGAATGATGAACGATTCCGAATCTAGTCACTCATTCCTAGCCCCCGGATGTCCGACACACAGGTTTTTTAGCGCAGGTTTGAAAAGATCTATCTAGGTCCATTTGATTCAGATCTTTGTGATTAGGGAACGATTCCGACCACAGCCCTTGTGTCTAGCCCTCAGCGTCCATATTCGAAGCCCTTGTAGACGCATCAGTCATCCGGGGAGCACACCAAGTGGAGCTGGTCCGGACTCCCCACGCTTCCCGTGCTGGAGCTCCCGTCCCCCAGGTCCCTGGCGACCATGCACGGCAAGGCCAGCTCGGTGGACCCCCCAGGGCTGGAGTCGCTGCGGGTGACGCACTCTTCCTCCAAGACCAGGCACAGCTCCTTCAGGTCCAGGTTCTCCTTGACCAGGCCGTCCTGGGTGCGCTCCAGTTCGGCCAGCTTTTTCAAGTAGCCGCCCAGGTCCTCCCGCATGACCTTGGCAGCGTGGTGACCGAAATGCTGCCACTCGCGCGCCAGCTTCTTCACCTTGAGCCGGTCGTCGTCCAGGAAGCAGCACAGGTCCCGCAGCTCGACGTTCTCCTCCTGCAAGCGCTGGTTGATGACTTTGAGCTCCCGGATCTCCAGCAGGTGGCCCTGGAGCTGCTTGTTCACCTCCTTGATGAGACGCCCCCGCTGGATGAGCGCCGAGATCTTCTCCGACTCCTCCTTGCGCAGGCGACTCAGCAGCTCTTCCTTGGAGCATGCTAGCAGGTCCTCGTCCGACATCTTGGACAGCTCTCGGGTCAGGAGCTCTCCTTCGCTGCTCATCTTCTCCTCAAATTACACCCTTTCAGAACCGAAACATAACAAAAAAAAAGCCAAGTCAATTTTATTTGTAGGCGTCATGATAGGAGCGATTTATTTACCGAGTATCAATGCTACGCATTCTAGCATGTACGCAGTCGTGAACCCATGTTACATAAACAAGGAGCATTCTACCGCATTCAGCTTTACCAACATCAGACCGCTTTCTTTCCGACGTGTAGTAATAACATTTTAACGACGTGGAATTTTCATTGAAGATATCAGACATCCTTTTTGCCATTCGCGTGTGTGTGTGCGTGGTTTTAAACTTACATTGTTAACCAAGCAAATCCCAAGAATTTGGGAGTCTGCCTTTGTCCTTTGGCCTTACTATTTTAAACAAACATAGAGCAATAGTAAACTCTTGAATCTTGTATGAGTAATCAGCTAACTAGATTTAAGGACACCATCCATCCATTTTCGACAGCTTTTCCGGGACGGGTCGCGGGGGAAGTAGCTTCAGCATGGGTACCCAGACTTCCCTTTCCCCAGCCACTTCTTCCAGCTCTTCCGGAGGGATCCCGAGGAGTTCCCAGGCCAGCCGAAAGACACAGTCTCTCCAGCGTGCCAGCGGGTCGTCCCCGGGGTCTCTTTCCGATGGGACACGCCCGGAACACCTCACCAGGGTGGCGCCCGGGAGGCATCCGGATCGGATGCCCCAGCCACCTCATCTGACTCCTCTCAATGCGGAGGAACAGCGGCTCGACACTGAGCCCCTCCCGGATGACCGGACTTCTCACCCGATCTCTAAGGGAGAGCCCGGACACCCTCATTTCGTCCGCTTGTATCCGGGATCTTGTTCTTTCGGTCATGACCCACAGCTCGTACCCATAGGTGAGGGTAGGAACGTAGATCGACTGGTAAATTGAGAGCTTCACCAATGATATTTTATCAATTTAGATATGTTGATGTTTGTTCAGGTCTTATTTCTGTTCACAAGGGTGTTGAAAAAATTGTAGAGCCATGTTTCTGGATTAAATATGCGTAAAAAAAAATGGTGTTATTTTTGGGGTGCTGTGGCTGGAACGGATGAATGGCATTTGAATCTATTTCAACGCAGAGCACCGATTTGATATACGAGTAAATTGTGGTATGAACTGTGCCATGGAACAAATTTGAATCATAATCCAAGGTACCACTGTAGCTCCTTGGTACTACAGAACATATTTAGGTTTGGTTTGAGCACAAATACTGTAAATAGGTAACGTTTTCCACAAATAACAGCGAGTAGGTTGCCCTAAGTATGCTGTGGTTTCTTGGTACCAAAATGGCACAATAATAAAACTAAACTCAGTTCAACATAGTTCCTTTACACTCAAAAGCCACAAGATGGCGCCAAAGTACCACTTTTTTTTCCCAAGATCGTCATCTCAGTTCAACATGCAGCAGTTACTTGGCACCAAAATGACACAAGTGCTGCACATATTTACAGATTAGATTATTTGCTCACAAGTAGCCGTTTTTGTGCTCCCCGAAAAATTCAATAAATTAGATTTTCGTTGTTGTTGTTTGTTTTAAGAAAACCTACCCTCAGTTAATTACTCAAAAAGAAAGGCCAAAGAAAACTTTTACTTTAAAAATATTGTGAGTCACCTGTGCGTTATTTTTGTTTTGTTTTCAGTTTATTATTTTTTTCAAGCAGACTTTTGAGGGGTAAACCAATTCTCCATTACCAAAACAAAAAAGCAAAAAAAAAAAAAAAAAAACCCAGTAACTTGGTGTTTTTTTGTTTTGTTTTGTTTTGTTTTGTTTTTTTTTAGCAAATAATCACACGATCACAACAACCCTTACCTGAGAAAATGTGAAAGTGCTGAGAGGATGCAAACAGTTCATAAGATGAGCCCCCTCATCCAGTTCGTCTTCTGGGTGCAAACTTCACACCGGCACGGATTAATTTGACATTTGTGCTCAATCTTGTGCTTTTCGTCCCCAAAAATCTGCGGAAAAAGCATCTCCCCCGAGCGGCTGCAAGACAGGTTTCCAGGAGCAAGGGAAAGGCCACCGATCTTATTTCACCGCCACCCGATGACGAGGATGATGAGAACGATGCTTGTTTTGAAGGTAGCGGCAGCTTGCAAAAATCCTCCGCGCGATCCACCGCCGTTTTGATTTCCTTTCTTGCACAACACAAATGTTCGATGTTGTTTGTGTCGCGGCGCTCGCCGCTCGCTATCCAGATTGGACTCCGGGTTTAATGGACTCTTTTCTCTGGGCTCTCCACTTCGGCGAGAAACCACATACGCTTCATTTTTTTTAAAAAAAGATAGAAGGCTTTCAAAAACGATCCGTTTTCTTCATCGTATCGCCATGGTTTGTGGCCGCGATTGGGCTGGACGTTGAGCACAACAATGTCCGCCTCCACAAGACACTTTCACGGTTGGGGATTCTCCGCTAGCGGCTAATCGACGTCAAGCTACGCGGAGTCGCCGGAAATGCAATCATTGAAATTTCAAAATAAAGAAAATGGTTACGGACAACCTTTTGGGTAGAACACGTCTTACTACCTTGGGCCAACCAATACACTATTAAAAATTGGTAGCAAACAACCACGCAGCTTTAGGAACATCCATCCATCCATTTTCTTTGCCGCTTATCCTAACGAGGGTTGCAGGGAGTGCTGGAGCCTATGCAGCTGTCAAAGGGCAGGAGGCAGGGTACACCCTGAACTGGTTGCCAGCCAATCGCAGGGCACATCGAGACAAACAGCTGCACTCACAATCACACCTAGGGGCAATTTAGCGTGTCCAATTAATGTTGGACGTTTTTGGGATGTGGGAGGAAACCGGAGTGCCCGGAGAAAACCCATGCAGGCACGGGGAGAATATGCAAACTCCACATAGGCGGGTCTGGGATTGAACCCAGGACCTCAGAACTGTGAAGCCAATGCTTTACTAGCTGAGCCACCGTGCCGCCCACTTTAGGAACCTTACGAGGCAAATATTTGGCACATGTGACACACACTAGTTTATTTCTCATTAAGGATATCAAGCAAATTTTCAGATGGATGTTACTATCAATCTGGAACTGTGCACTCGTTGACAAACTGTGCTACGAGTGCGACTAGTGGCATTATAAAATTCTAGCAGTTAATATGTAATGTTTGAGTACTTGTACTAGCAGTGCACCGATCTCCTCCTCGTTAATCACATAGTTGTTTTACTAGTATACTTTTGTCAAACTACTAGTGTGCGGGAATATCACACAGTACTGTAGTGTGGGCAAAAAATGCTTCACTGATTTGGAGTTGTGCGTGTCTGTGTGTGGGGGGGGGGGGGGGGGGAAATTACCGATTGTTTTATTTTGAAATTCTACCGGAATCAATCTCCATTGGAGGCTCATCAATGAGTTCCTACCCTTCCATCGGAGATAATCATAAATATTTGTGATCTCTCCCCAGTCACTCCCAGTTTCGGAACATATCATGAATCATCTTTATAATTCTCACAGCATTGAATCAATCACAGCTGAGAATGAAAAGAGATTCACAGGAAGGAATCACTGGGATTGGTCATATTGTAGAAATGATCATTTAAAAACTAAACGTATGAAGACTGCTTTCTCTGACTTCATATTCATATTTGTGATCTTACGCTGTACTAGTCACTCACAGTGTATCTCTTAATTCGAAAACCTCACGAATAATGGAATTATACTAGTCAAATCTAGCTGTTATTATTTAAAAAGTGAACATGCATTGACTTTTGTTCGTTTGTTGCCAGGTTTGGACTATGAACGATGCAATAAAAAGAACGAGGAAGGAATAGAATCAGATTGAGATTCAGACCATTTGAGTCATCCAATTTGAGTCGATTGCTTGGCGGCTCCCAGTTGCAAGTCCAACAACCACTCATTAGACGGACAAATAACACTCAACTCTCAGTCATGATCAGAGAATCGGGCGGGCCCATTGTTTCTCGGCGGTGGCACCGCGGCATAACAAGATGAAAATAAGTGTTTGAACAAAGAAACGGATGAATTCATCGGATAATTGATAATTAAATAGGAAGTGCCAGGGAAAGCAAGACTTCTTCCACTGCCCTGCAGAACGGGATGCGAGCGCTTGGCTGCAAGTAACGAGCCCATTATGGCAGCGAGCGGCAGCCTGTTTGTGTGTGATTGTCTGCACCCCCCCGCCGCCGCACCCACCTCGCCCCCACCCAACCACCCACCCACCCTCAATAGCTTTATGCTGAGGCATTCACACGCACATCCTTCCGCCCTCCATTGTTGCACGGAGGCCAGCACAATACCGGGTGTTAACCGCAACGGTGATGCCATCAGTGTCATTTGAGTTTACAACTACTCCCCCCCCCCCTAGAAAAAAAAAGAAATGTGCAGCAAACAATTTGACGAGGGGATTCATTCCCCTTATCCCTTTTCGGCGTCCCTCCATCCCATCGCCATGTAGTTACTCTGAAGGACACATGCAGAAACAGCGGAAAAGGGAGGGAGAGAGCAGGATTTGCGGGGATTTATTGAGATTAATCGCCAGCGGAGGAGCAGATTGTGTATTTCATGCAGTAAGCTCAAGTAAGAGCACATGTGGTGCGGTTTATTTTTAGAAAGTAGGAAATAATTAATGGGCGAATCTACCGTCAGTCATCGTTTGCGCTTCGGAGTGGACAGTAGTGCGTCTTTGTCTATGGCAAACGGATGCAACATTTAAAAGTTAACATTGCAGGGATCGACGACTTTCTGACTTGGAGTTGTATTTTGAACAGATAAGGATAACATAATTGTGACAAGTCGGAATGACGAAAAGAGATATCGATAGTTCAGACGCAAATGTCCGCAACTGAATAACGGACATCTGCCATGGAATTGAAAACATCTGTAAATCGAGTTTGAAATTGAAACACTTTGATTCTGACTCTATCTACAACTTGGTTTCACGTTCTTAAAACTTTGTTTAAGCTATCCGAAAAGTTTAGATGTGGTATATTGTGAGCCAGAATTACGTATCTGGAATGGATAAAACTATAATTGTATCTCAAACCGGAGTTTAAAACTACACGAGCGGCAATAGTGACGTCATTTGCCGTCGGGGAGTTGGCAAGACTCAAAGAGCCATCCATCCATCCATCCATTTTCTTTGCCGCTTATCCTCACGAGGGTCGCTGCAAGTGCTGGAGCCTATCCCAGCTGTCTACGGGCAGGAGGCGGGGGGCACCCTGAACTGGTTGCCAGCCAATTGCAGAGCGCATGGAGACAAACAGCCGCACTCACAATCACATCTTGGGGCAATTTAGAGTGTCCAGTTACTGTTGCATGTTTTTGGGATGTGGGAGGAAATTGGAGCGCCCGGAGAAAACCCACGCAGGCACGGGGAGAACGTGGAAACTCCACACAGGCGGCGCCGGGATCAAACCCAGGTCCTCAGAATTGTGAGGCCAATGCTTTACCAGCTGAGACACCGGAATAACTAAAGGAATAACTATTAACTAGTCAATGATTTCCACAAATATGGTCTTTATTTTAATCATATTTCATGTAAAGTTTTTATTTAGATTAATTTCAAATATTTTTTCCCCAGTCAATAAGAATGAGCAAAAACTAAAAAAACATAAGAAGAAAAATAAAAGTAATGAGAAGTAATATTTGCAATATTGTATGACAAGCGGCACGGTGGATTGCAATACTGTATGACAAGCGGCGCGGTAGATCAGCTGTAAAGTGATGGCCTCACAGTTCTGAGGTCTAGGGTTTGATCCTGGCCTCAGCTGTGTGGAGTTTGCATGTTCTCCTCATGCCTGACTGGGTTTTCTCCGGGCACTCTGGTTTCCTCCCAGATTCCAAAAATATTCAACATTAATTGAACACGCTAAATTGCCCCTAGGTTTGATTATGAGTGTGGCTGTTTGTCTCGATGTGCCCTGCGATTGGCTGGCAACCAGTTCAGGGTGTACCCCGCCTCCTGCCCGTGGACAGCTGGGATTGGCCCCAGCACTCCCGCAACCCTTGTGAGGATAAGCGGCTAAGGAAGTGGCTGGATACTGTGCAAAAAATGCATTTATTCCCAAGATTTGAGAGGTCTGGTTCCATGAACACATCCAAACTCACTACAATCATTTTATATTTCATCCAATCTTGTTGGAACGGGCTTATTAGTTATTATTCATGATATTGATGACCCTCATCATTAAAAAATAAAGTTAATGGCAGGAGTGCCCTAGTTTCTTGGGTACTTTTGCCATTAACTTTTTTTTACAGGGCCTTGCGCGTTTATTTTACAGGAGCCTTCGCAATTTTTAGTAACCTATATGGAAATTATGTATCATAGTGGTGAGAAATTCTACTTTTGTGGTCATTAATAGGCATGCCTTTTGAAATCCACTTTGGGGAGCTCAAATGAAAAAATAAAATAAAATCACAAACCATCCTAAAACGAGGATAAACTGCAGTTTGTGTGTTAAAGGGGGGGGGGTAGCTGGGATTGGTTCAGGGTGGGGTCAGGCTCCTTCCGCTCTTTTGGTTTGGACCACTTAACACATAAATCATAATATAAATTTGACATCCCCAAATGGATCAAGTCTTTTTATCTTTATTTCTTACAAGATTACAATCTTTTTGGCTAAAAAAAAAAAAAAGAAATTATTTTACAACTTCTTTTTTTTACCCCATCTTCTCCAACAAAAGGATTTTCGAGAAGATTTAGAGGACAAAGGAACAAAAGGTGCAACGTATGACTATATTTTGTTCAGAGTATGAATTTTTCCATCATGACAAAATACGTCTTTGTTTTTGTTAAGATTGGAACATTTTCTTCAGTCCCCCCCCCGAAAAAAAATTCATAACATGATGACTTTTAATCTTTTCATCTGAACAGAAGGTGTATTCATTCTGTCTATCCATCCATGGATTTACTGTAATGTGTGCTCATAATTTCCAATGCGTAGTTTGTGCAGGAAAAATGTTTTAGCCCTCGGTCACAAACACATATGATAAGCTCTTCTGATAACTGTGCGGAAGTGAACACACCGGATGCGATATGACGAAAACCTCTCCCGCGTAAACGCGATTAGGTAAAGTACTTTCCATTATGTAAGGAAATAATGAGGGATTTTGACATAAATGCTATATTTGTACGGCCCATTACGTCATGACAAAACCCAAACGGGACGTTCCGTTAGTGGTCGACGTTCCGCTGCGTCATTACGTTTGAGCTACACGTCCGGTGACGACATGAACCCGGAAGTAGTCGTATATGTCATCGCTGTTGTTGACTTTTCTCCCATAGCGCTATTCTCATACATCCGCACCATGTGTAAAACGTTTCTACCTGTAGGACTGCACTTTACTGCCTCACGATACACTAATTTTGTTCTCGCCTAGCTGTTTCTTTTGTGTGTGTGTGGTTAAAGCTGTTATTTCTCGCTAACTGTAAGATAGTTAGTAGGTAACATGAGAGGCTAGCATGCACCGGGGGAAGTGAGGCTAATGCACACAGTCATGTCATTTGTTGCCTGACCGTGTTTGGGAGCAGACTGAAATAAGGTAATGTGTCAGTGTAACTAAACATCTCACAAATTCAAAGTCTCTAATGAATGGTTGTTGTTTTTACATGTCGATAAACATGCATTTTATTTTTTGTATGAAATCATACTATTCCTCATGCAACGGAGGGAACTTTATTCTATTTGTTCAGAATCCGCTTTATTTGTTAAAAGTGTAAAAAAAAAACCCACACAATCCTTTTTAATTCAATCCTATTGAATACACATACAGACGTCCTGTTGTTGTGCTGATTTTGCCCCTTCCCCACCATGCACACCAAAGGGGAGACAATCTTGTGTTTTATGAGATTATTCGATAAAATTGTCCCTATGGCAACTAGGGGATTTTTGCCAATTTTATTGTCTGAAAAAGATCGGCCTTTCCTTATTTTTTTTTAAGGTTGTAGTTAGTCACCTGTAAAATCTTAAAACTTCTTGCAGAATTAATTTCATATGACCCAGGACTTGCTAGAGAGACTATGTTTCCCGGCTTTGTCGGGAGCACCTTGGAATTATCCCCATCCCACAACGGAAGAGCTGGATGAAGGGGCTTGGGCAGTGGTTCCCAAAGTCAACCTGGGCCCGGACTCCCAGTGAGTTGTTCAAAAAGCTCCCAGACCCCCAACCTCAACTTTTGCCAATAATGTCGTGCTGGACACAGCTTTGCCATTCTGGTACAAAGAAATACTCAATTTTAGTGGCTCACATGCTCTTGCTTTTTATTTTTGCACAATAAATCAAAATGTGGTTCAACACTGGAAAGGGCAATTCTCACATCATGATTAGCTTCCAGACGATTTTGTTTTTTCGTCTTCACATCACAGACCCCCTGGAAAGACGCTTTTCACCCCCTTGGGGTCCGTGGACCCCACTTTTGGAACCACTGGGCTAGAGAGAGAAAAATCTGGCCCTAAAGCAGGGACTTTAGCTTCTGCCCCCGCAACTTGACCCCAGATAAGCAGAAGAAAATGAATAAATGGATATTCATCCATCCGATGCTATTCGTAGTGCTACACTAGCCAAACTCAAAACGTTATGAATAATCATCAATTTTGTCTCAAAGCAGATGGCGGTGGAGCTGGATGTGTTTGTGGGTAACACCACTATCATGGATGAGGAGGTTTATCAGCTCTGGTTGGATGGATATACAGGTAATTATGGCAAACCATTTATTTTTAAAGAGACTTATTTACTGTATTATGTTTTTGAAATTTAGAAGTTTACTCAAAGACAAAGCTGCCATTTTTCTGACATACCTGTATAAAGTGGAGAGTGACACAATTGATGCTCTTTATTCCCAAAATGTGTGTATAAAAGTGGTTCAAATGGTAAATTGTATTAATTAATGTTCTCATCAGTTAAAGTAAAATGTGTTGAGATGATTCACTTATTTGATCACCCTCAAGAAGGCTCTTAAGACCTTAAAATCGAATTTGATCAAATTCAACATTTTTAGTAAAAGATAAGTGTTGAAAATCTTTGGCTGTAAATATTAGTAGGCTAACATTAACTGACATAATTCTAACAGATTTCAAAAGCATGACAAAGTGGTCTGAATTACATAAGGGTGGCAGTGTGTAGGTTATGAATATGTTTGCCGCCAAACGAGTAGGTATTTTTTGCCCTGATTAGAGCCAGCGCCACCACTTGGCATGACAACCAAAATAGGATCAGTGGCTTGTGTATTGATGAAGACCGTAGCTAGCTAGCTGCAAGAACTGACATGGATTGCAAAATGCATTGATCGTCGACATTTCAAATGCACATTGCAGTAATAAATTTAGCCTAAATTCAACACCAAGCGACATCGTGTCTAGTCTTCACCGATTTCCTGCCAATAAAGCCCGTGAGCCTTACTGTTCATAGCCAACAGCGGCTGGATGGCGAATTGAAGCATTTTATGATTCATCTGAAAAACTAAACCATTAATATTGTTCACGTGCCAGAATGACCGAGGTTGCTTTCACTTTCAGACTTTTGGATCTTAACGCAGACAATTTTGATTCGCCAGTGTTGTAAACATGGGCGATATTAGCATCGCTCCATCCTTTTTCAATTAGTCATTGGCGAGGTTGTGAACGGCGAGCGCGAACAAGTACATTTTCTGTAGTATATTTAACAATTGGTTGTCAACAATATTTGTCCACCCGAGCAGTGAATGATGCGGTGAAGGTCCGAATGGAGGGCGGCGCGCTGGACGAGTGTGAGGCAACCGCAGATGTGCTGCTGAGTGACACCATGGACCAGTACCGAACATTCCAGATGTGCGAGCGTCTGCTGCACAGTCCGTCCAAACTAGCCAATCAGTTGCTCTTCCAGATCCCGCCTCATCGACAAGCCATGCTCATCGAGAGGTGATTTTCCTTTCCTGTCTGAACACATTACTTTTATCATTAATAGTACAATGTTATTGGTTTCCATAACATTTAATATTCAACACTTACAGTGGAACAAAAGCAAAAACTCGCACAAGCAAGAGGTTCTATAGTTAATATTGGGGTCAGCTGTGAATAACCAATATGTGTATGAAAAACATTTCCAGGGCATAAATATAAAGCAATCCAATGAAAAATAAATTCAGAAAAATATCGAAGGTGGAGAAAGTGTAAAAATGAATAGTGTCTTTTTAGATGCCAGTAGTCGTCAAGATTTTGAGGTAATTAAAGGCGAAGTCCACTCATTAAAAATAACAATGTGTCAGATAGGTCATGTGATTGGTACTATCAGATATCATATCATATATAAGGTTGTTTATATTGGCAATTTTGAATGTTCCCAGTCGCTGACATTTTGGCGAGTCACATGACCTACTGTACGTGCGTGATGTGACGTGTCATGTGCTCAACCCGAGGCTCAGTTACCTTCCTAGACAGTTATTGTCAGCGCTGATTTCTTGGATTTACCCTCATCTGATGAAGAAATAGCAGTATCGGTTGATCGGGAAGACGGAGGAATGCGTCCATACAGATTTGAGCCTGTGGCTGTCAATAATGTTGAATATTCAGATGGTTCTTTGGACAGGAGTGACGTGAATCTGACTACTTGTTGTTTACGCACTTATGTCCTGCGCTTAGGCCTCCGAGTAGTCAGACTCCGCATCATTCCTGTCCGAAGAACCATCCGAATATTCAACATTATTGACAGCCACAGGTTCAAATCTGTATGAACGTATTCCTCCGTCTTCCCGATCAACCGATACTTCTATCTCTTCAACAGATGAGGATAAATCTGACAAATCAGCGCTGGTCATAACTGTGTAGGAACTTAACCGAGTCTCAACTTGAGCACATGACACGTGCACGTAGGTCATGTGACTTGTCAAAATGTCAGCGACAGGCAACATTCAAAATTGACGATATAAACAACCTGATGAGTGATATCTGATGAAAATCTTTATTTTCAAGTTACAGTACCAATGACTTGACCTATCTGGTACATTGTTATTTTCAATGAGTGGACTTCCCCTTTAATGTCATAGTGTAAAAATATGTTGTCAGATGTCATGGGCTCTAGTGCGTTACAACTTGCGTGCAAATTTGTGTTACGTCTGTGTCATAGGAGCAGAATTGTCTCGTAAATCAAGGAACCCGTTTATCATATAGCCACAAAAAATAGGGTCCCACTTTGTTCCTTTGGTGTGGTCCAGCCTAACTTTAGTGTCTATTTTTTTTCCAAATTTAAGATACTACGACTTCGATGATGCTTTTGTTCGTGAAGTCCTGGGCAAGAAACTCTCAAAAGGAACCAAGAAAGACTTGGATGACATCAGCATCAAGACAGGCGTGACTCTGAAAAGCTGCAGAAGACAGGTTAGTTTGGACATTTGTTGAAGAATAAGACAATTCCATGGCTTTTACATTCTCCCTCACATATTATGTACTTCTTTCCACGCTTTAAAGAAGAAGAACTTCAGTACCTTTGAATTGCAAGCTTTTCATACATTTTGTGTTGAATTGCAGTTTGACAACTTCAAGCGTGTTTTTAAAGTGGTGGAAGAGCTGAAGGGACCCCTAGTAGAGAACATACGTCAGCATTTCTTGCTCTCTGACAAGCTCGGAAGGTACGGAGCCTCCTTTAGGCCTTGACTTTATGAACCGTAACATTGATGATCTTTCTGTTCTGCACAGCACTGTGATGTTTTTAACGAACACCAGTTATCCAGGATACGGGCGCCAAGGAAAACAACGGGAAGATAACTGTTTTCTTGGCCCATTTCAGGGATTACGCGGCCATTGTGTTCTTTGCCAACAATCGCTTTGAGACGGGGAAGAGAAAGCTGCAATATCTCACGTTCCAGGACTTTGCTTTCTGTGCTGGACAGCTTATCAACAACTGGACAGTTGGAGCTGTTGGTGAGGGATTGACTTTTTTTGCTTGAAATGAAATGGGTCCCTAGATTAACGTGAGACTGCGTAACGTTATTTGGCCTTTTAATTTAACCGTCTTTAAACACACATCCATGACAAACTCAATTCTGAAATGTGAGACTACAGAATACTACAATTGAAACCAGAAGATTACATTCAGGATATTTAAGGAAACATGTAATCAGACTAGTCTTTCGTGTTTTAGGTCAATTAGGATTACCAAAATTATTTCTATTTGCTAAATGCCAGAATAAGGTGACAGGGAAACATTTTAATGACTTTGTTCAAAGTCAGCCATTTACAAATATGATTATTCTTTTAAACAGTTTGGGAATAGCCAGATGATGTTTCTGGAAGCTTCTGGTTCATCTGAGTTCATTAGAGACACATCCGTGAATGTATTTTAAGGCACTTTTGGGACACTGCTTCTTTGTGTAGCATCATGGACATAAAGTCCAGATATCAGGAAGGGAATTGTGAGTTTACACAAGTCTGGTTCATCCATGGGTGCAATTCCCTGTTGACTGAAAAGGCCACATTTATCTGCTCAAACAATTAAATGTAAATATAAACACCATGAGAATGTCCAGCCATCATAGTGCTCAAGACGGAGACAGCGTCTGTGTCCTAGAGATGAACATGCTGTGGTATGAAATATGCATAGCAACCCAAGAACAAAAGCAATGGATCAGAGACGGTGGCACTGAAGTGACAACGGGAAGCAGAATTTGAGGTAGCCGAAATGAAGATGTTGAGGTTCTCGCTCACAGTGAGCAGGTTGGATAGGATTAGAAATGAGCTCAGTAGAGGGACAGCCAAAGTTTGATGCTTCGGAGACAAGGTTCGAGAGTGCAGATTTAGATGGTTTGGAGATGTCCAAAGGCGAGAGAGTGAGTATATTGGTAGAAGGGTGCTGAGGATGGAGCTGCCAGGCAAAAGAGCGGGAGGGAGACCAAAGAAAAGGTTGATGGATGTGGTGAGGGAGGACATGAAGACTGTGGGTGTTAGTGAGGAAGATGCGCGAGTAAGGCTTAGATGGAAAAAGATGACACGCTGTGCTGACTCCTAATAGGGACAAGCCAAAAGGAAAAGAAGAAGAGACACATCTGTTAATGTATTTTAAGGCACTTTTGGAAGACTGCTTCTTTGTGTAACATCACGGAAATAAAGTCCAGATATCAGGAAGGGAATTGTGCGTTTACACAAGTCTGGTTCATCCTTGGGTGCAATTCCCTGTTGCCTGAAAAGGCCACATTCATCTGCTCAAACAATTAAATGTAAATGTAAACACCGTGAGAACGTCCAGCCAATATAGCGCTCAGGAAGGAGACGGCTTCTGTGTCTCAGAGATGAACATGCTGTGGTACGAAATGTGCAAAGCAACCCAAGAACAAAGGCAAAAGACGAATGAAATGTATGGAAACGTCTGACTTTGAAGAAAGTCATAAAAACTGGTTAAAAAAATCCTTCTCTCCTTTTGTAATTTAGGAAATACCAATAAATTTAATAATCCTAGTTAACGTTAAACAATCAAAGTTTTGTCTTATTTCATGTCAGACTGAGGAAAAAAGGATGTCTTTTATATACCACGAAAAAGTATTTGCTCCCTTCTATCCTCCATTTATTTTTTTGGGATAGGTTCCCCATTTAAATCTTAAACATCATCAAAATAATGTAAATATCAGACAAAAATAAGTAAGTTTCTTTCGGCTTGTCCCTTTCGGGGTCGCCAGAGCGTGTCATCTCAGATGAACGCACATATATGTTTGGCACAATTTTTACACCGGATGCCCTTCCTGACCCAACCCTTCTTAGGGAGTGGAGGCCCCAGTGGGATACGAACCCACAACCCCTGGTTAACAAACCAAGTGCTCTAACCACTGAGCTACAGGGCCTCAGATAATCCAAGAAAACAACAATTTTTTCTGATGGTGATTTTGTTTATTAGGGGAAAAGAACTATTCAAAGCTACCTTGCCCTCTGTGAAAAATAATGGCCCCTGAATCCTAAAAAGCCCAAGAGCACTTCATCTTGTGGTTACAAACAGATGGGCGAACACACTCCCAAAAATTCAGCTTTTCCCTCGTCCCACACACACACACACACACACACACACACCACACACACACACACACACACACACACACACACACTGTCGCGGATGCCGTTTTTCCTCAGTCTCTTCCTGAACACCAACCTTGACTGAGGTCAGGGAGGCATGCGGTTCTTTAAATGTTGTCCTGGGTTCCTTTGTGACATCCTGGATGAGTCATCACTGCGCTCTTGGGGTAATTTCTGTAGGCTGGAAGGTTCACCACTATTCCATGTTTTCTCCATTTGTGGATAAGCGGTTAGGGTTAAGTTGGTTCTTTGTAACCCTTTACCGACTGTTATATGTTAATTTATTTCTTGTCTGGTCTTGAATTTCTTGTGTTTTTTTAATTTATTTTTTAAAGCTTTTTTTTGGACAACTTCATTTTGTCAAACATGCTTAATTTTTTATTGAACACGATGTGGGGGTTAATCAGTCTTTTTGTCAGTAAAAATGAACCAAAGAATGTGATTACCCACAGTTAATTCCTGATTTTTTTTTTACACAGTGATTTGAATATTTATTAACCCCCTTAGGACTATCCGACTATCCGCCTTTTGACCACCAGGGGTCGCGAGGAGCCCCTGGAAACAAGATAAACATCACGTCTCAAAATTTAGCAAGAAATTTGATTGTACAGAATTTTGAACAGCTGTAACAATCTTTTAAAAAATATAACTATCATGAAAAGGAATATTTATTGACATATTGTACATAGTTAAATATATTAACATTATTTTTGAAATGTATGAAATAGTTGGTGAATTGTGAAAAATGTAGTATCAATAATAAAAGTACTTTTTCTTTCTAGATAATATGGTGGAAGACATGGATGTGGATCTAGACAAAGAGTTTCTCCAAGAACTGAAAGAACTAAAGATTTTAATCTCCGACAAGGATCTGCTGGATCAACACAAAAGGTCGAACACACACGCACACACACACTCATGCACACGCGCACACTTGCAGTGAATACAACTGCACAGACCTCATCTTCTCTTCTTTGTCCACAGTCTTGTCTGCACAGCCCTTAGGGGGAAAACTAAAGCTTTTCCTGAAATGGAGGCCAATTTCAAGGTGAAAAATTAACATTATAATAACATCACCGTTGTTATTATTATGCGCATGTGTGCTGATGAAAATGAAAACCACGTTTCCTCCAAGCATTATAGTACAGCACAGTGCTACTCTACAGATTCACAAATGACTACTTGTGGAGTCACTTATTCTTATCCAATGCTAGTAGCTAAAAAGCAAAAGTTTTGCTTTAGTACTATCTTATATTATCTATTCTTTATGTCAAGGAACTATGTTGAGCTGAGTTGAGAAGCTTCATGTGGGCATTGCCTCCATCTCCTGGCCATTGTGTTAGCCTGCCTAGCTTTTTTTTTTTCTTTCTGAGCTTTAACATAGCGTATTTTCGTTATGTGAAATTATAAGGTTTGGTTGAAGATTTTGGTGTTGGTCAGTTTTCCATTAAAATCCAAGTAGGAGTGATAAACAGCCTGAAGCGATCACACTTTGCCATCTTTATCAGCCGTGACTGCGCTTATTACAGAGCACTGGTTCCGTTCATCACATTGACAATGTTTTTATCTTCGGACTACTTTTGTATAAATTGACTGTTTTTCCTCTCCAAGTTTTTGCTCCAATTCCAAATATTTTGACCCCGGGGAACCGTTGGCGTTTCAGCGCTGCAAATGAATGATTTCTTCTTTTTGTCAGAATCTTTCCAGAGGCCTTGTAAACATCGCAGCCAAGTTAACCAACACGAAAGATGTCCGCGATTTCTTCATCGACCTCGTGGAGAAGGTGTGTCGTTTTTTCCAAGCGCGGACAAAAGCAGGCCGGAATGTGCCCGGTGTTCACACCCCTTCCCTTTCTCTCAGTTCATCGAGCCGTGTCGCTCGGACCGATGGACGGCAGCAGACACGAGGCTCTACCTGACCCACTATACCAATTCTGCGCACATACTGGACACTTTCAAGTGAGTTTAACAGAATTGATTACAGACCCGCTGTGATAAAGAGAGACTATATAATATAATATTTTTAAAATAGTTTTACCCCTTCCACACACATTACATATAACCATATAAAAAACAAAACAAATTTTAAAGTTTTACTTAGCACAGTGGAATGTCCGGATACAAACTAATGCTTGTTTTCCTCCTCCAAAATTTATAAAAAGTTGATAGAGGATATTATTCATCGGAATAAGGAGATGAAAGTCAGTCTTTCATATTCTATCGTCGGACTATAATATAGAAGTTGTAAATAAGGTGTATTTTTATTGTAATTAGATATGCATTGTCTATACCAATAATGTAAATTTTTACTACTCGCCTGAGAATCATGACATCCTGCCATTCATTTCATATTTGTTGTTCTTGTTTTTTCGACAGTCTTGGATTAGCGTCTTGTTTACGAGATGGCTATTTACAGGATTTCTCAGACTACCACATTACAGAGCATGTGGCCAAAGTTAAAAAATACTTATTAAAACAACACATAATTCAGAAAAGACACGTAAAAGTGAACCGTAAGTCTGGCACTTCAAACACTAAAATGTAGAAGATATTAATTGGTATTTGGTTCTGTAGGGAAATTAAAGTGGAGGAAATAATTATTTAATCCCTCACTTTTGTTTGTTCGAGTCTTTTTAGAATCAGTTATCCTACAGCCACATTGCTGAATATTCTATTAATCCCCCCCCAAAGGAAAAAAAAACACATACTAAAAAACTAATAACTTGCATATTATTTCCATTTATGAGGCTGGCTTACTATCCTTAAAGTACATATATTGGGGCTTAGTGTATCGCATAAAGAATACAGAATTAGAGAGAACCAAATCGTCCTTTACTAAATGGTTAGCATTCGTGACTAGCATTAGCGTGCTAGCGATTGATTACCATATTGGGTAAAAAAAACAAAACACTACCATTCTGCTTGCTCATATGTCATGATAGATGTACATTACACATCTAATTGTGTCTTAAAAATCAGTGACAGATGCTCCTCTGTCGTATTTGGCAATGTTTTTTTGCTCGTCCAATAGCGTGTCCATTTTCAACAAATGTCCGTCCAGTAAACATGGACATGGGCATATGCTTTTATCAATATTTTGTATTGCTACGAGGCAGAAATTTTTGCATCCACCAATTTTTTGCGGTTGACTTAGGTTTGAGTTAACCCGAAAAAATGTTCTCTGCTGTATATTCAAATTATTTTTCAATTCATTGACTGAAATAACTATGTAGACCTCAATCAGAACAGTTATTACTTAGTACTTGGTGGAGTCTGGAGACTGGCTTAGTCAACTCCATGACCCTGATGTGCTTCTTTTTTTAGCTACTTAATCATTTCTTTGGCTGTGTGCTTTGGGTCACTATTGTGCTGGAAAACCCACCCATGACCCATTTGAAGTTAACTGGCCGAGGGAAGGAGGTTGTCACCCAAGATTTCACGGTACAAGGCCCCATCCATCTTTCCCTCGATGCGGTGAATTTGACCCGTCCCCTTTGTTGAGAAACTCCACCAAGCATAACGTAACGCTTCCACTCCATGCTTGACGGTGGGGATGGGGTTCTATACCTCTGTTCAAATAAACCCACTTTTAAAAATAAACATGCCATTAAAATTATTGACCCCTCGTGCCATTGTGGCTCCACCATTTCTCCACTTCAATTTCAATATGATATGTACGTCTATGTAGCAGTGCATTTTTGCTGCTCACCCGAGAATCATGACATCCCCGTGGGTGGCCCCCTATCATATCTTATCATATCTGTCTGGATGGACTTCAGTGTCAGAGACCGTCATGTGCAGGATGCATTTCATTAGCGCAACGCCACTCGCTGTCTATTATTTTCACCTATATATGTGGTAAAAGTTAGCTTTTGTAGCTTTTTGTAGTAGTTTAATAAATTGTATAGTCGTTACTTTATATACCATAACTATTTTATATTGAAACGCCAGAATGTTCAACGGTACTGTGTCAGTCGATCTGACGAAATCAGCGATCTTAAAGGTCAAGTGCCATGAAATGGATGATTTTTCGTATGCTATTAATGAAAAAAAAAAACAGCAGCCGGTATGGACCCATACGTTTTTTCACCACAAGACATGATTTTGACGTACATGGCTTTTTGTGACTCCTGCCATGAAAATCCTCTCGAGGGATTTGTTTCCGACAAGAAGCAGGAAGTGACGTTGGAGGCAGTAGCGAGCTCAAGCGGACTCGTTTGTTTCCATTAGTTTTACCTGCGGGAAGATTGCTCGTTGTTCCTTCGTGTTAGCCAAACTGCTGGCTCGTTGCATTGCTGGATATTGCTCGAACACTCGGGAGGAGTTACTCATTCTTCATACTTTTCAAAAACACCTGGTTCGTCGTAAAAAATGGATCGCACGGGTGCAAAGGACGAGAGCTTTGTGGGTTCCAAATGACAGGTAGGTGTGTATACAGCTACTAAAAAATATATTTTGAGGGGGGAGGACCACGTAATTCGCCTCTCATATCGTAACAAAAGATCCGTGTGTGTATGACAGGGGTGGTAAATGTGTCTGTGCCCACCGGACAGCCGCCGTGTCGGGCTCGCCGGCAAAGGCTGCCGCGTCGGGCTCGTGGACGAGCACGGCTCAGGCCGGGCTGGCTCATACATGCTGTCTGGGAGTCTGTTGTTAGAAGTAATCCGCATATCATCTAAATATGGCTGGAAACAGTAGGGTAATATTGCCCCGAACACTTCACTTGATTGTGAGACGTTCTCTTCTTCAAAATATGCTTCTATGTCACAGAGTAGGGGCCACAGCGTATTTTCAATGGTGAATGTCCGGGGTGACGTCACGGACAGTAGATACAGCCAATATGGCGACCACCTGGATGTCGAATGACACTTCCGGAACTTTGCGCATGGATGACGCGCTCTCCACTCATATTTATTTTTTTGTATGGACATTGAATTGAATAATATTATATGTATTTTTAATTTCAATATCTATTTTAGAATGTTTATACGGGTGACACTTGACCTTTAAGGCTAGCGTGTAATGAGAAATGCCATAGACAGGGTAACCAAAACAAGAATTAAAGTTGTGGTATTTATACACTTACACACAGCTGCTATGTCACACACATGGTGCAGCATTCCACTCACCTAAATAGTATTAAACCTTGTATGTTTAAACAGAAAACTGTTTCACCAAATGATAAAGTACAAGATACATTGTCTGCCTAGTAGTGGACGTTGTCTGCCTCTTTTTCAGTGCTTCTTGGGACGTTTTGGAACAGTGTGTTACTACACTGAAAGCATCTAAATTACAACTTGCCCATTTTTTCTCAAAATCCCTAAAAATGGTTCGCTTAAAAATGAAAGATAAAGCGGGGGACATGTACCCATGATTTACTGGGGAGGTTATTGTACTCGCGTGGCAGCAGGCCCACCAGGCTTGTCTTTATTTTTTTTTTCCCAGGCGACCCACCGTTAAAACAGACTACATTGGGAAAACTAAACAGTCAGATAAACATTTGCCATTTGGCAAGTTCCCATCAAGTTGTGCGTCACCCCGTCTCATCCTTCATTCCTTACAATGCTTGCAGTGGAAGCTTGAAGGTTGTCAGTTCACACTCTTAAACTTCTTTCAAGACAGTTTTGAAGTACTCCTCAGCACCTGTTCTCACTCGCCTGCTGTCAAGAAATGAATGACTATTGTAGAAAATCCCTTTGAAGGAATGGAACAAAGACTCTCAAACAGTTTCAAAATAAGATGCAAAGTGTACTTGGTTCAAGCTGTTCCGATGTCACTCCTTTTCGAAGTTTACTGTAAAATATAACACAAAGCAAAACGGGATCCAAAAAAATGTAATGAATATATAATAACAAACGTCCCCTAGCCTAATCCTAACACAAGAGATAAACCGGCTAATTAATTTTAAATCTTCTCCTATCATAATCTAACTTATTCTTGAGTTTTTTTTTAGTTAAGTTAATTCTCGTCTCCCCCCCACCCCTTTTCTTTCTTTCTCCTTGTCTCTCTCGCCTGCATCGCAGACATCAAGTTGTGTGGGACCGATACATGGGCGTCATAAAAAGCTGCATCTTCAAATTGTATCACGACTGAGCTGATTTTTTTTCCTCCACGAACACATTTTTTTCTCCACCCCAGGTCCAAGCTGTTATCTTAACTCCCCCTCAATTGAGCATTTATACCATAGCAAAGATATCCACCTTATGGTCCCTGTACTAGTACCCTCTTTGTCGGGACTAGCAAGACAATTTGGTGCACTTTGAGATGATCAAACGAATGTAAATGTCAGAGAAATATAATCCAAGTGAACCTAAATTTCCATTTTTTAAATAATTTCATTCATAAAGGAAAAAATAATTCAGTTACCCGGCCTTGTGTTAAAAAAGTAATTGCCGCCCTTTTTAATTCATGAGTTGTGGCAAATGTATGAGTGCCAGATCCTGAGATGACTGGAATCATAGAAAACTGTACATGTAGACCATCCTTTTTGGTCAAAACCTGCATGATGGACACCCTGTCGAACTAGCACTCGGCGGCAATGGCCTCTGCAAGTCCTGGTAGTTGTACCTAGACATGGCCAGCTTCACGCGAAAATTTTTTTTGACTTTCACTTTCCTGGAAGGCACCACGTTGATGGTGTCTGTTGCGGAAGTGTGGATGGCAACCTTGACGTTCACGCCCCTCCGAAAGAGCAAAGCTTCCATTTTGGTGAAGATGCTTTCCTCACCATGGTTAAGTCTGGTGACGCTGCTGAGCTTTTGGGGCTTGCTGAACTTTATTTTATATGTCTTGCTGGTTTAAGTGTCATGTGATGTGTGTTCAATGTTCAGTTTTCTATTACATAAGTTTCAAAAATTGAAAACGATTTTGTGTAGAGACATCAAATAAAATTCAGATTGATAAATCATTCAATTTAGAGTTTGTAATATGACAGAATAGGTTAAAAAAAAAGAGCGAAAGGGCGTGAATACTTTTACAAGGCACTGTAGGTTTTCTACTAGTGAGGACAAAGCGTATTAAGTACATGATGGAGTACAGTAAGATGTATTTCAACGATATTAAATAAATGCTGACTGAAAAGCCTACATAGAATGACACATCTCTCCCAGTGCACTTAGTAGTGGTACTAGTGCATCACAGTAATTAACTAGTATGGTTTAATTGCATTCCATGTCTCTAGAGCTGGTTTCTCTAGCCGGGGATCGGATCGCCAAAGTCCCCGCCTTTGGGCACCGCCCAGCTCGCATTGCACCCGACCCCTATGGCCCCTCTCACAGGTGGTGAGCCCATGGGAAGGGGCCAAATCCAAATCCGAGACTATGGTCCTCAGTCGGAAAAGGGTGGCGTGCCCTCTCCAGGTCGGGAATGAGATCCGTCCCCAAGTGGAGGAGTTTAAGTATCTTGGGGTCTTGTTCACAAATGAGGGAAGAACGGAGCGGGGATCGACTGACGGATCGGTGCACAGTCTGCAGTGATGCGGACTTTGTATCGGTCCGTTGTGGTAAAGAGGGAGCTAAGTCGAAAGGCGAAGCTCTCAGTTTACCAGTCGATCTACGTTCCTACCCTCACCAATGGGCAGGAGCTGTGGGTCGTGACAGAAAGATACAAGCGGCCGAAATGAGTCCAGGCTCTCCCTTAGAGAACGGGTGAGAAGCTCGGGCATCCGGGAGCGGCTCAGTGTCGAGCCGCTGCTCCTCCGAATTAAGAGGAACCAGATGAAGTGGCTGGGGCATCTGATTCTTATGCCTCCCGGACACCTCCCTGGTGAGGTGTTCCGGGCATGTCCCACCGGAAAGAGACCCCGAGGACGACCCAGGACACGCTGGAGAGACTACGTCTCTCGGCTGGCTTGGGAACGCCTCGAGATCTCTCCGGAAGAGCTGGAAAAAGTGGCTGGGGTAAGGGAAGTTTGGGCATCCCTGCTGAAGCTACTTCCCCTGCTACCCGGCCCTGAAAAGGGCTCGATGATGGATGGATGGATGGATGAAATAAAATAATTAAAATTTGAGGTTTTAATATGACAGAATAGGTAAAAATACTTTTACAACGCACTTTAGGTGTCCTACTAGTGAGGAAAAAGTGTATTAATACATGGAGTAAAATACTACTAGTGCTTTGAATGATCTTCGTGAGGACATACCAGTACGCAGATCTCAAGATGGATCCGTTTTTCCACATCCTCACTTTCTGCTTCCCTTTAATTCCTTTCTGTCAAAGCCAACCCAACCTTTAATCATTGCTTCAAGCCTCCAAACGGCTCCTCCAGGCTGGCTTTCGATCCACTTTGTAAATAAAAGAACATTCACGTCAAGATGTCCTCGTGTTTTATGTTATTGGTCCGAGTAGTGCACTGTTTTATTTCATCTGCGTTATAAAAAAAAGTGATATCATTATTAAATCAGACCACGGAGCAAAATTTAAGGACTTTGCTGGCCGGAGATGAGAGCGCAGAAGTCGTTTAAAGCATACATAAATAAATAAGCGTGACAGCAGATTAAGACATTGTGCTGCATTTTAATTCCGAGAATTTGTTGGATGGTTGTGTGCGTGTGTGTGGTCAGGGAAACAAGGGAGTATGCGGGGGGCACAGTTGGCCCACCTGGGGGGTTGACGGTGTGATTTTTAGCTCGATTCTCTGTAATGACAGCTGCCACCACCCACAAATGCACACATTGTAAAGACGCCATTTTGACAAAGCAGGCATTTTTTTTTTTTGGCAACACAAACAATCCTGCCGCTCATATAACGCCATTTAAAGCCCCCTCTGGCTTCGACGGTGACCATTTGTGTCCACCTCGTTTCCCCTTTTCTCAAAACGACTTTACCTTCCATTAATGTAAAAATAATGGATTTTTTTTAATTGGTGGGGATGTATTAGGTAATTTTGTCATCCAGCTATATTGTCATATTTTGACCAATTGAAAGCTATTTTTTCAAAATTCCCGATTGGATCATACATTTGAGGTAAAATGGGTTTCATTTGGGACTATAATACATCAATAATCAATAATAGATTACACAACATGTCCATTTTTGGGCAAGAAAGCAATGTCATTTAATATTCTTCTTTTCCATTATCAATACCAGTTTTCGTATTGACGTTCACGGGGTGCTCTTTTTTTTTTAACGTTGCATTAAAGGTGGACTATAACCTGAACTGGTACCCAAAGATAGCCATTCACGTTCACATTGTAACTGAGGCAGAACTGAACCAACGCTGCCTGGATCAAAGTCAGGCAAATGTACCACACTAAACCATCAAGTACCCATGAAGAATAATGCGATTTTGCTTGAAGGAGCTTTCTGCTTGCTGTAGAAAGACTTTACTATTGCGTGGGTTTTCTCCGGGCACTCCGGTTTCCTCCCACATCCCAAAAACATGCAACATTAATTGGACACTCTAAATTGCCCCTAGGTGTGATTGTGAGTGTAGTTGTTTGTCTCAATGTGCCCTGCGAGTGCCTGGCAACCAGTTCAGGGTGTACCTCACCTCCTCCCCATTGACAGCTGGGATAGGCTCCAGCACTCCCCGTGACCCTTGTGAGGATAAGCGGAAAAGGAAATGGATGGGTGGATGGATGGTTGTACACTACTCAGAATACAGGGACCGCTGCTATTTGTAGTGGATTGGGGCCGAGCCTTACTGCGCATAACTAAATTCCACAAATAATTGACGCACCTTACTTGTGTGATTATGCATGTGTGTGAAACACTTGAAACGGAGAGCATCATATAGCATCAACGTTGTGCATCTAGCATGTACACAATCATGAATACAGTAGTTGGTACATAAATGAATGTATTTAGCAATTCATTTCAACAACCCACCTTAGCATTAGCATCATCAATCGCTTTAGCTACCTTAATACCGTAATTTCTGGCCTACAGGGTGCGCCGAATTATTAGCCTCACCCACTACGTTTATAAAGGAAAATACCATTTGGTACATACATAAGCTGCACCTGTGTAAAAGCCGCAAGTGCCCACATTGAAACCAACGTGAGATATTTACAAAGAAAGATGGTACACAGAACGAGTTTTCGAAGTTTTAATACCTTAGCTTAGCTTAACATCGTAACAACATGGTAGCACGAGCAGGGCTGGTTAAAAAAAAAAAAAAAAAAAACAGCTGCGGCAGCTACTCAGTAGCACAGCAATAACAGGGCCTGTTGAAAAAAAACCATACCTAAATCACTGAGACGTGGCAGTAACACAGTATTCGACCAGTCTCACTCTTAACCTTTTTTGCTTGGGTGCCCCTTGTGGACGTTTAAAAAATACACAAATTAGCCACATCAGCGCATAAACCGCAGGGTTGAAAGCGTGTGAAAAGAGTTGCTGCTTATTGGCCGGAAATTATGATAGACTAAATAACACGATAGCACAAACTGGCATGACATCACGCTTCAGCAAATAAATGTGTACTCTAGCTCTCAACAGAAAGTATATTAAGTTTTTAAAATCATCTTTTGGGATGTATATGCGATATTGTCAAAGTAGGCAACGGTGACAGTTACAAGTTTCATTGTAATGGAAGAAAAAACATACTTTGACTTGGCACAAGGTGCATTCAAAGACCGGAAACAACAGAGGACTTTGTGTAAATTGTAAAACCATCGTTAAGTTATCAAGATATCAGTTTAAAAACTTTGTGAAACAGAACATCGAAATCTTTAAAAAAAAATATTGCAAATCACAGACTGTTGATGGCCACAGACAAGCTGGAAGGGGGAGTCAAATCCAACCGAGGCCTGAGGGTTAAAAAGACGAGTTAACCTTAAGTAGGAAAATATTTCATAACGCGCTGGAATGAAGCCTCCAGTCGCGTCCGTCTTGAGTCACACGTCTACTGCTTAAATGCGGGTTAAGCAACATCCAGAGCCGTTTGCGACATATTGAGAAGATGCGTGCTACGATCGGGAATGATTCCAAGCGGAGTAACCGATTAGGCATGTACAAACATCGCGCGACACACTTCTCAGGGCCCTAACGGTGAACGTTTTGGATTCAAAAGCGTTTCAAGGTAGAAAAGGCTTCAATCCGCCCAGTAAGCAGACACTTTTCCCCCGCTTTTTCCCTCGCTCGCTGGCTCACGCTTCCACTCTCTAATTTTTGTCAACATTCCATTTATTTCTCTGGCTATAAATATCCAGGGCACGTCAGATTGGAAGAAGTTTTTTTTTTTTTTTTTTCAGTGGGGCTTCATGGAAAAATCAACCGGGGGAGGTAAATATAGGTGTATGGGAGGGGGTAAAATGGGAAAAGAGTGTGAGCGCTTGGGGGTTTTTGCAGGGTTCTCAGTTTAAACGAAACCAGGTGTGTTGTTGGACCGGGATGGATGGCGGTTTAGGGGGGGTCGAGAGTGTGTGAATCTGTGAAGTTGTTGTTCGCTTGCCATTTGGACAAATTTTCGAGTATTTGGGCCGCAGACCAGGAATTCGCATCTCTAGACTGGGGCTGAGGGGGGTGTTGGGGAGGCGGGAGAAGTCAAGGAAATGGGAACTTTGCAGGGGGCCAGGGTGGGGGGGATAAGACGAGTGGGCGGTCCACTCCCTTCTCTCTTTTTCTCTCTCTCTCTCTCTCTCTCTCTCTGTCTCTGGCTCTCCCACCCTTCTCCCTTCTCCTTTCTCCTGTCTCCCTTCTCCCTCCTGCATGTGTTGAGCCGCTCTCTCTCCAAGTGTCTCCCACTCAGCGTGTCAGTGCGCAGCGCGTGGAGCTTCAGGGTCGACTTCCCCGCAGTCACATTCGCCGGGGTCAGGCCGACAAAGACGACGCAGACATCCGAAACAAGACGCGCTGGTGAGTTCTGTTCACTTTATGTAACAGTTGACATCGCTGTTTGATAACCTTTCGGGCCTGGTCCGGTTCTACAACCCCTCTCGGCTTGTTCGTGGCCATTTTTGGCCACATAGAGACATAATGTGGAATTTCAGAGTTTTTGAAAAATGTTTTCGCCCGTGTTTTTGATTGAACTCAGTTCATTTGTTTCATTCAAAGTCAAAACTTAACTTTGTGAAGTTTTTAACTAGATCAGAAAGTCGATCTCAAAGTGTGGTATAAGTACCGCTCGTGGCACGGAGGCTCCTTCTAGTGGTATGTGAAAGAATTACTGAATTAAATGTCCAAATTGTGGATGTTACCCTGGCTTAATTTTAAAAGAAAATCTACTATAGTACATTTGTTAGGTACAGTTCAGGTTGGTTAAGTACAATCCAATTGCATTTAATCTGTTACAAGTTTCTTTTCAAAGATTTACCAAGGAATTCTGATTAAAGTATTCTTCGTGTTTCTTTTCCCATGTTTAATCACAGTGTTAATATTCAAACTGCACAATGTTAAAATCGCCTCCGCAGATACTAAATATACTTTTGAGGAATAAGACCTTACTTGTTTTTGATTAACGTTTCAGCCTACAACAACTGTATTTTATTGTTCATCAACATTGTGGAACTTTTACAACCAAGTTGGTTTTTTTAGGTGTACTTAATGTAAAAAGTTCAAGATCCACTAAACTTGCCATTTTTTTTCTACCTTTCAAATGCAAACTTGTAAAGCAACTTCCAAAATGAACATTTTTTATACAGTCTCATTAGAGTCTTTTTTTTTTTTTTAAGATATTGCTAAAACTACAGTTTTCTGCAGCCAGGGAGGTTACACTTCTTAAATTAAAATGTATTTCATATTCATAGTCATGGATGGATGGATGGTGTAGTCCCAGGTTGTGCTCAGGTAAGAGTACATTTACAGACTGACTAATATGACTCAAATACATATTTTTTTTAAAAAAAGGCCTTCCAAATAATTACTTGACCAAGTATTCAGTCAAAACAAAAAATTATTCAAAGCATACAAAACACGAACACAGCTAGAGAAGTGTATGAAATGTGAATATAAAAATGCCATCCAACAATGTCACTTTAACAGAAAGAACATAAAGCAAATTCTTCCATAACAAATTTTCTTCACTTAACTTTTCTTTGTTTAAAGTCACGGAAAGGACAAAAAGATCACCTGTCAGAGATTACGTTTCTCTGTTGTTTTTTCCAAATTTCACGAAAATGTGTCAATCGGAAAACTTTGCTGCGGAGATTCCGTGTACAGTCATGCGACTGCCTGGGTCCGTTTTGATTGCTCGAGTGGAGTGAAACAGCAACTATTGGATTTGCGAAAGGCAGAAATCTCCCTGACAAACTAAAATACATAGACTGCGAAAGCGGTATTACATTAATGAAACTAAAACTAGCAAGCAGAATGTATCTTATTGTAACAGAGTAAACATGGATGGTACATTGCCACATCCTCTCCAGCGACTCCCCCCCGCGCCCCCACACAGATTGCTGATTGGTGACTCCTGTAGAAGTCATGTCATGGAGGCAGGCAGCCAAACGTGTATAAGGTTTATTTTAGCTTTAAATACATTATTTGGGACCTATAGTTTAAAAAAAAGGTGTACATAAAAGCAATTCATTCTTCTTATGTGCAGTAGTTTGTATAAGCAGCATTATTCGTGTCGCAGTGTCGCAATCCCTCCACTTATGACACCAACACTTTTCTCGTTGCCCCCCCCCACATACACACACATTCTGTGTCAAAAGCTATCCTTATTTAGTAGTGTACGCTGCAGAATTCGGGTGGCAGGAAATAAAGGGCCCACGAGCCAGACTTTGAACAACATTCGCCGGAACGAATGGCGGCATATCGTTGTAGCTGCGCGAGAGGTGAGAAGAGCCGCTTCTCTTTGCGAACGCGTCACGTGACGACGCCAGCGCTCTACTTCTGGCGTGGCAGTACAGTAAAAGTGGCCCCCGTAATCACCGCAGTCGGGTTCTTGGCTCCGCGCGGCAGCGGCTGTAATAGGAGGGTAGACGTGCGCCGCGACTGCACCGCGTCGTCATCCCGGCTTCGCACGGGAAGCCACCGCAGGGTGATCCGGGTCAAGTGCTAGAGTTACACGAAAACAATAAGCTCAAGGCAGAAATCTTCGTCGAAAACACCGGTGGCGGTGGGGGAGCAAATCCAGTCTGCGGCATAAATTTCTGTGGCCCACTAAAGCAAATAAAGCGTCTATTTCATTTTTCTCGTTTAATAGGCCGGAAGGTTACATACACTGTGAAAACATATTACATTTTTTGTCTCACTGTCTGAAGTCAAATCAGATTCAACCTCTTCTGTATGGAAGTAAATTAGGCCCACCAGGATTTTAATTTGAAATGCCACGGAAAATGGGATATGAATTTGAAATGTAGTGGTCACATTTTCAATAGTTGCTACAATTCGCTGTCTAAAATTCACCGTCTGTGCCACCAGGCAGGGTTACTTCAGGTCAGAACCGAGCACCCAGCCAATCGCAGTTAGGCTTTCTTAGTCACATGACGTCACATATTAAGGAAGCGGAACTGGATTGGCTGGCTGTTTGGTTCTGACCTGAAGTAACCAGACGGTGAATTTCAGACAGCGAATTGTAGCAACTCATTCACTTCCATACTTCTGTTTCCGGTCAGTCGGGATCACCAAAATTATTTAACTTTGTTGTATGCCACAATAATGTTAATTTTCTCCAAGGTCAAAAGTTTAGATACATTTCCTGAGTACGGAGTAGCATTTCCTTTGAACTGCATGACTCGGGTCAAACGTCTCGGGTAACCTTCCACAAGCTTCTGACCACAAGCTACTCCGCTTGGACTCTTGGCCCATTCCCCCTTGACAGAACTGGTGTAACTGAGTCAGGATATTCAGTGGCCTTGCTCGCACGCGCCTTTTCCGATCTCCCCACAAATTTTTAATAGAATTATTCAGATGAGGACTTTGTGAGGACCACTCCAAGACTTTGTTGTCCTCAAGCCACCCACTTTTTAACCATTTTGGCAGTATCTTTGGGGTCACTGTCCATTTGGAAGACCCACTTGCGCCCAAGTTTTATCTTCCCGCCTGATGTCTCGACATGTCACGTAACGTTCATTCTTCGCGATGAAGAGTGGGAATTTGCGTCACTATCACCGTAATTCTATAAACATTCAAACAAATTCATACAAACAGATCCTAACAAGACTCAGAGGCATACATTCTCTCTGCTGTGGGAACGTCGGCTATGTCTCTTCTTTTTCCTCTCATACTGCAGTTCTTCCAGCAGAATTCAGTGGTGCCCCACATGTCACCATGGTGTAAGGCGCACAACATAGAGAACCCCCACATATTAATAGGTGATGTGCGAATTTGCTAATATTCCCAAGCCGAGCATCTAATACTTTGAATTGATTGGAGGAGCTTCATGTAGCCAGGCGATCAGAGATTTTTGTTGGCAGATGGTCATTTTTTTTCACCCATAGTTGGCTTTCATTGTACTGACTCAGGTGAGGAAAAGCACCAGAAAGGCCACAAACCGTCCTCGTTGTCAGCGCAGATGACAAATCAGGCCTTTGACCCACTTTACAGGGTGGGCCGGTGGAGCAATACAGCGGGGGCGCCCGGTTCTGGAACAGAATTTCTCACGAGACCCACCGGCGTCCATCACCGTTTGGATTTTTGCAGGTTGACCGCCCTCAGCGGGTACTAGAGGGTGCGCTCCGGCTTCTCCGTGCCCGGCTGAGCAGAACAACACGGGAGGCGCCCGTGCGGACGTGCGTGTCCGCGTGTGGTCCCTCGCCGTGTTTTTCCAAGTCCGCAGGTGGTCACTTGTGTCAAGCGAGCTGACATTTTGCCTGTTAAATTGGGCTGACTGGCAATTTAAAAATGAACCCGCGGGGGTCAGGGCCAGAACCTTTATCAGATTATGTCCGAGTCCAGCTGGGGGTGTTGTCACATTAAATATACAAGTGTTTATTATTTTATGAACAAAAAAACTTCAGTTTAACAATTACAATTGATTTTTTTTAAATGTGAGACAATTTCAGGCTAAAAATATTAATTCAGTTATAAATAATAATAATAAAACAAGTGTTCAAATAGTTGTTAAATATTAATATGGGGTTATTTAATTCACATTTTTATGTTTAAAAAAAACAATACATTATTATTCAGCAGTTTTAAGAGAACCTGACAACATGAATGCAATAAATACGACGGGACTCTTAATAATGTAAAAAGAAATGGCTGACTGTAGCCCATGGGCCATACTTTGCCCACCCCTGCCTTACGCAAGCCGTGGGGGGGTTTTCCCAGAAAAGCGATACTCTGGGAACCGCAGCCGTTTGCCAGGGCATCCCGGCTGAGAACCGGCATCCAAATCCTCACCGCGGCATTCCAGATGTCCGCCAACACTCGTTCACGCATCCCCGCCGGCCACAGTCGGCCACCTCGCCCCAGACTGATCGCTCGCTTTGTTTGCAGTCGTTTCGTTTTACATTTTGGACAGTCTGGCGGAGGTGACAAAAGTATACACATGCTGTACAGTACTTAAGACAACTGAGGAGAAAAAGACTTTGACAAAAGTAGAGGTAAAGATTTAATGTGTGTGGCCACCTAGGGGCAGTGTAATACAGACATTTCTCCTCAATATGCCGCAGTAATATTAATGAAAATTGCACAAAACAGCCCCCCCCCACAAATGCATAAAATGTGCACTTCACAGTCGGTTGGTGGTCTTGATGTTCAGCTCAATCCATCGCTTTTTTATTTACTCATTTGTTAAGATCTTAAATCCCGTCACCGAGGTGTTCCGTAAATTAAGGGATCCAGCAAAGACGGAGTTTTCGCGTATAGCCATTGTTAGCTTGCTTGCTCCACGCTGGAGCGCTAAATGGGCCTTGTTCTGGAAGCTGAGCATAGCTAACTCACAACCGAGCGGCACTTTGTCCTTATACAGTACCGTGCCTGCAAAATCAGGAAAGTCCAAACAACAATGCAGCACTGTATTGTAATGTAGTCTTTGCATATGCTTTCAGCACTTTAAAGATATTTCATCTGTTTAGAAACAGAACAGGGATATCTATTAAATGCTACTTCCAGTTGTTTTTCTAAAAAAAAAATATATATATATACCGATGAGTATTGTCTGTCTAAATGTGCTGCTGCACCATTTGAATTTAAATATCCATTGTTGCAGCAATGGAACTTATTAGCTTGTCTGTGGTGTTTTCCATTGTTTATTAGCATTAAGCTAAGCAGACTTTCCTCAGGCAAAGGTATTTGGATATTTTAAATAGAGAGAAAATTCTCATTGTTTAGTTTAGCACTGAACAGCTTGAAGTATCTATTTGGAGCATAACTACAACACTTTTATCTCAAATATTTGCTTGCAAGTCAAAGCAAACAACCGGCCCGAACCGCTCATATTTTCAAAAATCCCCAACGGAGATCACTCATCAGGCCTCATTTTCAAATGTAAGAAGTGCAAGTAAAAATTTGTTAAAGAAATACATAAGTAACGTACCAGATTCCATTAAAAAAAAATGACTCGAGTTGAGCGATCATGTGTTTGCACTTGGTGACTTCCCACCACCGCAGTCCGGTCCGGTCACGTAGCGCGGGCGGGCTTCTTGATTGCACACTGGTATGTTATGCCTCTCAAGACCCAAATAGCTCGTGATGTCACGCTCCGGTCTTGGGGGTTGACCACGTCAAGCCCGTGGCCTGCGTTTTGTCTTGTGAGCAAGCGGACGTGGATCATAACCGGCTGTCACGCGCTCCAAGTCCAGCTGACTTTGCACGAACTCACTCGTGTGGCCCTATTTACAGGGCGAGGAGCCATTTTGAGGGACTTATAATGACAGCAAACGGGCCCTAACTGGAAAGTTGCACACTGGTGTGATTTCTCCAAGCATCCATGCATACATTTTCTGTACTGCTTATCTTGTTAGGTTGGCGGGTCAAATGGACCTGAACTGCTTTTCCTGCACTGAATTTCCATAATATGAGGGCCTTAATCTTGCGAATATGCAACTTTTTTTTCCTTTTCTTCAAGATATACAACTTTACATTGATATTAGTCGGATTTAAATCCTGGCAATATTCAACTCTATTTTCACATTAGCTCTTAAATTTAAAAAACATAACACAATTCTCATAATATCCATATTTTTTTCTCAAGAATTGAAAAAAAAAAATCTTAAATACTTGACTTTAGTCTCATAAATTGTAAATTGACTTTAATCTTGACAAAATACAAGTTCATTCTTGTTACACTATTATGAGTTTGACCTCAAAAATGTAAAATTTTATTTTTGTAATATTGGGACTTTTATACAAAGTTGTTACAATAATATCTATAATTTATTTGCTCAAAAATGACTTCATTTTCTAAAACTATTACAATGTTAATCTCAAATATAAAGATCTAAATAAAGCAAAATAAATGTCTTACTTTATTTTCATAAATATGCAACTTTATTCTCTATACATTATGACTTGTATTCTTGAAAATAAACAACTTTGCCCCCTTAAAATTCTAATTGTTTTTTAATCAAAAATTTGACTTTATTTATTTTGTGATATCACAATTTTATTTTCCAAAATGAACACGTTTATTCTTGCAAATGACAATGTTTTTTTCTTAAAATATACAAAATAAACTTTATCATACCATGACAACTTTATTGTTGAAGATGATTTTTTTTTTCTCTTGAAAATATATAAATGTATTCCTGGAATATTCCAATTTATTTTGTCAAACATAAACAACTGCATAATCCCTAAAATGTACAACTTAATTTTCATAATATGGCAGTTTTATCTTGAATATGCATCTCGATCAACCCAGGCAAAAACTGTATTTAGTAATTTGTCTAAATGCGTTTGAATTAATCGATTGGTGAACCCAGATTAATTTTTTTACTGTACTTGTACTTTAATATGTCAATTTATAGAATAAAAATATGGAGTATAGTAGTGCACTTTGAGTTTTAAGTCTTTAAAGTTGTACATCCATCCATTTTCTTCACGGCTTATCCTCACGAGGGTCACGGGGACTGCTGGAGCCTATCTCAGCTGTCAACGGGCAGGAAGCGGGGTACACACTGAACTGGTTGCCAGCCAATCGCAGTAAAGTCGTACATTTTTTAGGAAAAAAAGTTGACTTCTTCCTTGAAGAATATAAAACTTCTACTGTATGAGTTTCACCAGAAAACCTAAGTTATCAAAATCTAATGTGACATAATCTACTGCAACCCAACTCCCGTACTTGACAATTTAAGACCCATTCAGAGGGCAGCCTGTTGCAGTCCGCCAGGCTAAAGATACAGAGGGCTTTCTGTGCAGCGCTAATAGAAAAAAAGAAAAATGTATTTGTGCAATGTTATGCGCAGCTGGAGGACGTCACGGTGTTTATGTTCTTCTACCTGGTGAAAGTCCCTCTCGTCAATTAGTGATCAAGGCCGCACTGTTTGGCTGACAAACAGGCCAGCCAGGCCAAACTAACTTAACTTTTTTTTTTTCTTGGCCTCGGCGACAGTTGATTTTATTCATCGTTTGGTTGGTGTCGTGGCGGAGTTCGCAAACGTTTTGGGTCCAAGGAGAAACGTTTCCCTCATTACCTGAACAGCAATTAAATATAACCGTCATTAAGTTCAAGTTGACATTTACCACTCCCACGAGCTTTCAACGCATTGGACCCCCCCCCCCCACCGCACCCCCCCACAATGGCACTCAGTTGAGTGGCGCCATTTTGGGGCTTTTGTGACATCTCTAATGTTGTCTTTTTCTGTCTTTCTTTCCGCAGATGCTGATTGAGTAGGCAGCCCATCCAAAGTCAACAACCTCTCCCTTGTGTGCGTGCGTGCGTGCGTGTGCGTGCGTGTGTGCGTGCGCGCATGTGTGTGTTTATGCGTGTTCTAGTCTCAGGGTCTCGGTAGTATGCAGGGGGCCCGTGTGTCATTCGTGTGCGCGTGCGTGTGCGTGCTCCTCCACAGTGTTATTTCACAGCCGCCCAAAGAAATTGACACCCAAACGGTACGGCTGCATCAATTCTCCCGCTATACTCCGGCGCTCCCTCTCCCTGCCGCTAACGTTACAAACAGCTGTATCGTGTTTTTGTTTTGCAACATTTTCTATGAATTTGCTCCCGTGTACGTTTCACAATGTTCCCTTTCTGACGATTGTTTTTGGGGAGGGGGGGGGTATTTTGCCGCTACACTATTTCTTTTGGCCGGTGTTTTCTTTCCGTCCAATTCACATGGCAGGTACATTTTGCCACAATAAAATAACATACAGGACTAATTATACCTCTGAAAAGTAAATTTGGAGGTGACATTTGGATAGCTAAAACTTTGCCAGGCTTATTTTTCTTTCAGCGATATTCAAGTAGACGTACTGTAATTTCCAGGCTACAGAGCGCGCCTGGTTATAAGCCGCTGTACACAGAAAGAATTTAGCGTTAGCGCGGGGCTACCGTTAGCGCGGGGCTAGCATTAGCACGGCGCTAGCATTAGCACGGCGCTAGCATTAAACTTTCTGTGTCCCGAAGCTTATAACCCGTGGCGCTAGCATTAACGCGGGGCTAGCGTTAGCACAGCGCTAGTGTTAAACTTTCTGTGTACTGAGGCTTATAACCAGGTGTGCTGGCGTTAAACTCTTTGAGTCCCGAGTCTTATAACCAGGTGCGCTAGCATTAAACTCTTTCGTTGTACCGAGGTTTATAACCAGGTGCACTAGCGTTAAACTCTGTGTTATAAGGCTTATAACCAGGTGTGCTAACGCTAGCACTGCGCTAACGCTAGCACCGCATAAGCCGCAGGGTTGAAAGCGTGTGAAAAAAGTTGCGGCTTGTAGACCGGAAATTACAGTACTGTGTGAATGTTTCACGCTACTATCCGCAACGCATTTTCATAGAGCTACTGTTAAGACGTACAATTCAGTTAACAATTTTATAAGGATTTATCATTCCCGTCAGTTCCTTTTTCCATGTCCTAATGTGTTGTTTATAGTTTTGATATTTCTTCATTTAACTGACCTAATTTTGTCCCGTTTCTCTTTCTAGGAATGCACGGATGGCTATCACTGGGACCCTCAGACGGAGCACTGCAAAGGTAAACGCGGGAAAGGCCGAGTTTAAAACAAATCTATCGGTCTTCTTTTTTTGCCTTCCTCACTAGCATTTGGGTTAAAATACCCGTCGCTTCAAGGCTTTTCAATCAACGCTAACTGTTGGCTTGTCAATAGTTTTTCCCATTATTGTGATAGCTTTGAGCCTTTTTTTATGAATTGTTCGCTGCCGCTAATTATGGAGTTGAGTTCACTGCCACCAGTCAGTGTTCATAGCTGACGCTCAAAGCAAAAGTCATCATCATTATGTCAAAAAACTCATATGTAAGCGTAGATATTTAATTATGCTATTACAAAAATGTTGTCGGCGCGAGTGTGACGTTGCCACATCTGCGCCCCTTCAGATATCAACGAGTGCGAGACCATCGCAGACGCGTGCAAGGGGGAGATGAAATGCTTCAACCACTACGGAGGCTACCTGTGCCTCCCCCGCTCCGCCTCGGTCATCCCGGCCCACGAGCCCCCCATCGCGCCCACCGAGGCCTTCAACCCCTGCCCCCTCGGCTACGAGCCTCAAGGAGACAGCTGCGTGGGTGAGTGCGGGCCGCGGGCAGGTGGTCCCGGGGGTGGTCGGAACAGGTGTGAGTGGGGTCTGGGTGGGTGCGATTGTCCTTTGCGGGTGGGCTGGTTGTTAAGATTTCTCACGAGGACAGCTGCTGTGTTGCAGGCTTGAAAAATAAAATCCCGCAATTTTCAACTATCACAGTTGGGTCTGCTATGAAAACCACGGCAAGAGGGGTTCCGTGTATGCATAATTCTGAATTTGTATTTGTCCTCGCAGACGTGGACGAGTGCGAGCGTGACGAGCACGACTGCCAGCCCAGCCAGCAGTGCATCAACACCCTGGGAGCCTTCACCTGTCACTGCCCCGACGGTTACCGCAAAGTGGGCACCGAGTGCATCGGTGAGGCGGGGAACATTTTCGCAGGAGTTTAAAGACGGCCGCCGATTATTAAACGGCTGCCCTCGTGTCGTCCGCCAGATATTGACGAGTGCAGGTACAGGTACTGCCAGCATCGCTGCGTCAACGTTCCGGGGTCCTTCACGTGCCAGTGTGAGCCCGGGTTCCAGCTCGCGGGGAACAACCGATCCTGCATCGGTGAGTGGAAATGTCTGCGTTGAGTTTCTAGAAGGATCGAAATGGGGTTTTGGGCGCATGGTGAGTCCTAGAAATGGATTGTAGGCGTTTGTGTTTGGGTGAAGCAAGAGTTTGCCGTATTTCACTTAAAACGCATGCATTCACTTTTGGCGGCTGGCACGGTTTGCAACTCGTTAGAGCGTCTCCCTCCAAGTTCTGAGGACCGAGGTTCAAATCCCGCCCTCTCCTGTGTGGAGTTTACATGTTCATGTACAGTACAAGGTGTCCCATGCCTCCTGCCCAAAGACAGCTGGAATAGGCTCCAGCACTCTTGTGACACTTGTGAGGATAAGCGACTCAAATAATGGATGGATGGATGGATGTGTACAGTAGTCCTGTATAGTAAAAATTCCAAATTCAATGAACGTAATAAGGTGACCAAGTGTGCATTGTCTCTCGTCAGATGTGAACGAGTGCGAAATGGGGGCTCCGTGCTCCCAGAAGTGTTACAACACGTACGGCACCTTCTTGTGCCGCTGCGACCACGGCTACGAGCTGGGGGCCGACGGCTACACTTGCAACGGTAGGTGCAGAGATGGGACCTTTCCCGGAAGAAAAAAAAAAAAATGCTGAAGCTTGTGTGCCTGTGATGCCCTGGTGGAATTCTGTTAACTGAGTGGACTCAGTTTGAGTGACGGCGTGTTGATTGTGACAGACGTGGACGAGTGCAGCTACTCCAGCTACCTGTGCCAGCACCAGTGTGTCAACGAGCCGGGCAAGTTCTCCTGCGTGTGCCCCGAGGGATACCAGCTGCAAGGCACGCGGCTCTGCCAGGGTGAGGACGCACGGCCTCCCTCAACACGCAACCACTGAGAAAAAAGGGAAATTTAAAAAAATAAGTTGTTTTTGAAAAAATAATTTTTTTGAAGTTAAATAATTTCTTAAAAAAGTTTCGTTTTAGAAAAAAGTTGATTTTTGTTCCCCCCAAAAATTGGAGAAAAAATGAATTATTTAAAAAAAATTAAATATTTTTGAGAAGTTTTTATTCAATAATGTTTTATCTTTTAGGAATCATTTTTTTTCCAGAAAATAATTATATTTTTAGAAAAAGTTAAATGTTTTAGAGAAAATTCTTTATTTAAAGAGTTTTTAAACCTTTTTTTTTAATTCAGAAAAGTGACATTTTTTTGGGGGGAGAAAGTTGAATATTGTTTTATTTTTAACCTTTATCTATATGGTTAAAGCAATAGAAAACAGATTCTCTTTTGCAATCCTGACCTGGCGGTTGTTTAAAGGAAAATATTATAACTAATTTTTTTGACTTTTTTTATGTAGATGATAGCGAAAAAGGTCAATTAAAAAAGTTGTACATTGGAGAAAAACTTTGGAAAATCCAAGATTTAAGGGAAAAAAAACATGAACATGAAAAAAAGGAACATATTTTTGACAAAGTTATGAACTTTAGATTTGAAAAGTGATACGTATTGAAAAGAGTTTTCATATTTGAGGAAAACAGTCATGTGTAAAATTTTGAAAATGCAAAAGAAAGATCTTTTCCGGGGGGAAAAAAAAGTGTATTTATGGATTAAAAAAAAAAAGTTGTAAGGTTTGCCTGGACCCAATAAGTCTGAGGACTAAAAATCTGTTTTGTTGGCCCCTTAGATATCAACGAATGTGAAACAGGCGAGCATCAGTGCACGGACACGCAGACGTGCGTCAACCTCCACGGACGGTACCAGTGCGTGGACGCCAACCAATGTCTGGAACCGTACGTGCAGGTGTCCGAGAAGTGAGTGGCTGGTCTCAAACACACACACACACACACACACACACACACATGCTCCCGATATCTTTAGCCATCTGCTCCTAATAATAATCCCCGCAACCCAGATGCACACTCACACGCGCCAGGTCCACAATTTCCACATTGCACTACAATTTGTGCCAGGGGCGAAACATGTCGACGTATACGTGTTGAAAGCAAAGGCCAAACTTGGAATTTTCCTGTGGTGAAGGAGAAGCTCACGGCTTTAAAATGTGTGGAAGACTTTCGAGAAAGAAACACTGTAATGAATATTCATTAACAAACTATACGCCAGGTTTATTTTTTAACATACCAATTTATATGTGGTCGAACATGTAGGTGAGTCTTATTGGGTATAAAAGGAGCAACCCTGAAAGGCTCATTTGGTGTGTTCGAACGCCCCCGACAAAACCCGGAAATAACATTGCGCGCCGCCAGACCAGTTGACCCACAACTCGCTTTGTTGTGAATTCTCACGCCGCCGGAAAAACCCGGAAATAACGTAACATAATGTGCACGCCGCGAGCAGCTGACCCACCCACGACGCGTTTTGTTATTGTCAATTCGAACACCCCCTGAAAAAAAAAAAAAAAGGTTATTGTTTTTCTTCTTATCAAGGATATTAACCATCATAGCTCCGAAGAAGGCAAGTTGCTTATTTAAAGTTATTCTGCACTTTTGTTTATAAAAAAAAAAAAAAAAGTTTACAAGGCTGGGGCAGAGTTGCTACAGACATGGCAATGCACTCCCAGCCTGGCGTACTCTACTATTAAAGCATACATTTTAAGCAAAACATAAATCTATTTCTTAAATTATTTTATTATATAAAGTATTTAAACTATACATGTATTTCTATTATGCAGTTTATTATCAGGAAAAGCTAAAAAAAAAAATGCTTTAAAAAGCCAAATATTTTAGTCTTGGAACGCATTATTTCTTTTCCCATTCATTGTAATGGGAAACATTGATTCGGTTTTCGAACAAATCACTTCTCGAACCATTTTCTGGAACGGATTGTGGTCGAGAACTGAGGCATCACTGTATCATGAAAAGGTTCCGAGAATCTGGAGAAATCTCTGCAGGTAAGCGGTGAGGCCCAAAAGCAACACTGACCTTCGAATTTCATCCTTAGCGTTAAAACCCTGCATGATTGTGCAAAGGATATTTTGCCACCTGGGCTCAGAAACCCGTAAAAAAAGTTCACAGAGTTTGCTGCTACGTACATTTACGGATGCAAGTTCAAACTCTACCATGAAAAGGAAAAGGAGGGGAATGTAAAATTTGAACAGGATAGTAATAGTTGGTTTTGGTCCTGGGTTGTGGTGTTTATTGTAAAATGATGTAAGATATTGGATTAATTGTCAATTAGGCGTGCATTTGGGTATGGCTTTTTTAAAAATTGTTTGCTGTATTGAATGCAAGTGTGCGTATGTTATGGCTGTTCAAAAGAAATGTCACTCAGCTTTCTAATCGTCGTTCAAATTTGAGCTGAACAAAGATTTGCAATGCAAACGGCAGCCAAGCTTTGCTGCCCTCTCCTGGCTGATAGGCTAACCGCTATTTTTAACACGCATTCGAGTCGAGAGAACTCAACGTGTTATATTTTTATAATTGTGAAAGAGAACACATTTTTATGCTGGCAAGAGAAAAAGTGAATTTTATAGGGGGGATTGAGTGAATATTGATATTTGTGACATATATATGGTGATTACGAGTAGTTTTATACTTCCAAACAAAAAAGTTTGAAAAATATTTTCGAGGGGAAAAAAGTTGTAAATACTTTGTACATACAAAAAATATTTTTTGTAGCAGAGGCTAGTGTTACTTTTTCAAGAAAAAAAAAATGCTTTCCAGGATTTAAAGCGAACAAAAAAAATTACAGTTTCAAGGCCAATAATATTGAGAAAAGATATTTGGAAAAATATGCTTCAATAATTTCAAGAAAAAAAGTTGGATATTTTATGTTTTAAAAAGTTTGATGAAGTTTGGGCACCTTTTTTTAAAACAAAAAAAAAAGTAATTCAATGTTACGTTCTATTGCACAGGTGTCAAACTCAAGGCCCGGGGGCCAGACCGGCCCGCCGGATGATTTTATGTGGTCCGCGGAGGCTAATCATGTGTATCAACTTCCATGATTTTTGTTCACACCTGTCCCAAAATTTCAAATTGTCACATCATAAATGATAACACTGAGCTATTATAAGCATTTTTGTGTTACCAAACAACAAAAGTCGGAAAAACCCTAACCCTTGATTTCTGATTCCAAAACTGGTTCATAAATTTCATGTGTAAATATGATGGGGCAGTTCAATATTTTTATGATTTCACAGTCATAATGGCCCACTGAGGGAAGGAAATGTGGCCCGTGACAAAAATGAGTTTGACACCCCTGTTCTATAGTGACATGAAACGATCGCATATTTCCCCCAAAAAGCTGTACATTTAAAGAAAAAAATATATATATTTTTGAGAGAACGAGTTAGTTCTAGGGTGACAAAAAAAAATCATATTTAAGGGATTTTTTTGCAATGGAAAAAGTTTTGAAAAGCTCAACATTTGAGGGAAAACTTGTACATTATACCTTTAAGAATTAACTGAGTTTGCTGTCTATTTCTGTAAAAAAAAAATTGAGCAATAAAGGTTGTTATGAGTAAATCATTTTCCCCAAGTACAGTAGATATGAAAAGTGCGTCGCCGTTCGATGACCTGGCGACTTTTCAGTCTTGCGTGGTTTTTTTTTTGTTTTTTTTTGTGTGTGTGCGTCACGTCAGTCGCTGCGTGTGTCCCGTGACCAAAGCGGCGTGCCGGGACCTGCCCTTCTCCATCGTGCACCGCTACATGAGCATCACGTCGGAGCGCTCGGTTCCGTCCGACATCTTCCAGATCCAGGCCACCAGCGTCTCCCCGGGGGCCTACAACACCTTCCGCATCCGCGCGGGCGACCGCGACGGAGACTTTTACATCAGGGTGAGCCAAACTCCTTCCGCCGGCGTCGCCGAATTCACCCGCCGACTGAACTCTAACGTCGGCTTTTGTTCCGACGGCCCCCCTCAGCAAATCAACAACATCAGCGCCATGCTGGTGCTGGCCCGCGCCGTGTCGGGCCCGCGCGAGTACACGCTGGACCTGGAGATGGTCTCGGTCAACCCGCTGCTCAGCTACCAGGGCAACTACCAGAGCAGCTCCGCCCTCAGACTCTCCATCTACATCGGGCCGTACACCTTCTAACCCGACTGGCGGTCGACGCCGACGGCAACGTCTTATTATCTCTTGAAATATGCAAACACTTCTCTTTTGGATGTTTTTTTTTTTTTTTTTTTTTTTTTACTTCTGTCCCACACATCACACATTTGGAAAACCCTTTCAAGCATTTATTCCGTATCCTACTAGTGCGTCAAATTATGAATGGAAAACTAGTGCGCTCCAAGTAAACGCTCAAACGACTTTCTGGAAAGTTCTTGGTGCATTCATTTCATTTTTCAAATACCCTGCTGAAAGTGTGTACTAGTACCCTCTTTGCCCTCACTGTTGGGACAGATTAGCGTGCTAGTAGGACGGCTGTGTCTTATAGTCAATATTTTCTTTTTCTTTCCGTGACTGTGCTTGTAATGTTTGTCCATTACTAGTGCACATTTGGCACGTTTTGTTTAGTGTGCTGCACTAGTAACATTACTGTGCTCAACTAGTTACGCCCTAGTAGCCTCCCTATCAAGGATTTTCGAACAAATGCTCAAACGGGAAAGTTTCAAAAGTGTTTATTTGAGATCCTTCACATCCGATTTAAGGGAAATGTACTAGAATGCTCTTTGTCCTCTTTGCTAGTAAAGCGTACTACTATCTTGTCAATTGCCAAACTGATTTTCTTTGTTCTTGTGACTGTGACAATTAAGTTCTACTCTTGTCTAGTCAAACTAGTTGACATCCATGTGTTACTAGTACTGCAGTACTAGGCAACGGCTGGGCATTAACTAGTAGAATTTTGTAATGTTTGTACTAGTAGTGTGTAGTTGTGAACTTGTGCAAAGGTTTGTCTGTTTAGTAGTAGTACGTAGTTGTCATACTAGTTTGCACAAATGTCATTTAGGCGAGATGGGTAGTAGTGACAAAAAAAAAAAAAAAAACTAGCAAAAGACAGTTGTTGAAAAGTGAGCTGACTTGTCCTACTAGTGAGGGCGAAGAGAGTACCAGTACGTCTACGAGGCTTAAGTTGGATATGAAGGACGCAGACACGTTTGATGGAAAGTCGCCGGTTGAAGGCTGAGAACGGAGGAATGAGAAGCACGTGCGACCAGTCGTCATCCCGTTTGTCACTTCAGCCCCATTCTTCATTTTCTCAATGGCCTCAAACATTTGTGACATTGAAACATTTGACTTTTTTTTTCCCCTCTTTGTCTACTTTTGAACTCAAATAAAAACAATATACTTTAATCTTATTGTGACGCCCCCTCCCAAAAAGCTGAGTGTTCCTTCAAAATATGTTTTTTTCCCTCACATTTATCCCCATTTCCACAAATATACTTTTTTTCTGAAAATAGGACTTTCTTTTCATGACGATGCGTACCTATCTTGAAAACAGTTTTTTTTCCAAAATGACTTCAGAACATTTTTTAGTTTTTTTTAAAATACATTCCATTCTCAAAAACCTACCTTTTTCCTCCTAAAAAAAATGAGTTTTTCATTTCTTTTTCTTCTTGAAAACTGTTCTATTCTCATTTTAAAAAAAGTTTTTCATTATATGACTCTCTAAAATCTAAACTATATTTTTTACTCAAAAGTTAACTTTGTCCTTCAAGATATGTAATTCTGATCCCCCCCCCCAAAAAAAAAATCAAACATTTTCTTCCCGACAATATACAACTTTGTCTCTTCATTATTATACGACTTCCTCAAAAAAAGAAGTCCTGAAAAAATGTGTATCTTTTTACTTTTCTTTCCATCCATCTGACCATTTTCTTTGCCGCATATCCTCACGAGGGTCGCGGAGAGTGCTGGAGGCGGGGTACACCGTGAACTGGTTGCTAGTCAATCGCAGGGCAACTTTTGAAACTTTAGTTTTGTAGACATATAGCACTAACACGCCATAACAATATTTCCTGCTCCCAACTGCAATCTTTTATTATTTTTTTATTTTTTTTTTTTGTGTAACACGTCACACCGGGTCGAGCACACACTTAAACGAAGCTGGGCCACGAGCACCGCCACTGACATTTTTCCAAGGTGACAAATGAGCTAGTGCATATTTTCCAGCTGACTTTTTTCACGTACAGTGAAGCGCCGCAATTCCTGCGGTTAAGTAACAACTGAGGCTGCAACGAGCAAATATATGAGAGTCATTGACCCCCCCCCCAAAAAAAGGTTTGTAATTGCTCATAGATGCCACAACACCCCCCATTAGACAAAGTTAGTGGCACAGATCAGCTGGTAAAGCGTTTGCCTCACAGTTCTGAGGTCCTGGGTTCGATCACGGACCCACCTGTGTGGCGTTTGCATGTTCTCCCCGTACCTTCGTGGGTTTTCTCCGGGCACTCCGGTTCCCTCCCACATCCCAAAAACATGCAACATTGATTGGACACTCTAAATTGCCCCAAGGTGTGATTGTGAGTGCAACTGTTGTCTGTCTCCATGTGCCCTGCAATTAGCTGGCAACCAGTTCAGGGTGTACCCCGCCTCCTGCCAGTTGACAGCTGGGATAGGCTCCAGCACTCCCCGCGACCCTCGTGAGGATAAGCGACAAAGAAAATGGATGGATGGACAGACAAAATTATGGCCTAATTAATCATTTGTGAGGGGACTCACCTCAACAGTCGTCAGAAGATGGCATCGAAGCAATATTTTTCATACTGGACGAGGCTTTGACCTGAGCACAAAAACAGCGAATACGTGAGTTTTTCAGCAAACAAAAAAAGCTGTGAACATGTGGTTTACTGCACACCTGGACCGCTTGCGAGCCGATCGCATATAAATACAGAACCGTTCATATTAATCAACGACAGTCAATTTCAAAGTAAACTCTGACATGATCATCAGTTTCAGTACTTTTTGTGATATTTTCATTTGTTTTGTACCAATAAAGGCTGGGAAACACCGTTGGTGTATCGCTTATGTTGTTACTTGTTATTAAGGTTCCGTAGAGTATTTTGCACTCCACTCGTGTTCATGCAACCCCCCTGTATACACACACATAGAACTTCATCCATCACTTCAAAAAAAAAAAAAGAACAACATATGGCCAAAAATTAATGATCCTTGAATTTTTATTCCTTCAATGAAACGGTGATGTCATACGGGAATTTCATCTCGTCCCCAAGCGGAAAACACAAATGCGCGTACTGTAGACACACGGCTACCATCTGTTCTCACTCAGGGAAATATTTTCGAGCCAGAAAAAAAAAAAAAAAAAAAAGATATTTCAGAATAAAAGTTGGATTGTTTGGGGTGGGGGGGGTGTACATTTTTAAGGAAAAAAAAAAAAGTCATACATTTTGAAAAGCAGGTGTATTCTATTTCCCAAAATATTTTTGCTATCTGGAAGGGAAACTATTTCTTTATTTTGAAAAATAAAATAATAACAATTGCCCCCCCCCCATTATTGCTTGTTTAATGTTATTCTGCATTTTTGTTTGTTAAAAAAAAGTTGACAAGGCTGGGGGCTGAGTCGCTACAGATACGGCAATGCACTCCCAGCCTAGCGTACTCTACTACTAAAGCATATATTTTAAGCAAAAAATAAATATATTTCTGAAATTATTTTCATTATATAAAGTATTTAAACTATACATGTATTCCTACTATGAACTTTGAACATGAAAAGCTAAAAAAAATGCTTTAAAAAGCCAACTTTTTAGGCTGGGAACGCATTATTTCTTTTTCCATTCACTGTAATGGGAAATATCGATTCGGTTTTCCAACAAATCACTTCTCGAACCATTTTCAGGAACGGATTGTGGTCGAGAACTGAGGCATCGCTGTATCATGAAAAGGTTCCGAGAATCTGGAGAACTCTCGAACAGGATACAAGGCCACCTTCCGCTATAATCGGTCAGCGTGCCTAATTGAACACACAAGTGCAGGATCACGACGCACACACAAAAATGTAGCGGTGTTACGTGTGTGCATGACTTCTTTAAAAAAACAACAACAACAAAAAAAAACATTTATATAAACACTGCGACCTCCACCTTGGCTTCCTTTACACATTACATAAACGGGGTTGCCAAGAGGCAACAAATGTTGCTAAGGCCGCGTGGGTGTGGAGCCACAAAAGGCAGCGGGCGCATTACGCGCTATACAGTACTGCATACTGCTCTTAAAACATTCAGCCGCAGGGAAAAGGAATATTAATAAGTGCCGTGGAAAAAAATGACACAGTCAATGGATGCATTCAAAAGAAAAAGTCAGTACTACTTCAGTACACTTTTCTTGGAAGTACGACAGCAGTTTTTTTTTTTTTTCATGCGCCAACATGTCTTAATCATGAAACAAGAAATGAAAAGAATTTTTTGTAAATCAAAATTATTTTTAATAATTATATACATATAATATAAATATATAAATATACATAAAAACTAATGTAATGAATTAATATAATAATTATAATATAAAATATAAATATAAAAAATATTATATAAATATTTTTTACCCTAGTATATTTTCCTAGATTTTCAACTGGGTTAATAAATTCATTAAAAATAATATATATTTTTTTTACATTTTACTATATTAGAAAATAATGTTAAAATATACATTTTCAATAATGGTATCATTTATGTTTTAATGTTACAGAAAAATATATATAAATTAATAAATATATTTAAGTAAAATGCAGGGCTGTCATTAAAAATTAAAAAAGGTCCATTTACCTGAAGCAAAAAAAAAACGAATATATTTGGAATATTTTTTTCATGTAAAGTAGTCAGTACAAAATACTCAAAATTACAAAAATAAGATCAGTAATAATACAGGTATTTTTTTAATTATTTTCTTTTATTGATATTTTTTTTCAAAATTACAAAAATAAGATCAATAAAAGAACACAATTTGAAAAATTACATATATTATTTTGGAATCTTCATCAATTTTCTCCCTTACACAATAGTTGATAATACGTAAAAAAATATAGATCATAATTTAATTTGCTGAAAACTATGTTTACATTTTTTTATCATGTCATGGCATTAATTTTGAAATACATATTTTTAATTTGAAAAAAAAAAAAAGAAAAGCCAAAAACTAAATTGTACTTTCCCCATACTTAAACACATTTGGCGTGTACAAATACTATTTATGAAGCGCTTGATAAACCTATTTGGTGGGAAAGCATAGAAAAATGAACACAATATGAATAATAACGGAATCATTTTGCAGCAACATAAGCGTCAGTGCGTTTGCGCCTCCTCTTTCCAAATCATGACTGTGTCTGACTTTTTTTTTTTCCCATAAAATCCCACTCAAGGGTTTATTATTAGTCTGTTTTGCGAGCCGATATGCTAATAAGGCTTGTTTGCTAACTTGTTTGTTCTCCGCTGGTTGACTCAAGTGTGTTGTTTGTCGATACTTGGGAGTGCTAATGATAGAAAAAAATAAAAATAAAGATGATGAAGACGGGGATGATGAAGTGGCATCGGACATCGCGTCCGTGAATCACCAGAGAAAGTAAGCGCGAACGGCCGAGGACGGCGCCAGCGCACACGAATGTTTTCAACAACAAGTGCGACAAATAGAAAAATTTGGTAGCTACATAGATGCACACTATGAAGCCAATATGAGTGAGTGAACAAAATGACACAGTGACTGCACACTTGGAAAGGACGGAGAACACGTGAGCGAATGAGAGTGTGAGTCGGTCAGTAGCCAGCAAAAAATAGTCGTCAAAATTGGCACTTTGGCGTCGCCCTGACACTGCCCGCTGTTGCTTTCAGACGTTCCGCGCAAACGCACGCTTTGCACGGACAGCGTGTAGAGCACGCGTGTCAAACATTTTACTTACGGTTCCCCTCCGAGGGCCGTAACGACTGTGAGACCATAAAAATCTTTCGCCGCCTCATCAAATTTGCATATGAAATTTATGAACTCGTTTCAGAATCAGAAATCGAGAGTAATGGGGTTTTCAACTAAACTGTTGTTTGGTAACACAAAAATGCTTGTAATATCTCAACGTTTTCATTAATCACATGACAATTTGAAATTTTGGGACAGATTTGAACAAAAATAATGGAAGTTGATACACATGATTTGCATCCGCAGGCCACATAAAATCATCTGGCGGGCCGAATCTGGCCCCTGAGCCTTGAGTTTGACACCTGTGGTGTAGAGTATGTGAACGGGCACGTGCGTTACTCTTCTCACACGCGCTACGCACAGTGCGTACGTCGCGCGCGTTTGCACGCAAACATGCTAAATAATGGAGGAGGGCAGTAAAAAAAAAAAAAAGGCTGCCAGGCGCACCTTCGTAACGCAACACATGGCGACGCGGAGTCGCCATGGCAACGCTCGCATCAGCACCACTGTAGCCATGGGAAGAGGCAAAGTGCGCGCGCGTGTTGGCATGTACGCACACAAGTCGCGGGCACAAAAACGGTTCATTCCAGTTGAAGCGGCAAAGACACTTCATTAGGGACGCCCACACGGCCTAATGAGATCGGAGAGGCTCAGAATATTAGGAACGGCTCGAGGCGGCGCATTTTCACACCACTGGAAGCTGCAAGCGCGTAAAAACTCTGCTGAGAGTGGGTAGCTATTATTTGTTTGATGAATTTAGCTCAGAAAACAATTTGCTAACTGATTTATTGTAAAGCAAAAAAATTAAATCAGAGGCGTCAAACTAATTTTTTTGTCGGGGGCTACTTGGCTTTCCCTCAGAGGGTCATTACGACGACGAAAACGTAAAAATATTAAATCAGAATGAGAAATCAAGGGGAATGGGTTTTTCAACCACTGTTCATATTTTCCAACATAAATGCTTATCTCAATGTTATCATTTAATTTGAATTGGACAAATGAAAATTTTGGTACAGATTTTCACAAGAATCATGGAAGATGACAGATGATTTGCCTTCTCGGGCCACATAACATCAGATGGCAGGCTGGATTTGGCCCCCGGCCCCTGAGTTTGACACCTATGCCGTAAACGATCATTTACCAAATAATACGTATAAACGAGTATGAATGATCTTATTGTTAAAAAAAAAAAAAAGCTATTTTACACGTTTGTATTGATTTGCGTTTTTAATCAATAATTATTCCCCACCTATTATGCTTAAATATTTATCGTACTAATTAAAAAAAATAAAATTACCACCATTATTTTATTAAATAATAGATCAAAAACAATTAATGATAATGTAATGTTTCTTTTGGCTTGTCCCTTTCGGGTTCGCCACAGCGCGTCATCTCAGATGAACGCACATATATGTTTGGCACAATTTTTTGACGCCGGATGCAACCCTCCTCAGGGAGTGGAGGCCCCACTGGGATACGAACCCACAACCCCTGGTTTACCAAACCAGTGCTCTAACCACTGAGCTACGGGGCCTCTTAACCAAAAACAATTAATGATATACAGTCAAAAAAAGTGTTAAAACTTAATTAAAAATAGCATGAAATTTTCTATTGTTCAGATTAGTTTATTTGTTGCATTAATTTTAGCAATCTATTAATCAAAATATGGCTTTCAATAATTTCATCAAGAATTTTTGTATTTTTGTAAATACTAAAATGAATATCAGGGAAATTTTAGTATTTATTTAACAACTATACTTCAAGTTTTTTTCTTTGTTGGAGATATGGAATGATTTACATTTCTCAATCTAGCACTTTGTCTTTGTCCCCCCCACCCCCATAAATCAACTCTGACCCTCAATAAACTTCAATTAAAACACTAAGAAATCACAGAGGAAGCTCAAAAACTCCACCGTGACACAGGAAAACAGTTCCGGAATAAAAGAGATTTTTTCGAGTATAGCTTGATTAAATCTGGACCATTATTTTCTGTATTATTTTTCCACTGTGGCAGCGTGATTAAATTGCCCCTAGGTGTGATTGTGAGTGCGGCTGTTTGTCTCAATGTGCCCTGCGATTGGCTGGCAACCAGTTCAGGGTGCCCCCCGCCTCCTGCCCGTTGACAGCTGGGATAGGTTCCGGCACTCCCCGCGACCCTCGTGAGGATAAGCGGCAAAGAAAATGGATGGATGGATGGATGGATATGGCTGACAAAACTGACTGGCTGGCCGAGCTACCTCCCCTCACCGCCCGCCTGCCTCCTTGTCAGCTAAAAATAAAAGAGTGTATTGAAAAAGCACAAACAAGGAGGTACAAGGCCACACATGCGCACAAAGTCAAAGCCGCAAGACGGAGAAAACGAGGAGGATGAAGGAGGGATTTGTGCGCTTCTTATTCACATTCAAAACGGATTTACGTGGGAACGCTGCGTGCGCATCGTCCACTACGTTGTTTCCAATGCACAGTAAATTCTTGTTCACGTGTTTCAACTGCAGTACTGCAACTACAGTAGTGGATCAAACAAATATGCAAATATAAGAGAAAGATAACCCGAGTAAACACAAAAGGCTGTTTTTAAATCACGCTTTAAATTATGAAGGAATAAAAGTGACTCAAAGCTCGCCACATGGCCCTGTGTGGAAAAGAAACGGCGCCCCCGTCTTGGCAAATCGGGAACAAACTGTGGCTCGTCACACTTTTGGGTTCAATTTCACTGACCGCACCCAATCCGGATTAAGACCTGTTCAATCAATCACTTTAATAGAAACTGTCCGACAAATCAAGTGGATCCAAAAGATCTAAAAAGCTGCAACAATCCAAGGAAATCCAAGAACATATGAGAAATAAAATCATTGCCATCAGTCTGGAAAGGGTTTCAAAGGAATTTCTGAAGCTTTAGGAATCCAGTGAACGACGGTGAGAGCCATCCACTATCCCTCCCCCAAAACATTGAAAAAAACTTGGAGTTACCGGCCTACAAAAATACCCCAAGAGGACACCAACAACTCACCCAAGATGTCACAAAGGAACCCAGGACAACAGCTACATGACGACAGGCCTCCTTTGCCTCAATTGAAGGTAATGTGTCAAAAATAATGATGTAAAAATGGCATCCGTGGCGGAGTTGTAAAGCAGAGAGTTAAACATAAGAGGAAATGGAAATGTAGGACCCGCCTGTGTGGAATTTGCATGTTCTCCCCCGTGCCTGCGTGGGTTTCTCTCCGGGCACTCCGGTTTCCTCCCACATCCCAAAAACATACAACATTAATTGGACACCCTAAATTGCCCCGAGGTGTGATTGTGAGTGCGGCTGTTTGTCTCCACCTCCTGCCCATTGACAGCTGGGATAGGCTCCAGCACTCGCTGCGCCCCTTGTGAGGATAAGATGGATAGAAGGATGGATAATTGCTTTCAGACTTATCAACTCATCCGTTCCTGACTCCTAGCGACTCTCCCGTCCCGCCATCTTGTCGGCTTTTTACTTTGTCCGTCACCCCCCCCCCCCTCCCTGTGTCGTTCCCACACTCATTCATTAACACGCACTCGGCGTTCCTGCCTAGCGCGCACGGAGATGGAGGTCGCGCGTTTGGCGGCGGCGGCAAGCGAGCGAGCGTGCAGCTGTCCTGCCAACAGGTGCGACTTTCACAGCACGTCGAGGGACACCACAACAAGTGCAAAGATTCGGAGCGAGCGGCGTGTTCCTGCTCACCTTTAGTCATCGCCGCGTCGCACGCAGCGCTGAGAGAACACGCACATCATCTTCATCCGCATCATCATGTTTGTCCTGTGTGCCGACAGAAGTGTGATGGAGCTGCATGAAAACACGAAAAGAGAACTTAGAAACTCAACTCAGCCTAACTCTTACATCAAAGAAAGCATCAATATTACACAAAAATATCATATGTGGCAAGGACCTCGTCTGGAAAATCGATATTGATCTGGTGACATGACAACACTGTAGCGTAATTTACGGCTACAAGCCGTGACTTTTATCACACGCTGCGGTTTATGCGGTGATGCGGCGCTAGCGTTAGCGCAGGTTGTTATAAGCCTTCGGACAAAGAAAGAGTTTAATGTTAGTGCGGGGCAAGCGTTAGCGTGGCGCTAGCATTAAGGCGGGGCTAGTTTTAGCATGGCGCTAGCGTTAGCGCAGTTGGTTATAAGCCTCGGTACACAGAAAGAGGTTTGATGTTTGCGCGGGGCGAGCGTTACCGTGGCACTAGCATTAGGGCGGGGCTAGTGTTAGCATGGCGCTAGCGTGAACGCAGTTGGTTATAAGCCTCAGTACACAGAAAGAGTTTAATGTTAGCGTGGCGATTGCATTAGCGCGGGGCTAGCGTTAGCACGGCGCTAGCATTAACGCACCGTGTTATAAGTCTCGGTACACAGAAAGAGTTTAACGCTAGTCCTGCGCTAACGCTAGGCCCGCGCTAACAAACTCTCTGTACCAAGGCTTATAACCAACTTCGCTAACGCTAGCGCCGTGCTAACACTAGCCCCGCGCTAATACTAGTGCGTTAAACTGTGTACCGAGGTTTATAACCAGGTGCACTCTGTAGGCCAGGAATTACTGTAAATATAATACATACCACACACCGGAAAGGCTGATGGTTAAATGCATTAATTAGGTGGGCAGCTATCGTGTATTATCAATATTATCCCAAGTTAATAAACTAATTAATTTTGTAACATTGAACAGGAAAATGTGCAGGCGAGATTCACGCAATGCTGTTGCCCTCCCATCACATTGCACGCTATAACTATCCGTGACCATGACTGTGTGTGACTTTAAAAGGCGGGGCCTGGCTCGGTGAGTGACGTGGGTGCCAGCAAATGAGAGCGACATGAGTTGGCAGCTGTGAGTTAGCAGCTACGCTGAGAATAGGCGAACCATCAACCAGTTTACGTGAATATGTGTTTGTTTTATTACCGTAATTTCCCGCCTACAAGCCGTGACTTTTTTCACACGCTTTCAACCCTGCGGTTTATGTGGTGATGCGGCTAATTTGTGTATTTTTTTCTAACGGCCGCAAGGGGGCACTCGAGCGGAAAAGTGGAATATATGTGCCGAGGAAGTGACTTTTACCGGCCATTTTATTGCTGCGCTAGCATTAGCACTGTGCTAGCATGTTGCTGCTACGTTACTGGCGTGTCTCAGTGACTTTTACCGGTATGTTTTTTTTAGCACTAGCGCTAGTGTTAAACTCTTTCTGTGTACCATCTTTCTTTGTAAATATCTCGTGTTTCAATGTGGGCACTTGCGGCTTTTACACAGCTGCGGCAAACAGTTATGTACCAAATGGTATTTCCTTTACAAATGTACCGGGTGAGGGTAAAAATCAGGTGCGCTCTGTAGCCCGGTATTGTTTAATAAAGCGGTTGAAAGTGCACTGGCTGCTAATTTTTTTTTTATTTTTTATTTTTTTCCGGACGTGTGGGCCAAGACACGGGGTGACAGAATTATACATAAGTCGAGCAGGGGTTTATTTTTGGGACAAAGTTGAACGGGGGAGACGCGAGGGACGGCGCGGCAGCAGACACGCAACAAGTCCCGGCGAGGCGATGTTTTCCTTTTACTTTCTGGGCTCGTTTTTTTACACCCCACAGATTTGTTTTCTTGAAAAGAAGAAAAAAGAAAAAAAAAAAAGGAAGGCAGGATTCTAATCTGTCGCCTAGCAACACCTCCTTCTGCCACATACGAGGAGATAAATATCGGGAGATTTTTCCAAAAAATACAGAAAAATCAGTAGTCACTTGTGAAACGTAAGTTCTGACCCGTCACCATAAAATTACGTAGATCCCTAAATACAGTCCATCAATCGATATAATTAATCGACAGATATGGTAGGTAGGTACAGTATTGTAGATCAAAATAACCGATCAATACGGTAAATAGCTACAGCAGGCAGATCTGAAAAATTTGGTAGGTCGACCATGTAGATCAATACGGTAGTCGGGTGACAGCTATGATTTATGGATATAGATGTCAATACATCAATAGCCATAGGGTCGGTACATACCGATAGATACGGTCAGTAGATAGATTTGCCTGGTAGATACGGTAGATACAGTATGGTATAGATAGACAGTTATGAACAGTAAATACATTTTATACATACACTAGATAAAGGTGATAGATATGGTTGGAAACTAGATAGCTCTGGATGGGTTAGGGTCGATACAGTTGGTAGATGGATACCGTAGATAGTGAGTTGCTAGAACTATACCGTTTCATGATAGATCGATGTGGTAATGCAATAACCATGCGTGGCTTGATAGATATATTTGGTTGATATGGTCGATAGATACGGTAAAAATCGATGTGGTCGAAAGAAACAAGAAATATGGTAGAGGGATACACTAGCTACAGGTACATAGACATAGTTGCTAGGTAGATAGGTCGATACAGTTGGTGGGCAGATACAGTTATTGTAGAGATGGTTGGGACATTGATACAGTTGTTAGATAGATAAATGCGGTAGATGGATGCATGACTTGAAGTGACGAGTGAACGCGCAGCTGCGACGGCGTGAATTCAACGCGGTTACGCCTGCGAATCAAAACCCGCCAGTGAACAAAGTGCCCGTCGGCCGCGCCGTAATTGGATTCACTCGAGTGTCGGCCGGTTGCCGCGCGGGAGAGAGGGGGGGGGGGGTGTTACGCGAGCTCTTCACGCGCGAAGTGGACGGCATTATCATGACAAGGGCGACGACGGTCGCGCGGCGTGACGTCAGCTCGCTCGAGTGCCGCGCGTGGAACGGACAAACTACGTGGAGCGCTTTGCTTTGCACCGACCGCTGCATAATCGTAGCCGCTTGCATCATCCACAAACTAAAATGATGGGCGCTGATTGTGGAAAAAAATAACACTGAACCGCACCGTGTGGCAAAGTCCTCGCAAACTCGCAGTTGGGAACCTGCAGTCAGCTATTCATGCATTATAATTATTTTGGGGGGAGGGGCTTGCATATTGGAACTAATCCCAACACTTCTAATGGCCATCAGTCAGATACATTTTTCTGAAATCACTATTTGCATTCTGGCCCTCTTCCCCATTACCCAAAATAGAAATACAACTAAAGTACTACTTTTGAACAATCACTTCACAAACATTTTGGACGTGCGAACAGTCTTGTGTTTATTAAAACATTTTTGGACGGTTTTACAAGTCCAAATTTAGCATAACATCTGTGTTTACCGTAATTCCCGGCCTACAGAGCGCACCTGGTTACAAGCCTCACTGAGTACATTTGTAAAGGAAATACCATTTGGTACATAACTGTTTGCCGCAGCTGTGTGAAAGCCACAAGTGCCCACATTGAAACATGAGATATTTACAAAGAAAGACGGTACACAGAAAGAGTTTAATGCTAGCGCGGTGCTAGCGATAGCATTAAAGCTAGTTCTAACGCTAGCGCCGCATTAGTGATAACAGGGCCGGTTAAAATAAAACTTACTGGTAAATTTCACGGAGACACGCCAGTAAGACAGCAGCAACACGCTAGCGCGAGTGATAACGCTAACAGGTCTGGTTAAAATAAAACTTAGCAGTAAATATCACTGAGGCACGCCAGTAACACCGGGTCAACACGCTAGCATCACGCTAACGCTAGCGCTAATGCTAACAGGGCCAGTTAAAGTAAAACTTACCAGTAAATATCACTGACACATGGCAGTAACACAGCAGCAACATGCTAGCACCGCGCTAACGCTAGCGCAGCGCTAACAGTGCCGTTAAAAGTCACTTCCGCGGCACATATATTCCACTTTTCCGCTCGAGCGCCCCCTTGCGGCTGTTGGAAAAAACGCACAAATTAGCCGCATCGCCGCATAAACCGCAGGGTTGAAAGCGTGTGAAAAAAGTCGCAGCTTGTACGCCGGAAATTACGGTAAATGTCTTGACAGCGAGAGAATGAGACGAGGCACTATGCAATATTGCAAAAGTTCTAGTCTTTTGATAAGTTTAAACCTGTTTGGAGAGTGCGCAAAACTGAAGAAAAAAGGTTTATTAAATGTTTATATCTATATCTAGGGGGTTAACTAACCTCTAACGAAATTGGTAAAATTCACACATAAGAATAATAACAACATAATAATTACTATTAGTCCCGCAAGAAAACAGCCCTCATAACTGTAATAATGGCGATTTTACCATAGGAGGCCATGTAAAAATAGAGCAGCGCACATCATTAGGAGCCACTTGTGTTATTTTCTGTTGGTGAAGAAAAAGGAGCGTGACTCACCTCGTCTTGGGTCCACTTAAAGCCTAAATGAGCTCAACCTTTGATTAGGATTTCATGAATGGATCCTTTGCTTGACGTACCAGTGCCGCTGTTATCATCGCCGGCTAGCGACGCGCATTTGAATGCCGATTATTTCCATATTGTTTATGATTAGTATCTATTTTTACCTTTAATACTTCAGTGTTATGTAATGGTAGAGTAGTAGAACCTCCCTAGGAAATCATAATGTACTGCATATATGATACACAGTGCATCAAATGGGGCGGCACGGTGGTTCAGCTGGTAAAAGCGTTGGCCTCACAGTTCTGAGGTCCCGGGTTCGATCCCGGACCCGCCCGTGTTTTTCAAATTGCCCCTCGGTGTGATTGTGAGTGCGACTTTTTGTCTCTATGTGCCCTGCGATTGGTTGGCGACCAGTTTCAGGGTGTACCCGGCCTCCTGCCCGTTGACGGCTGGGATAGGCTCCAGCACTCCCCGCGACCCTTGCGAGGATAAGCGGCGAAGAAAATGGATGGATGGATGGATGAATACATGCAGGATGGATCGAAAGGTGTTGCCTGGATTTAGAAGTCATCACATGCGTACCTAATGTTGTGGCCCGCCAATGTCAACAAAGCATCAGAACCAGCCAGCATCCAACCGGGACACACAGCTGTTCAAAATATGTTATTATTTCCATACTGATCCTTTGGACACAACATTAGGTACACCCATCTCATGAGCGCCTTTCCAAACACGGCACTGGATTGTCTTCAAATCAACGCTGCACTTGGATTGGCGCTGACAGGGTTATTCATGTTACAACATGTTTATTATCATGCTGTAACTATACGAGGTAGCCAAAATATTACACGAAAAAAAAGATTCTCTCTCTCTCTTCCTCTCATTAAAAATTGTTCTTTGTTTGCTCATTCAAGTGCGCTTCCTCGTCTATTAATAGCGCAAGGGTGGCTGCAGGGGGCGCCACCCAGGAGCCCATACGTGTGTGTGTGCGCGTCTCTAACAGGTAAGATGCATCTATTCATTGAAGTCTATTTTTAGACACCTCCCCCCCTTCCCTCTCGCCCCCCCCCACCCTCCCCCACATGCACTGCAGACACGTCCTCGGGATGCTGCATGCGGCCTCGGTCCGTGCGTCCCCTTCCTCCTTCGCCACCCTCCCGATCCGCCATTCATTCCACGCGACTTAGCTCCTCCCACTCCATTCAAGCATTTCACCGTAGACATAAAGAATAGATGGAACGCTAACTAGCTAGACTGACGGATACTACGCTAGATCGAGCCACATAGAACGATAGAAAGGAAGATAAAAAAGGGCAGAGCGCGAGAATAATAGAAGGATCGCAAAAAAAAGATAAAAGGGTAGAAAGATAGAGTAAACAACTGGTTGAGAGAAGAATAATAGCGAGATGGATGGAAGGACAACAGATACATAACACATAGATGGAAAGGAAAAATGATAGAAAAGACAGAGCGATGGAAAGAAAAAGGATAAATATGAATCTATTGAGAAGGAGCGGAGAGCTGGAACTTTCCAAGGCTTGGCAGAAGTGGCTCATGTAAGCAGTGATGAAATGCATTCATACGAACAATTTTTCATCCTCCTCCTCTTTTTGGATGCAGCACATCTCCTCTCCCTCCCTCCTCGCCGGGTGACTCCATTTTTTTTTTTTTTTACACCAGCCCCGCCTCTTACTCGGTTTTGTCCAAATCAGGCTTTCTGCGTGGCCCGGAGCTCCCCGTTTCATGCCGACGTCATCGGCGGGGAGAGGGGGGCGCTGACGTCAGAGCGCAGTCACCGCCGGCGAAGGGGGGAGGAGAAGGGGGGGGGGGGTGGAGCCAAAAGGAGCACCGCGCACAGCATCCACTCAGATGAAAGATCCTCACCCCTCCCCTCCCTCTCGTCCTTCTTACGTCGGCGCGGCCGCGTCGGGGAGCCCCCCTCGCTCCCAGCCTATATAAGACACCTGCGAGCAGAGTCCCTCACACACTGTCACCGGACCGAGCCGAGCCGAGCCGTGCCCGACAGAGCGCCGCGATGAAGCGCGTCCAATAACCGGCAAGTGCTTGTGTGCCAAGCGGGATATTTATTTTTTTTACCCTTCTTTCCTCCCCACCCCCCCAACAACCACCTCACCCGAATCCGTAACAAGCATGTACCGCTCGACTAAGGGAGCCTCCAAGGCCAGACGGGACCAGATCAACGCGGAGATCCGCAACCTGAAGGACTTGTTGCCCATCTCCGAGGCGGACAAAGCCAAGCTGTCGTACCTTCACATCATGTCGCTGGCGTGCATGTACACCAGGAAATCCGTCTTCTTCTCATCGCCAGGTAAGAGGACCCCCCAAAAAAAAAAACAACACTCGTCAGCAAGGTGGGAACTCACTTGAAGACCCTTTAAGAGAAATTTGGTTGCTAAAATTAAAAAAAAAAAAAAAAAAAAAGACAGCATACATGGTCATAAAATCATTGACATGAATCAATTAATTAGCAAAAAAAAAAAAAAAAAAAGGAACCAAGACAAAACTCTCATCTCCAGACAAGGTTATTCAAGTGTTAATGTGTGCCTTTAAGGGGCGGGGACATTTACAACGCTGTTAGTTAACTGTGAGCGTCTCCTCCACGCTCCTTGCGAGGAGTGTTTTCATTTTTGCATTTGTCTGTCCCAATAATCAAATATCGAGCGAATTTCTTTTCCCACTCCATTCGAGTGGCGCGTCTGAAGCTCGCTCGTGACTTGGATTTATGCTCGCGTTTTCGTTTGGAAGCTGGTTAACATTTTTTGGGCAAAAATGTGCACGATGCGGGATCAATCAACGAGTTTATTGGTCAAAGAAATGGTGAAGCGCTATCCGTGGTGCTGAAATTCTATGCGAGAAAAGCAAGTAACTGTCCATGGTGCTGACGCTTTACACCTGCCATGTATGTTTCTATGAACACTTATATTTCTGTCTACATTCATTTTTCCATATCTCTATAGGGTCAAAAAAGGGGACAGTTTTACCCATCTTCTATATATCATTTTATCCATCTTATCAATCGATTTAAACAATCATACATGCATCCACTGAACATGTCCTTTGAAATTCATCCATCATTTTTCCAAGCCACTTATCCTCACAAGGGTCGCGGGAGCGCTAGAGCCTATCACAGCTAACATCGGGCGAATGGCGGACTGCACCCAGTCGCGGGGCGCTAAGACACGATTACTGAGCGGGAATCGATCCCACACTGCCCACACCAAAGTGAGGCGTGTGTGCCACTATGCCAACAGCGAGTCCTTTGAAGTGACTAAATGTACACCAGTATACATTATTTGAATATTTTCAAGGGAAATTATATCAGTTTAAAACATCATACACAATATTCAGTACTTTTTTTTTTTTTCAGTGATCCATTCATCCATCTGCCATGTGTGCCTCGATCTATTGCAGTTATGAAACAGAACAAACGGTGTCAATTTTAGTATTATTATTTTGGCTACGCTGTAGTTTCCCAGCATTGTAAATCAATGACATGATAATCTGTTGGCAATGATGACATCCGCGAAGCCCAAGTCTCGGTCGGTGGTTCCGACGGCCCTTCCTGACGCGTTTTTGGGTCCCCTGTGCAATCTAGAGGCCGGAAGCGCATCAGCGGAGCCGAGCGCCCGCTTCCTGTCCATGCCCGAGCTGTCCGACCTGATGCAGGCCCTGCCGGGCTTCCTCATGCTGCTCACCGCCGAGGGGAAGCTGCTCTACCTGTCCGACACCGTCTCGGACCACCTGGGTCACTCCATGGTGAGCCCGCCCATCCTGTATCCTCGCTAACACCCGTCGAGATCAGCGACCCATGGATGCATGTGTGTGTGTGCCCGTCAGGTGGACTTGGTGGCGCAGGGAGACAGCGTGTATGACATCATTGACGCTTCAGATCAGTTGACTGTCAGAAATTATCTCTCCAGCACAACCTCCCCCGAGATGGGTAAGACGGGACCACCCGCATTAATCCGATAGAACAGCGATGGGCAAACTTTTGTGATTCTCGAGTCCATCATATTTTACACAAACCTGATGAAATATTAGTTTTTCTTACCTGGATGGTTCTCGTCGTCGTCAACTCTATTTTCCCCTCGCAGATCGGTTGTTCCGCTGCCGCTTCAACACCTCCAAGTCGGTCCGCAGGCAGAGCGCCGGGAACAAGTTGGTTCTGATCCGAGCTCGCTGCCTCTTCGCTCCCTCCCCTTCGCCCTCCGCCGCTGGGGCCGGCAGCGCCGCGGCCGGATCCTACTGGACCTCTAATCCGGTCTGGGTGTGTTTTTGCACGCCTTTGGAGAGCCACCCCGCCCGCTGCGGACCGGAGAGCACATCTGGCGGACCCCAGCTGGCCGACACCAACCTGTTTTTGGAAGGGTTTCACTCCCAGCACGGGCGAGACATGAGGCTGCGCGCTGCAAATGACAGGTACGCTCGACAAATATTCATAATTCCAACAGTATTATGTTCTCAAAAAAAGTGATGTTTTGAAAAAACGGTTGAAATTCCAGGGGGAAAAAAATGTCATGTTTTTGAAAAGGTTACATAATTGATATTGTCAAGAGGGTATTTCTGATAAATTGTGTATTTTGAGAGGAATAAGTCAAGCAAAGGGATAAAACACAGAAAGGATGAGTGTTACATATGGACGGGAAAAATCATTTGAAAAAATTTTAAATGTTGGTGGTGGGGGGGGGGTTTGCTTAAAGATTTTGGTTGAGAAAAAAGCTGCATATTGTCAAGGAAGAAAAAAAAAAAATCAGAGAAATTCATATACCAGAGAAAAATAGAGTATCATAGAATAAAAATATACGGTATATACAGTGTGTCCCAAAAATGTATACACACTTGTAAATAATTCAAATTTTTAAAATGTAAAAGAATGTACAAATATCATTATTTAAAGTATGTATACATTTTTGGGGGACACCCTGTATTATTAATATAATAATTTAATAGATTTTACATATAGTCAATCAGTAATGATTAATTAGAGCTAGGAGTACGAGTAATACAATATTATATAATACAATGTCATTTTTCCCCTATAAGGGGAGAAAGGACAGAAAAGAAGGGAAGGAAAAAAAAAGTTTAGTATTTAAATCAAATATTTTAAAAAGTTTTTTTTATTTTTTTCTTAATTTTAGGTCTTGAATTACGTTATTTAATGAATGCATTTTTAATTATCTTGCCCTATAATATTGATGTTGATCCAGTAACGAAAGGTGCTCTGACCCGGTCATTTCCATCCGTGTCCCCTGGCAGTGTGCACTCTTATCTGGGCTACGACGCGGCCATGTTATCCGCCTGCTCCTGGTACAGCCTCCTCCACCCGCACGATCTGTCACACGCCTCCGCTCAGCACCGCAGCCTGCGTAAGTGTTCGCTCAAAAAAAAAAAAAAAAAAAAAAAAACACCCACGTGTACGCAGGAACAGCAACACCAAGCCTACTTAGTGCCAAACTGGGAAGGAAAAAAAAAATAGGAGGGAAAAAAAAAAAGGGAAGGGAGAAAAAAATAAGAGGATGATTAATGGGATTACTAAATTGTGCTGTGACTCAACAGTGCGAGAGGGAGGAGAAGGCCGAGCCGAGATGGTCGTGCGCCTGCAAGCTCGGGACCAGACGTGGGTTTGGCTCTACATGGTGCTCCAGCTCCAGCCCGGAGACGTCCCCATCAGCAGCAGCAACTACGTCATCAGGTACGGAACGCCCCCTCTTTTGCGACCTCTTTTTGATAGAAATGAAAGCACACCGCCATGGAGAAAAAAAAAAAATTGATTCCGCAGCCTTGATATCCACTTTAAGGTCTACATAAACAAGATGCCGCCAAAGCACTACTTTGGTCTAAATAGAGCAAGTCACTTTGAAATAGATTCTTGGAAACAAGATGCTGCCAAAACATGATTTCTGTGAAAGTGAAGTTCCTCAAATCACATCAATGTAGTTGCTTGAAAGGTGTGTCCCTAGCTAAGATTTGTTGTTTTCTCATCGCAGCGAGTCCGAGGCCTGGTCAGTGCGTCAACAGCTGAGCTCCGAGCAGACTCAGCTGAGTCTCGTCCTGAGCTCCGGCCCCTCCCAGCAGGAAAGCCTCCAGTCCCCCGACACCCTGTCCAGCCCTGACCAGGTTTTCACACCGGGCAGCAGCGGCCTGTCGGGCCAGTCCTTCGACTTCAGCACGGCGGGCTGCAGCGTGGCCTCCTCCGACGAGCGGGCGAGCTCCGCGACGGAGGCGATGCAGGTGGAGGGGGAGCCTCGCTCCAGCATCTCGTCCCTGGAGGAGGAGGCCTTCTTCCAGCCCCCTCCGGTCTGCAGCCCCTCGACGGCGCCCTCTCCGACTCCTGTCACGGTGGAGACCGTGTCCGATTTGGACTTTTTAACCCAGAACATCCTCATGCCGCCCTCGTTCGAGTTGGACCCCCCTTTGCCGGCTCTTCCCTTGCCGCTCCCGCCGGTGCCCACCTCGCAGGCTCAGCAGACCAAAGAGTTTGTCTGCACGCCTCCGTACACCCCCCACATTGGAGGGGCTAGCTTCCCGTTCGGAGAACCCCTCTTCAGCTTCGACCCCACCGGCACGACCACGCCCCCGCCGTCCGCCACCACGGCGACGGCCACCACCTCCATGGCCGCTTCCGCTTCCTCCGCAGCGCCGCCTGCCACCACCGCCTCCAGCCCCGCGCCCCCCACCACCCTGTCCACCAAGATCCCCCTCAGTCTTCCCAACCTGTCCACCGAACTCCTCTTCGCGGCGGATCCCTGCTGCGGAGGCCTGTACGAGAAACTGCCCCCCACGCCAGACAGCCCGGGGGACGGCGACTGCACGGTGATGACCCTCCCCGAGGTTCGGGGTCCACTCTACGTCGACGTGCCCCTGGGGCCTCTTCAGTGTCCCCCCGAGGGGCTCCTCACGCCCGAGGCGTCGCCAGGAAAACAACCTTGCCTCTCTTTCTTCTCCCTGGAGAGAGAGCGGGATAAGGAGAGGGCGGAGATCTCCCTGCTGGCCCAGCACATCAGCTCCCTGGCGGAGGGCTTCTACCTGGACCCCCTCCTGTCCAAGCTATCCCCTACGTCCATGTCCCCCTTGTCCAACCCTCCATCCCCCTTCCAAGCTCCCGCCGAGATGCTTCGGGAATTTTATCCCATCAAAGCGTGGCGAGGCCTGGACATCCCCCTGTTCCTGGAGGACGAGACCTCTCTGTTTGAAGAGAGCATCCTAGACACCTTCCTCCAAGACGCGGCCCCTCAGCCGCCCTCACCGATCCCCGACCCGGACCCACCGAGCCCGGTCTCTCCGCAGACACCAGTGCGCTGGCACCAAGCCTCCCAGTTTGGGGAAGCGGGCCAATTCTGTAGCGTCCAATCGGCGCAAGCTAACTCGGCGGACGGGCGCGGGGAGACCGACAAGGCCGCAACGGAGGAGGAGACGACGGAGGAAGCCATGGAAACGGAGGTGGCGTCATCTCCCGTGACCTCGTGTTCCTCCATACCGGCTTCTCCTCCCCTCATCCTCACCGCCTCGCCGGGGCCCGCCAGCGCCGCCTCCACCACGCCGGTCGTCTCCCCCGCACCCGCCGCCTCCCGCGCTCAGTCCCTCCTGGAGGAACTGGCCGTGCTGGAGCCCATGTTTGGGGCAGGTGCCTCGATCGCCCCCGGTTTAGGGCAACAACCTGAGTTGTATCAACTCCAGTGTCATCCATCGCCACAGTGCTTCCACAAAGGTGAGATCCTGAAGGAAAATTTAGCATTTTTAAAAAATTATATATAGTTTTTTTTGCCCGTCTTGTTCATCACGACCGCACAGCTAACTTCTTTCTGCATTTTTTTGTGTCTTTCAGATGGGAGTGGAAGCATCCCTCCGTTCTAAAATAAGTCTGTGACTTACTTCATCAAGTATGGCATATTGTCATATTTTGTGGAGACACACTTTTACTGCAAAGTAAAACACAATTTAAGTGTATAAATATACATAATGTATAAAGGACTGACGCCTACATGTCTCTCCGGAGGGCAAAAAATGGGCTTTCCATTTTTTGTTCCAATCATGAAGCTGTACTCTATGAAACCTGGTGCAACATTTAAAAAAAACAAACAAACCAACAAAAAAAAAAACCCAAAAACATCAGCAACAACATGGACGCCCGACTGACTGAGTCCTGAGTCCATGTGGTGTCTCCCCGCTTCAGATGCGCCATCTGAATTCGTTAAAGCGTTGTTTAACTGGCAGACATGCATTTGTATTCACTCGTAGTGAAAAATATCTGTTGTGAACATGGAAGGAAAAAAAAAAACAAAGAAAAAAACAATATTTTAATAGAGACTTGATTTACGACTTCTAGCACTTTTTTTGCCTGACGCAAACTCCAAAAAAAAAAAAAAAGGGGTACTCGAGTGTGATATTTACACACGTTATGAATTGAAAGCACATTCGTAAACTCGACGAAGATTTTGCGTTCTGGGTTCGCGGCTTGAAAACCTTTAACATTCCATATTTGTCTGTCCATCGGAACTTGCGTTGACTTGTGTGATGTGCAACAAACCGAGGAACAAAAAAAACAAAAACAAAAAAAAAGAAAGCATGTAAAGAGATGCCGGCCGATGCCGCCTATGCGCTCTTTCGTTGTACTGTATTGTGTATTTAGACTCTGAATGTGGACTCGGCGGGGGGGTGGATTGATAGGGTTGCAAAGGGGCGGAATTTGCCGGCAAGCTTCCATGGGAAGTTAAGCCGAGGAATTTGGAATAAAAAAAAGTAGATATTCCGTTTTGTAAAAATGAGACATCCATTCAAAATAAATATAGCAAACCTAAAATTTATCTCAAATTTGGGCTCGCAGCATCGGGCAAAATAAATAACTGACCAAGCTCCAACTGATTTCTCAAAATATTCAAAAATTGGGGAATTGGTGAGTGAAAGTACGTTGATCCACGGCATGTCTGTGTTTCAGCAACAGCAATTTTTTTTTTTTATAGGGGGCATATTCTCTTATATTTGCAAAAAAAAAATAAATTATAATTTATTTTCATTTCGTATTTGCTGTTATTGTGCTCAGGCTCAATATTTGTAAATTTTTGACATTCACTCAGATTTGCCGTAAAATAAAATTTCCCAACTAACGGTACAAGCCGAAAGAAGCTATTTAAGTCCCCGGTTAAGAATTCATTTTGTAATTTAAAAAAAAAAAAAAAAAAAGAAATTCCTGTTAATTCCCATGGAACGTTTCCAACTTTGAAAATTCCGTCAATTTTGCAACCCTAATATTTACAAGGCTGGTAAGCTTACAGCAGCTTCCTTGCTTGCCACGCGTGTTCTTCTTCTTGGACGAGGAGACTTGTGAGGGGGGGGGGGCAGTCGTGGGGCGCGATTGACTTTTTAGCGAATGGGAGATGGGGAGGGGAGGGGGGCTGCTACTAGTTTCTTTCTATCACTTTACCAAGCGACACGGCTTGAGGACGCTCCGATTCCCACGGTGTCAACACGCTCACGTAGAGTTGTCTACGGTCAAGTAAAGGATTGATTCCTACTTTCTAGCTATTTAACGGCTAATTTAATATAGACACGTGTACAATTGTATTACTGTATGTGCGATGTGAATATTTTTTTTCTCCTTTTGCCAGAAGAAGGTTGTACATATTTGTATGAAGGCTTGTACATAGGAAATATATATAACGAGAGATTTCTAAGGCATCAAATGCTGCAGAACGGACATTGTGGATCAGTGTTCTATTGTCTTGCTTTTAAATGTATTTGAATGTGGACAAATGCATTTATAATAAAGTGCATTATAATGCGGCGAATGTGTCGTCAGTCCTGATCTTGAGAGTCTCGTCGTGCGGATGAGTGTTTATTGGGTATCCCGAAGAAGGTGGTGACTAGTGCGGAACATTTGCCCCCTAGTGTTAGCCACTAATTTGGATGAGTAGTGAGTGTGGGGGTGGGGGGGCATAATATCTAATATAACAGAGATGCTCCAGTATGTTTTTTTTCTACGATGCACGATGTGAAAAACACAAAGAGAAAAATTACAATGTCAGTCATGAGAGAACCCCATCTTAGCTCAGCATCAGCACCCGCATCCTCGTCATCATCGCCACCATCATCATCATCATCATCGTCGACGGCAGCCCCCTTTTTCTCCCCACCTTCCCCCCGCCCGGAGCGAGGTTCGCTCGGCAACAGCGCTGACGCACACGCTTGACGAGACAGAATGAGACTCCATCTGACTCCGAGTGACGCACGAGCTGGGCTCTGTGCGTAACGGTACGTGTGTGCGCGCGCATGACGATGATGACGCGCACCCCTCCTTTTACAAATCTCGCATCGGCTCCACGTACCTGCGACTCTGAGTGCTCCATATATAGGCATTCCGGCGCCGCGCTCTATTCTCAGCCTCCATTCAGCGGGCTCGGGCTGGAGTGACGAGAGGAAGAGGAGGAGAAGGTGAAGAGAGGGGGAGACCGAAGCGGCGAGCTAAATTTAGAGGTACAGTAAAAAGAGGCATGTGGGACAAAAGGAGGCTTCAAAGCCAATCAAAGCGCTCAATCTGTGCCGCTACTGTAGAAGCCGTCAGTACAAATTTTCCACCGAAATGGCGTACACATCAATTAAGAGCGCGCTGGACTGCAGTAGTGGGACGTAACCGTTTACAATTGTGGTAAACGCCTGCATAATCGCGGCTCCACGTTGGCATAAATCACATTTTCATCGATCCGTCAATTTTTTTTGAACTTATCCTGTTATGAAGCATCGACTTGACACCATCTGGTGACTTGTTGGTGGTCCTTTCCCCGCCGTAGTGTGGCATTATGGTGACGACCAACTATGTTGAAGTGAGTTGAGGAACATCATTTAGACAGGAGTATGGTAATGCTCTTTTGCCATTTTGTGGTATCTTTGGATCAGGGAACTATGTTGAAGTGAGCTGAGGAATTAAGACAAAACCTGTGTTTTGCCACAATCTTGTGGCAGCTTTTTAGGGCGTCAATTACTCTTTTTTTTTCCCAGTTATCATTAGCTTATCCATTGTTTGATTTCTTAAATTTTGTGCTGAGGTACATTTCAGTTTTTCATTCACATTTGTTAAAAACAATCTAAATGTATTAAAACAATAATTGCAAGCATAAAAAGTATAAAAAATACAGAATGGAATAAAAATAGAGACATCTGTTTTGTAAATACCCCTCCCACAAGGTGTAATCACAATGAAATCAGTCCATTTTCTTTTGCCGCTTATCCTCACGAGGGTCGCAGGTAGTGCTGGAACCTATCCTAGCTGTCAATGGGCAAGAGGCGGGGCACAGCCTAAACTGGTTGCCAGCCAATCGCAGGGCACATAGAGACAAAGAGTCACACCCACAATCACACCGAGGGGCAATTTAGAGCGTCCAATTAATGTTGCATGTTTTTTGGGATGTGGGAGGAAACTGGAGTGTATGGAGAAAACCCACGCAGGCACGGGGAGAACATGCAAACTTCACACAGGCGGGTCCGGGATGGAACCCGGGACCTCAGAACTGTGAGGTTCTTAACCACACTGAAACCCATTTAAAAAAAAAAATATTTGTAAATGTATTCCAACATAAAATGTGGTGTGTCAGCACTGCAACAGACTATCGGCAATATAGAAGGAAGATTTTTCGGCATGTATGTGTATATACGGACCTCTGCGGGACAGCACCCTGAGCTGCAGTCAGCATCGGCGGATCAGTCGTCTGCCGCCATCATCTGAAAGAAAGAGAAACTGCACCACATAATTGTGTGAAACAAATGAACAAAATACTGCACTCACCATCTTATAACGACCAATGACTGTGTTGCCTTGGGAGGGACTGAAGCAAAATCTTTTGTGGACGAGATTCTGAGAAATGGCAGGTCAAAATGTTGAGTCACAAGCATTTTTGTGATGTATAGTACGACGTAGAAGCGATGTATGAAATATGACATACACAGGACCTCGATGGATATACAACTTTTTTTTGTAGTGCGCATAAAGCTGGATCCGTGCAAGAAAAATGTATGAGGGGAAATGCACAAAAATGTATGAGGGGGAAAAAGGGCAAACTGTGGTGTCGTATAAGAGTGACACCTTGTGGAAAAACCTTTGTAGTGCAAAAGATGTTTTTTGGGGGGGCTCGTACATGGACTCCTACTGAAACGTGGCGTATGCTCAAATCCAGAAAACGTACGCACAAAAATACGCAGATGTATGATTTTGTGCGTACGCATGAATCCAAGCACATTTCCTTTGTACATCCAGATAAACGTAGAATTGAGTGCAAGTTGGAGGCGCCGACTACCCCTCCTGGTCCGCGTCCACATTTACAGAATTCCCGGCCTACAGAGCGCACCTGGTTACAAGTCTCACCCAGTACATTTGTGATGGAAATACCATTTGGCACACACATACGCCGCAGCTGTGGAAAAGCACAGACGGTACACAGAGAGTTTAACGCTAGCGCCGCCGTGCTAATGCTAACGCTAGCACCGCGCTAACAGGGCCAGTTAAAAAAAAAAAAAAAAAAAACATACCAATAAAAATCAGTGGGACACAGCAGTAACACGCTAGCACAGCGCTAACAGGGCCGGAGCGGTAAAAGTCACTTCCTCGGCACATATATTCCACCAGCCTCACTCTTACCTTTTCCGCTTGAGTGCCCACTTGCGGCCATTAGAAAAAATGCACAAATTAGCCGCAGCATCGCATAAACGGCAGGGGTAAAAGCGTGTGAAAAAAGTCGGGGCTAATAGGACAGAAATGACAGTAAATATACGCACCTTTTGTACATGCGGCCCCTGAAGTGCAAGAAATTTCCGATCAAATGAACAGTAAGCCTTTGTAAGAGTTGAATTTTTTTTTATTCAGTGCTGCTTCACAGAACATGTATATTTGGTACGTGTATACAGTGCGTATAAATAGGAATGGGAAAGTATGAAAAGCTTTTTGAGCATTTACTCCATATATCCTTTACATCCACCTTAAGCTGCATATACTAGTACGCTCTTTGCCCTCACTTGTAAGACAATTCAACAGACTTGAATGACTAAAGAGCACGAGTAAATTTGACTGTCTTACTAGTAATGTTTTTGCGACAACTAGTGCCACTTCGTTAGCAGTTAAACTTTTATGGTAAACTACTGTGCTGCACTAGCAAGACTACTGGGCCCAACCTGTAGCAATGAGTCACTAGTAACATTTTTAACAAGTACACTCTTTGTCCTCACTCGTAGGACAACTACATGTTATTAGTGAAGTAAATCTGCACAAGTTGAGAACCATGCGCTAATAGTACTGCTGGATACAAAATTCTACTAGTTAACATCTCGCACTTCACTAGTGGTACTCGTACGATGATGTCAATTAGTGCACAGTTTTGCCCAACTTGTAGCATGGCTGTCCTACTAGTATGACAACTCTGCTACTAATGCCGCAGTAGTTGGAAAAAAAAAAATACTATAGGGCACTCGTCTACTAGTGCACTAGTGAGAAAGCGCATACTAATACATGTACCAGCTTAAATGCAATTATTTTTTACTCATGCTTATGATCTCTTTAAAAGTACTTCAAAAACATTTTGTAAGCCTTGTACTTGCAGTCTTTTGAATGTTTTTTTTTTTTAAATATTTCTGTCCTTTGTTGTACTACTATACGGGTACCTTGTGTTTAAAATGTGCCACAAGCAAATAAAACTCGTCTTGCCTTAACCTCGATGTGAAGATTATTTCATAAAGCTCAAAGGGCTTTCCCCGAGAGGACGCGGGCGCACCTCCCGCGGCCTGTTGGTGTCAGTAAAGCGCCGCGGCGAAGGCGCCGCTCATCTCTTCTTGCCTTGCGGCGGCGCTTCGGCCGCGGCTGCCTCCGCGTCTGCCTTCAATTTCTCTTCCCGCTGCTCCAAGAACACTTTGTACTCGTCTGCGGAGAGGCTGAACACACCGAAAAGAAGGATTAGGCGGGGGAGAGGGTGCTAGGCTGGGGTATCTTTTCTTTTCTTTTCTTTTTTTTTTTTTTTTGCATCTGCAAAAAAAGTAGCTCCTAAAGTGGGTTATTTCAATATCAATTGTGCTATAATCTTCGTACTTGTATGACATTTAAGAATTAACTCCAAACACTGCCCGGAGAATCAAAAGTTTTTCAAAGGCAAGAAAATGATCCTTTTCTGCTAACGTTAATACTTTTACATTAAAAAAAAAAAAAAAAAGGTATGACTAAAAGTGAATCAGGCAATTATGCAATTTTCGTGACTGACACTTTTTTTAACCTGAATCCTAAAAAAAACAAAAAAAAAGATGTCTCTTTTACAGAATATTTTTGGAATATTGTGACTAATACCTTGCTTGAAGATAGAGGATGTTACTTCCACAATATTATGGGGATGAGCAGGGTTCTAAAAAATATTCCACTTCATTTTTGTAATATAATTTTAATTTTAAAAATGACATTTCAATCCAAAAATGTACTTTTTTCCAAAGATTTGAAAATATATATTAAAAATGGGGCGGCGCGGTGGTGGAGCAGCTGGAAAGCATTGGCCTCACAGTTCTGAGGTCCCAGGTCCAATCCCGAACCGCCTGTACCGGCGTGGGTTTTCTCCGGGGACTCCGGTTTCCTCCCACATCCCCAAAACATGCAACAATAATTGGACACTCTAAATTGTCCCTAGGTGTGATTGTGAATGTGGCTGTTTATCTCGATGTGCCCTGCGATTTGGCGAGCAACCAGTTCAGGGTGTACCCCGCCTCCTGCCCGTTGACAGCTAGGATTGGCTACAGGACTCCTCCAATGCTTGTGAGGCTAAGCGGCTCAGAACATGGATGGATGGATTAATGCAAGGCTTCTCTCAAAATGTGATATCTTCCAGAGGTACAAGTTAGTTCTCAAAACTGTAAGTTCATTCACAAAAAAATTTATTCTTGTAATATCCATCAATCCATTTTCTTTGCCACTTATCCTCACAAGGGTTGCGGGGAGTGCTGGAGCCAATCCCAGTTATTAACGGGCAGGAGGCCGGGTTCAACATGAAGTAGTTGTCAGCCAATCGCAGGGCACATCGAGACAAACAGCCTCACTCACAATCACACCTACGGGCAATTTAGAGTGTCCAATTAATGTCGCATGTTTTGGGGATGTGGGAGAAAACCGGAGTGCTCGGAGAAAACCTACGCAGGCACGTGGGAGAACTTGCAAACGCCACACAGGCTGGGCCGGGATCGAACCCAGGTCCTCAGAACTGGGAGACCAACGCTTTACCAGCAGGGCTTATTCTTGTAAAATTACATCTTTAATTGTGAAAATATATTGCTTTTTTATAAATATAAAATAGTTCATTTAATTTATTCTTGTATTCACTTTTCATTTAAAAATACTTGTTATATAATTTATTCTTGTAATACTATGCATATTCAATATTTTTTTTGTAAATTTACGTTAAGAAGTAAAAAATTACTAAGAATAAAAAAAAATGATTGTACTTATATTTTTACAAATTACAATACAACACAACCTTTTGATCTCAAAGACAAAATAACTTTTTCTTAAACACAAATGTGTTCATAGTCACAGAAAATAATAAATAATTTTCAGAGCTGAAATGAACTTGAAGCTCCTTGCACAAACTAAAATGAAGTAAGAAAGCGAGCGTCGGCTGCGCCACTTACTCGTTGACCACCTTGATGCCCAGCGAGCGGGCCGAGCCCACGATGCTTTTGACCACGTTCTGCAGGGAGGTGTTCCTGATCTTGAAGCACTCGTCCTGGGCTTTCACCTGAGCGATCTCGTACACGGCCCGCACCGACACCATGCCTGCCGTCTCGTGCCCTTCAGATGCAACGGCAATTGGATATTTGAAAACTTCATAGAATTCTTTGTATCTCCCTTCTGGTCTCTGCACAACAAAGATTTGCAGCAGGTGCACGTGGAACGTAGTCGCTTTAATAAAGCCAAAAACTCGACTTCGGCAGAAAGCGGGCTGGAGCTGGGTGTTAGATGTCAACATCTGAACCCCGAGGGTTGAAATACAGCCGAGGAGGGATCAGCCATTCTCTTTACTGTGGAGCCGAGAGTCAGTCTGGAGTCGCTGTGAAAGCAACACCACTCGGGACCGAAGCTCAAAAGGGAGAAAGGGGGGAACACTTCGGACTTCTCACCTGTCTTTCCGGCTCCTTTGGCGATGCCTGCCGCTTGTTTGAGGAAGTACGAGACGGTGGGTTGGCCGATGTGAAGGTCGTACGTCCTGTCGGGCTGAGGAGAAAAAAAAAAAAAAAAAAAAGAGTGCCGCTTATTGTCATTTAACAGAATGCTCAGATCAAATCAAAGTCTGTTCTGTGCCTAACATAAAAAATGAAAAGAATAAGACTTTTGAGTTAAAAAATATACTGCCGAGAGCCTCAAGAAGGAATGAATGACGAACAACTTGATAAAAAGGAATTGAGAAGAAAAAAAAGCGCTTTAAAAGCTTGAATGTAGCCAACAAGAATTGAGCAGTTCTTTGTGAATAATAATAATAAATACAGCCAGATATTACACAGAAAGGGATGTACCCATAGCCAGATGAAATGCTCAAAGAAACGGGAACATAATTTTTTCTTTTATAAACTTTACCCCACCCACACGCTTTGAACATATTTAAACCTTGTAAACACACTCAAACCCATTGAAATATACTTTTTTTTTAAAGGGCCACTGTCATGAAATGCATGATTTGAGTATGTTATTAAAAAAACGGCAGCCGGTATGGACCCATCCGTTTTTTTCACCACAAAACATGATTTTGATGTATATGGCTTTTTGTAACTCCCGCCATGAAAACCCTCTCGAGGGATTTGTTTTCGAGAAGAAGCAGGAAGTGATGTATGTGATGCTTGTACCCTCAAGCAGACTTGTTCGTTTCTACTAGTTTTACCTGCTGGAAGGTAGCTCGTTGTTCCTTCGTGTTAGCCAAAATGCCGTTTCGTTGTATTGCTGAATATTGCTCGAACACTTGGGAGGGTGGACTCTTCATACTTTTGCAAAAGACCCGGTTCGTGGTGAAAAATGGATTGCATGGGTGCAAAGGACAAGAGCTTCATGGGTTCCAAATGACAGGTAGGTGTGTATGGAGCTACTAAAAAAAAATAATAGATGGGGGTTGAGGACGTATTCCTCTGAGAATGTAACAAAAGATCCGCATTCGTAAGTCAGAGGTGCTAAATGTGTCAATGTGCCCGTCGGCTCCGTGTCCGCCGATCACGGTTTCGGCCGAGCTTCCGTGTCCCAAGAGCCGCTGGCCAAGCCGTGCCTCGCGGACGAGCACGGCTTTGGCCGGAGTGACTCATACATACTGCCTGGGAGTCTGTTGTTAGCTAGAAGTAACCCGCATATCATCTAAATGTGGCTCGAAACGATAGGGTAATATTGCCCTGGACGCTTGACTCGATTGATTGTGAGACGTTCTCTTCTTCGGAAAGAGCTTCCGTGTCAGAAGGGGCGTGTTCGTCTCCCATAGTAGGGGCCACTGCGTGTTTGCAATGGCAAATGTCCCCCTGTGACATCACGGACAGAAGATGCAGCCAATATGGCGACCACTTGGATGTCGAATGAGACTTCCGCAACTTTGCGCATGGATGACGCGCTCTCCGCTCATATTTATTTTTCCATACAGACATTGAAGTGAATAATGTTATATGTATTTTTCATGTCAATATCTATTTTAGAATGTTTATAGGGATGGCACTTGACCTTTCAAGTATTCCTCGGAATTCTCCCGCCTTCAAGAAACGGGAGGCTCGTGTACCCTAACATCGCTTTGAGGAAAGGAAGAAGATGGTCGATTGGGCCATTCTCCAAATAAGAGAATTTTTAAATATCCTTGAAGAAAGGGGCTGCAAGATTTTTATGCCACTCTCATCACATGTACTGTCAAACTAAACGTAAAACAAAGACATTGATAGTAACCGACCACTGACTTTGGTTATCGATAATTGCGTTTCATCTAGAACAGTAACTCAATTCCTGGATCATCACTTTTATCCAGAGCTAAATGGCCAAATATTACGCCTCTCTACAAAGTACACGTTTGACAATTTTTCATGTTGAACTCTGTCAAAACAACTGCTGTGAAAAGAGTCATTAAAAAAAAAAAAAAAAACGCAACAACCGCAGCACCGCACACTGATGTAAATGTGGGCACCCACGCAGCCTCAAAAAGACTTCGCCCCGAAACTGACACTGTTTGTATTTTCTGGCAAAATCACACCTGCGTGAAGTTTTGATGATGATTAAAAACGCAGCACGTGCCAGGCGTAGCGCAATTCCCCAGACTTTCGCTATTGATGCTAGGCTAAGCTAATTAGCTGCAGGTTTCACCGCATGGCGTCGACATGAAAGCAGTGCCTGTCTTTCGCCGGGAAAGTCGACTCGGGCGGTGCGTCTTTCTTTTTAATGGTGGCGCTGAAGAGTCTCATCTCAGACACTGAAGATGGAGCATCATCATGGAACAACCTCATCCACTAATGGAAAATATTTTTGACTGAGCTTGTACTGCACCCGGACATACGAGTGAGGCAACTTCTGAGTTTTTCCTGAGTAGTCTGAGATGCCGCTGGGGTTATTTTTTTTGCTCTGTGATGCGTGCCAAATTTTGACTTACGATATGTGAAAAAACAAGCAGAGTGATAGTTGCTAATCCAGAGAGTGACCCTGATGTCATGACCCTTAAAGCCATGTCAACACGAAAATACTACAGTGCGTGTGTTTGTGACATTTAGCTTAATTCCTTCACTGCCATCAGCGTTGATATTTGTCATTCAAGAGTTTACAGCTAGCGAAGTTACACATTCGTAATTCATTCAGGACATTTTTCAAAAGGTCGGAGTTCCACCTCAATCCTGTCTGTGGAATTCAGGTTTTTTTTGGTGGGTCAGGAAAGATCAGTGAAAATGCACTACAACGGCTGACAATATGAGGAACTACCGGTATTTCTCGAAAATAATGCGCAAATTTTTCCAAAAATATTTTCAAAAGGTTAATAGAGCGCATTATGTTTAGGTAGGTATGAAAAATTAAAAAATACAATCACATTGTATAGTTTCATACGGGTACATAGTGTTTAAAAAAAGGTATGTATATATATATATTATATATATATATATATATATATATATATATATATACACACACAAACGTTTAGATATGATATTCGATGTCTTTTGTTACACATTTATATATATTACGGTATGTGCGCTCCCAACCTGAACTCTATGACCTCCTCAGGTACCTTGCATTTTACGATCGTTAGCGTAGCATGTTTGTTGCTATTGCACCAAAGATCAGAAACAACTGCTTGTGAGTTTGTTTTAACTTAAACCAAGAGAAAAAATGTCGACTACAACGGCGAGTTGTAGTCGACATTTTTTGTGTCTTGGCTTAAGTTAAAACAAGACAAAAAAAAAATTTCGACGAGAACGGCGAGTTGTGCAGTTGTTTTTAAAAGCAATGTGTCATCAGCCGTGCCGATGACGCCGCCAACCCGGAAGTAGCGTCACAGTCCGAAACAACGATAGCTCGCCTCTATGGCGTCAGGTGGGTTTAAAAAAAACCTGAGCTCTAACTACGTAATACGAGCGTCGTGGGCAGCGTCCCATTTTTGGGACATCGTGATTTTCACACATTATATTCTTCAGTATATCAAAATATTTGAGTGTTTTAATCTGATTCTGATTCTCGTTTTTGGGACGATCTAAGAAAACCCAAGTACCTTAAAAATTTTGGGACGCGATTATAAATTAGTGAAGTTATCATATAACTTGTGGCCTGTGGACTTTTATCTCAATAAGGAAAAAAATGACACCCTGTCCATGAATGGGTTTAAAAAAAAATGGAGAATCAACACAATTGAAATGGTCGCATTTTTTTTTTTTTTTTTTAAATGTGTCCACTACCCTCGTTTCTACATAGTTTGAGCTCACGTTGTTTTGACAGCTACCTGACGCCATAGGAAAGCTACGTAATACGAGCGTCGTGGGAACATTAACCCATTCGTGGGCAGCGTCCCATTTTTGGGACATCATGATTTTCACGCATTATATCCTTCAGTACATCAAAATATTTAAGTGTTTTAATCAGATTCAGATTAATCAGAAGAGTTTTGGTTCCGCAGCGAAGCCTGTCACCCACCTGGCGACATAGGAAGCAAATCTCTTGGGATTCAAAAAATGTTTCCCCACAAACGCCATGGATGTCACAGAGGATGACATGCAGTGGGAGCAAAATAGGATCACTAAGCATGAATTCAGGAGGCACCAGAACTGGACCAAGTCACCAAAGGTAGCTACGATGGATATTTTTCAGATTGGAGATGAGCCAGATGTTGCTTTTGAAGTCTTAGCCAAGAATGTGTAATGTAGAGGATAAACTGCACTATGCACAAACGTTTTATGCACAAATATTTAATGCAAAAAAAAAGTTTAAGTCAAACAGTGTTGAATTTTATTTAAGACTGTAATATGTGTTATCAGCAGTATTAATAAAATGTTATGCCATTTATATGAGGGATTCTGTTCTGATAATTACAGGGACCAGGACAAGCGTGTCCTGTGGCCTGTCTGAGATTATATTTCAGCTACATCAGGACATGCACAATGATTGTTATGAATGATTGTTGTACAGACATTTTTTTGAAAAACAGCACAAGTACAAACCTAACAAAATATACAGATAATTCCCAATATTTTGAGCATATGGGTAGCAGCAAATTGGTGGTGCGCATTGTACATTGGTAGAAGGGCTTTCCTGATTTTTATTTTTTTATTTTTTTTTTTTTTTGGGGTCAACTTTGGGGGGTGCGCATTATACTTCAGGATGTATTATACTTAAGAAATTACAGTAAATTTACTTTGAAAACATCTGCCAGTCACTGAGGTTAACTAACCAGGCTACATTCTGCACTAAGTCAATTTGTGACAAAATTGAGATGCGATCCTCATTATTTTGACTTTGTTGACATTTTATTTTGGGAGTACCCTGTGGGCTTTATGCGACATAAAATATGTGCCCGGGCTCACGTAAGAGTTGGGGAACGCTGCACGAGAAGCCTTGACATCACCTGCAGGTGGCAGTAATGGGCTACAAGGAGCTCCACAAGTCACTGAGTACTGAAATATGAGGTGGGAGGGTGTCAAGTCAAATAATGACTGGTGATGTGAGTGGGTGGGATGGGATGGTTGTGGGGTTGGGGGGCAAAGAACAAGCTCTTTTCACTCATTCCCATGTCTTCCTCGCACTTAATGCCGCCTGACTGCACATTCCTCCGGGTATTGCTTCATTAATGAATGCAAATGAAAAAAGGCTGACTTTCTGCGCCGGCGTATGAATAATGGAGGCGCTCGGTAAATGTTCTTCAGCTGGCGGAATTAAGCGTCACAGTAGGTGGGCGGGGTGTCAAGCTAAGGAGGTCAAACGGGGTTCGGCAGACGCGCGTACCTTCACGTTGATCTTGATTGGGAGAGGGATGCCCTCCTTCATCTCCTTGGTTTTTTCATTGAAGTCCTTGCAGAACTGTCCGATAGCGATTCCTTTCTGGGATGAAGAGAAGAAAATCAGGAAACTCCTCTTTAGTAAATCAGTAAATTTTGACAGCAATAAAAAAAAATAGCATTCTTCAATATCATTCTTTCACCTTGAAATGCGATGCAAAACACAAGTAATATTTTAAAATGCCATTATTTTGTACAGGTGCTGGAAAGTTAGTGTACATGGAGACTCTTCAGAGTCAAATTAAAAGTGAATTTTAAACTTACCTGTGTGTTAAATCACAGAAAATGCTGGTAATGGCAAGAACGTGCACGTGTAATTTCTATTGCACAATGGGTTGTTTTCACTGACGTCACATTTTTTGCTGAATTAGCCACACATCACTGCGCACCGCCAATTAACCCCTCTACCTAACACTTACCACTGTGAAATTCCCCGAAATGCTCTCGGCTACTGTTTGTGTTTTTGTGTTTCACGGGCGTCTCAGGCGGGGACATCGTCTAACGGTTCCCACAAAAGTCTTTGGACGTTCTGCGGCTCTGTGCTTCACAGAGACTTGGCTTTGTGGACAATTGCCCGACACTGCTATCCCGCTGCCCGGGTCTCAACCTCCATCGTGCTGATGTGTCGCCGGGCTAAGCTAACCAGCTTAATCAATCCTCTTTTCAGAAGGCCAACATTACGGTTAAGATCCTTTTTTGTTAGTCACTAGAAAGATTCAAGAATTTTGTGAAATGCTAGATTTGTTTATTCTTTTTGCCATTGTCATCAAATTTTAAACAAATAATAAACATTTTGCTTTGCTTGTGGTGAACTCATACAGGTTTTACTTTTTGAAAAAAATTGAATAAATGGTTTTGCCTCGATATTAAAAAAAATATATTTCACCACCTGTTGTTTTCTGTGTTAGCATACAGGTAAGTAAGTAAGTGGTAAGTAAAAGATCAAGGGCACAATACTGCGTCTTTGTTACGCAGTCCTGAGTCCCATGATGTGTGTATGCCGGTTAGCCTCGTAGTCATTCTGGGCTTGATGTGGTGTCGGTCACATCTTCAATAAATACAGTTAGAAACATAATGTCGTCCAGTCCACCTTGCGTATGTTTGAGTAACGGAGCTCAGGGATCGAAAATGGCCGCCGTTCGAGGTAGCCCAAAGGGTGACGTCACGTGAAAACAACCCATAGGGCGCTTGTAACTGCGCTGAGAACTGTCTGCGTTACCACCACATTTGCCTGCAAAAAACACACACTTGCTGATGATCTTTGAAGAGTGAGGGGGGAATGTCGAAACAGTAAGCGTCTAAAACATATACCTATACTGCATATGTGCGTGTTCACACGCTTGTTCGAAACAGTCCTGAGAACTGAGTTTTTCCACTACCTTTTGACCTCTTGGTTGCTGAGAACGTCCAGACAGAATTTTCACTTCAAAAGGATTTTATGCTTTCATCCCATTTACAATGATAAGCTTCTGTCCATCGCAAAGAAACTAAATAATTTTACCTCAAACAAATAACACAAAAACACAACCTACTGTACGTGGCCCAGAGGCAGCTCTTTTATCACTTCACAACTGAATGGAATATTATTGAAGTTTTCACCTCATGATTCTGTCTGACGGACGCTGGCCACGCTGCCAGGCACCCTAACCACTCTCCTATATTCCATTCCAAAAAAATGATATCATCCATGGTTTGTCGGGTGTGCCTCCACCTTCGAGGATAAACAGTTTCTCCACACCAACCCGGGCTAGTGTGTCCTAACGAAGACTCGCACGGATGACGCCAGCTCGGATGGAATTCCGAATGTCTTCTAAGGCAACCTGAACAGTCCAATTGGTATGAATTCAACACTATGAGAATGAAATCATCTGGACAGATGAGATTTTTTTTTTTTTTTAAATACCATGGACTATGATGTTCGCAGATGATATTGTGATTTGCAGTGAAATCAGGGAGCAGGTGGAGGAACAATTAGAAAGATGGAGGCACACACTGGAAAGGAGAGGAATGGAGATTAGCCGAAGTAAAACAGATTATATGTGCATGAATGTGAGGGGCGGAGGAGGAAGAGTGAAGTTGCAGGGAGAAAAGATGGCGAGGGTGGACGACTTCAAATACTTGGGAGTCAACAATACAGAGCAATGGAGAGTGTGGTAAGGAAGTGAAGAGACAGGTCCAAGCGGGGTGGAACCGTTGGCGGCAGGTGTCTGGTGTTCTATGTGACAGAAGAGTCTCCGCTAGGATGAAGGGCAAAGTTTATAAAACAGCGGTGAGACCGGCCATGATGTACGGATTAGAGACGGTGGCACTGAAGAAACAACAGGAAGAAGAACTGGAAATAGCAGAAATGAAGATGTTGAGGTTCTCGCTCGGAGTGAGCAGGTTGGATAGGGTTAGAAACGAGCTCATTAGAGGCACAGCTAAAGTTGGATGTTTTGAAGACAAGGCTAGAGAGCAGACTTAGATGGTTAGGACATGTCCAGAGGCGAGAGAGTGAGTATGTTGGTAGAAGGGCGCGAAGGGATGGAGTTCCCAGGCAAAAGAGTGAGAGGAAGACAAAAGAAAAGGTTGATGGATGAGGTGAGGGCAGACATGAGGACAATGGGTGTTGGAGAGGAAGATGCACGAGATAGGCTTAGATGGAAAAAGATGACACGCTGTGGCGATCCCCGAACAGGACAAGCTGAAAGGAAAAGAAGAAATACCGTGTTAAATCCATCCATCCATTTTCCAAGCCGCTTATCCTCACAAGGGTCACGGGAAAGCTGGAGCCTATCCCAGCCAGCTTCGGGTGAAAGGCAGACTACACCCTGAACCGGTCACAGGGCAGATATCGACACCATCACTGAGCGTGAATCGATCCCACGCTGCCTGCACCAAAGATAGCAGTGTGTACCACTACACCATCAGTGACTCTCTCCGTGTTAAAAGTTATTTGAAAATTTCCGTTCTCTTAACGTTTTTGGGGGGTTGAGTGGGGGGCATGACTATAGACACTGCGGCTCAGACAAGTCTCCTCTCAACCACTATACAAGAACGTGCGCTCCTCTGCTCGCATTAGCGTTAATCTGGCACAATTACGACATTCAGTTAGACGGTAACTATGCTTGCACGCCAAAAATACATTTTCCTTTCATATAGTTCTCTGGCTTGACTGCTTTAGAACATCTCATTGTCATCTTTGAGTGTGCGCATGTCAAACAGAGTAAAGATGGAACAGCCATGAAAAAAAAAAAAAAACACTTGACAGACTTGACTAGGGCTTCGGGCTAGTGTGGCTGCTTTAGAGCGCCTCATTGTTGTGGCAAGGAAAAGCCACAAAAGGACCCTGTGGGATGTTAGGTCAGTCAATTAAGGATTAAAGTGCAATATATTTGCACCGCTGAAAAATGGAGGAAGCTGACACAGGAGTGGATTTTGATTCTTGCTCCCTCCCAGACCCAGAGACTCCCAAACCCGAATCCCATCCTATGCCACTCCCACAGAGAGAGATCCAATTCCCTCCCAATCCCGAGGTACCATCGATACATTTTGAAAAGATCTCCGTCTCATAATTTGATACAGACGATTACGATGAGTACATTCTTGGCCCCGACCTGGAAAAATACTACAACGCGTGCGCACGGAAAGCGAACGATACGCGAGGGTTGAAACGCACGAGGGGGAGCTTGCATGTTGCTCGCATCCGCCCGAGGCTGCCGTCATCCAATCAATCACAAAACTCCAGACGGCTTTGAGTACACGCAAACACACACACATACGAGTAGTTGAGGGAATATGCACGATGGGCTGCGTTTGCATATGTCACTTGTGTGTGCGATTCCAGTGATTGACACTTTTACATTGAATAAAGGCTCCTTGTTATATTTACATTTACAGTGCACTGCCTGTGTGTGTTTGTGTGTGTGTGTGTGTGTGTGTCTGTGTGTGTGTGTGTGTGCGTCTGTCACTTGGTCTCAGCCACACAAGGCCGGTGATGAATGAACCCCTCGTTTTGCAGCCGGAGCGCGGTGAAAGCAAAATGGATGGGTGACATTAAGTCAACATGTGGCCCTCGCGCGCCTCCTCGCCGAATGCAGAAATTCCACCAGGAGACATCCAATAAAGAATCTAATTATTACCGCTGCAATTTAAATTGCACTTCACCCTGCACACCACCAACGCAGTGATTGAAACATTCATTTCAGAGATGAGGGAAAGGAGGAAAAAAAAAAAAAAACTTTAATGGAGCCACCTTCCGACTCTAATCACGGATCTGATGAAAAGTCAGTCATCCCGGCACAATCTGCGATGACAGGCCGGAGGACGCGTTCATTTGAGGTTAATGGAGTAGAAAGTTCTCTCAAGTCCACTAACGGTTTCAAAAGCACCTTATGAATGCTAATAATGAAGCCGTAATAACATTGCTGGGCACTGCTGATGAAAAAAAAAATGAACAAGGAACCAGACAGCTTTCTACTTCAAATCAATTATCATACACCTTTGCATTTTCTCATTTATTTCTGTCATTGATTAAAATAGTACTTGTGAGTCAGTCCTTCACAGAAGCAAATTACTGCAATTACATCATCCTTCCAAACGCTTTCTCAAAGGTCTTAGATCCACGAGTGTTGAAATAAATACAACGATGAGCAAACTAGACAATGTAATCGGCGGAAATGAATGTGCAGAAAGTTACCTTTGTGCCTGACTAGTTCCTTCTTCACCAAACCCTTTACAATGATCCATTTGTGACGAAACAAGCTTACTCAAATGTATCTGTTTTCACTGGTTATTGTCTAAAACAGGGGTGCCTCAATGCATCGATGGCACAATTCACATACGTACTGTAAACAAATAAAACGAAGAAGCCACTGGTTTCTTTTAGGCAGCACACGGAACTTTCTCTAACAACGACCGCTGCTCCACCACATTCTCTTTTTCCTAGTTTACCTTACGCCCCCCCCTTCTTAAAAACACACTCATAATTACAAATTTTACAGTACTTACGCAGCCCATCAATGTGTTTTATAATGACAGCGTCCACCATCGCTGCTTTAGTTTGCAACACAGTCTGGGCAACGTAAAGCAAAGACAAGCTAGACATGCTGCTTATATTTACTTTCGATATTAATGGAGAAAGTTGAAAAAAGAAATGATGTTGTTTTAAGGTGCAATGACTGTCGGAGTATGTGAATAAATTGAAGAAAAAGTGGTTAAACTGGACGAGATTTTCTCTTTTCCGAGTGGGAAAGGTCTGGTCTCAAACCACAGTAGAAAGTGCAGGATGAGATGGTGTGTCAATTTAAAATTCCACTTTGGCACAGGATACAGTGCACAAAAAGCTAATTCTGTGTTTTAAATATAGGAGGCAACATAACATTAACCTTAAAACGGTTTTGGAGCATCATCATCATCCCCTCCTGTCGGCGGGAGCTCGCGAGAGGCTGGCTGCTTGAAAGGTAGATCTTGGGGTAAAAAAGTCTGGGCACCCCTGGTCTAAAAGAAACATTTACACGTTCAATCTTGAGGCTATATAATGTAGCACTGCTCTCGTGATAAAGAAACATTTTTGTTCCGTTGAGCAATACAGAGGGTTGACAGATTGGTTCGTAAGTTATTTTCAACACTTAAAATAGTTTTTTGTCTCAAAACAGCTGACAATAGATCAATAGTATTGATTTTTGAAGAATTTTTTTTTTAAAAAAAATATGAAAACCATATTTGGACATAAGAGGTTCCTGCCCAACCCCGGCGATGCGTTGTCTTCATATTGTGTATTTCCATCGATTGCAGATGTCCTTTTCATCACTTTCTCACGTAAAACGTGCCTCGGCTCAATAAAGGTTGGCAAATAACGAGGTTACCTTTTGTTTCACAGTCAACATGATTATTTCTATCACAATATTTTGCAATAATAAAATGAAGTAAATAGATCCCCCCGAGGCTTTGTTTGTTTCTACAGTGCCTTGCCTACTATTCCCTGCCGTGCTTATTAACCGTATTCCCATGTCACTCCGACTACCTTGTACATGCGCCCTTCCCTCCCTCTGCACCTCGTAAAGCAACATCACCAAAGTAAACAACAAGGGGGCGCATCTAATTAAATATGGATTAATATAAAGCGGTGCGTGAATCGAAGAAAGCTTCGGCACCGCCTCACTCAGTAACTACCACGTCCCTGTCATTCGCCGCGCCTGGCGTCATCTCACGATCAAGACGCTCCCTTTTCATTCTGCACAAAGCCGAGAAAAGCACCCCCCAACCAGTTGGAGATAATAGCCCCTTGCATGTCCAATGTGCTTAAGCGGACACAAAAGCAGCGTCACTGCTCAATATAGACAGAGGAAATGACTTCCTCAGCAGTCGTCGGCTGCTAAAAAAGGGCTCAGACAAACACGACAAATAAAACCTGAACTTTGGTGTGTGCACAAATGATCTTTTGATAAGCAGCGGTGAAGGACTCGAGTCAGTTCTCGTGAATGATGCTGCTGAATTATAAGATTCGATGACACTGTGAACGGTTCCTGGGCTGTAAAACGGGACTACAAACATGTCAAAAAAAGCCTACTAGAACAAATTGGTTTAAAAAGTGGAAGGTGTGTGCTGACTACCAGGCTACGTGAGTTAGAACAGGGGTCACCGACGCGGTGCCCGCGGCCAAATGGTAGCCCGCGAGGTATGTTCTAAAAATACCATAAGCCACAAATTGTTACTATTATTTGTGCTTTAAATTCTGAATCTGACTTGCTTACGTGAATTAAAATTTGAAAATGTCTGTAATGTCATGTACTACAATAAATTAAAACAAAAATATTTTATGTACGTGTAATGAACCGTGTCTGAAATTTGCATACGATTGGTGCTCACGAAGAAGCCCTCGTCCTCAAAAAGGTTGCTGAGCCCTGAGTTTGAACATGATGGGTTAATCCTGAACCCAGACTCGTCCCAGTTATATGAAGGTGTGCACACTTGTGCAACCACATTATCACAGTTGTTTGCTTTTACTTCTACTCTAGAAAAAAATGTCAAAGTTTTAGGTCACATTAATATTTAAATGTATTATTTTTGTCAAATTTTTTGGGGGTGGGGGTGCGGGGTTAAAAAAACTGTCATCTGAACGTGGCTTTTTTAATTTTTAGTTTTTCATTTTTTATAACCACTGTACATCACCAACTGGAGGACTTGGGACTTGGCTGAAATTAGGCAGACACTTGACTGACGAACTCCAAGAATTGACAAGTCTTGAAAAAAAAATAACACTGAAGGTCACATGCTATTTTTGTTTTGATTCAAATTCTTTATGTCAGGAAATGTAAAAAAAAAAAAAAATATGAAAAATCCAGCCTGAAACGAACTGAAGAGTAAATATAAAAAAGTAATTTTTTACAGAAAAAGCAAAATGGCACCAGAAAAATGAATGCTGAAATGTAGATACCCAAAAATGTACTTATGCACACTAAATAATTAGCTGCCAAAGTACAAGTACTGATTCAACTCCTGTACCTCAGGTAAACAAGTACAAATTATGAAATGTACCGTAATTCCCGCCCTACAGAGCGCACCTGGTTACAAGCCTCACCGAGTACATTTGTAAAGGGAATACCATTTGGTACATACGTACGCCGCAGCTGTGTAAAAGCCGGCAGTGCCCACATTGAAACGCGAGATATTTATAAAGACTGTACACAGAAAGAGTTGAATGCTAAGGCTAGCACTAACGCTAGCACGGTTCTAACGTTAGTGCTAACGCTAACAGGGCTAGTTAAAATAAAACTTACCGGTAAATATCACTGAGACACGCCAGTAACACAGCAGCAACAGGCTAGCACAGCGTTAACGCTAGCGCAGCGCTAACAGGGCCGGTAAAAGTCACTTGCTCAGCACATATATTCCACCGGTCTCATTCTTACCTTTTCTGCTCAAGTGCTCCTTTGCAGTCATTACAAAAAATGCACAAATTAGCCGCATCACCGCATAAACCGCAGGTAAATAAACACTCGAACACCGCAACCTGGAAAATCTACTTAAGTACAATAACAAAGTACTTGCACCAACAATTACATGTAAGCCTTCTCTGATGTGGAGTTGGCACAGTAGAATCATCCACCACCTGAGAAAGCTCAAATTTCTGAGCGCTGCCCACATAAAAAAAAAAAAAAATATTTCCCCAAGACTCTTGACTGGTAATACTTTAATTAAGTGGTTCAGGTATCTCACACGCTGATTATGCCAGCATGCGCTACTTTCATTTTTACTTGCAGCTGATTGATAGCGTCAGTGCAGTAATGACTATAAGTGAGAGATGTTGCGAGTACTTTTTAAAGGTAGCAGATGGCTGGCGTCAAGAAAGTATGCTTTAAGCTTGACTGGCCTGCTTCTTATCGCATTTATTGAAGTGGCAAAAGCAGCGATGGCGCCCAGGACAAATGGCTAACTCGCCTCGCCGCGTTCAAGCATCTAATCATCCCGGAGCCCGAGCCGCTGGATAAATCCTCTCCGCGCGACTGACTGGAGCGGTGTGATCTTCTGGAGAAAAAATGGCTGCGAGCCATCACGGGAAGACGGGGCTGGCACAATGGCGGCTTGACAAGGACAACAAGGTTTCGGCCGCGCGTCTTGAAAAAGGACCTTGAGGATCGCACGCAGTCAGATTTAACGTCAATCTCGTAAAGTTGTTCCTTGCCATTAAATCCAAGAGCAACAATGTTGAGTAATTGCTGTGTGTTGTGTTCAGGATCCCAGCCCAGTCTTTTTATTCCTTCACAATTACAGGGGTAATTAGATTCGGGGGCTGCGCCTATTTGATCGCACCATTCCGGCAATTTCCCTGCAGTCTTTCCTTGACACTTCCCGAAAGCGGCCTTCGGCGCTACAATGGAATATAAAGGATGGAATGAAAAGGAAGCAAAAGGCCATTTTACAAAAACAGCGGACAATATCGTCTTTCGCTTATTTAGAATTATTATTATTTTATTTCTTGCTGGTACACTGAATAACGGTTATAGCATAGATTTTTTGGGGAATACATTGTCGGTTCTTTACACCATACAGATGACTTTAAATTTAAAGTTTCTTCACGTTCTATTCCCACTCACAACACATACTCTGTGGATACCTTGAAAATACATACCGCAATTCCCGACCTACAAAGTGCACCTGGTTACAAGCCTCACAGAGTACATTTGGAAAGGAAGTACCATTTGGTACATACATACGTTGCACCTGTGTAAAAGCCGCAAGTGGCCACATTGAAAAACGAGATATTTACAAAAAAGATGGTACACAGAGTTTAACGCGAGCACTAACGCTGTGCTAAAGCTAGCGCTCCGCTCTAATGCTAACAGGGCCAATTAAAATGAAACTTACCGGTAAATATCACTGAGACACGCCACTAACACAGCTAGCACAGCGCTAACAGGGCCGGTGAAAGTCACTTCCTCGGCACATATATACCACCGGTCTCATTCTTGCTCTTTTCCGCTCGAGTGCCCCCTTGCGTCACAAATTAGCCGGATCCCCGCATAAACCGCAGGGTTTAAAGCGTGTGTAAAAAAATCGCGGCTTGTGGGCTGGAAATTACGGTACTCCGTTCCCGCGTAAGGTGCTCAAACGTGTTAAGCATTTCTCTCTTTCACGGAATACGAGATTCACAGCCTAATCTTTATCTTCTATGCCAGGGCTCTGCAACTTTTTTGACGCTGAGGGCTACTTGGTGAGCACCGATCGTATTAAGGTCTACGTGACCTTTTTGCGGCAAATTTCAGACTCAGTTCATTACATGTACATAAAATATTTTTGTTTAAATTTATTCTAGTAAATGACATTACAGGTATTTTCAAATTTTAATTCACGTAAGCAAGTCAGATTCAGAATTTAAAGCACAAATAATAGTAACAATTTGTGGCCTATGGTATTTTTAGAACATACCGCGCGGCCGCCTTATATGGTCCTTGCGGGCTACCATTCGCCCGCGGGCGCCGCGTTGGTGACCCCTGTTCTATGCCATGCACCGCCACCAGCTAAAGGGATTCGTTAATCGTTACTGTGGTTTAGACACTTGGCATTCAATGAAAAAGTGTACGAGGCCTTCTTCAATGCTTTCCTGTTTAAAAAAGAAAACATACTTATATAATATATAACTCATATATTCACAGATGGCAGTGAATGGTTGGACTCCAGCTGACCAATAAAAACGTCCACGGCAGAAAATAAATTAAGACTGAGAAGAGGGAGAAAAGGTCCCCACCCCAAAATGATATGTTATAATAGCCATCGTTCCCATGTCGTAGAATGAATATATAATATGTCTGTGAATATTGTTGTATGCTCAGTTTGTATGTGTTGCTGCTCTGTGTGTTAAAGTTAAACTTGTGTGAGGGTTTAGAAATACCATATCTATGTTAATTTAGATCAGCCCGTCTATGGGATTTCAAGTTATATGTTGGTATTAAGAGAAGAGACTTTTATTTTATCATTTGGTCCACTGAGCATTTTACTGTTCAGAATTGCTTTTATACTATAAAAACCCATAAAAAGAAAAACAATCGCTTAAAACTTGCACTTTCATGAGGTTTCGCTATTTGATTGGTCCATTCCGGCAAATTTTCTACAGTCTTTTTTTATTTATTTATTTTTTGACACTTCCCTCGGCGTTAATGTGATTGGCCTTTCAGCTCCAGCAAGCCTTTTTAACAAGACAACGCGCTCATGTGGCACAGCGTTCGGGTGCTTGGGGGGGGCGACCCCGGGGGACTCGCTGAGGTGCAGCCAAGTAGTTGGGCGAGTATAAACATTTGAACAATTAATGGACATTTGTTTGAGGGAGGTGTGTGGGCATGGCAAAGAGGTTGCGATAGCGAGGTAAAGCAAGGGGGTGGAGGGTGGGGCGCAATCCTCGACATGCCAGGGTATGTTTACGCATGAACGGCGCCGCCTCATTTCAAGCTGAGGGGACTATCTGTTGAAGCGTGGACGCGAGCGCATATTAAGCTGCCAGGAAGCGCTGACGACGGGGAAACGTTCACCCCGCGCAGGTCGCAGGTGTGTCCGCGTGGCAGGCAACTGAGCGGCAACAAAAATTACCGGAGAGTTGGAGGGAGATGGCGAGGGGGAGAGGAGAGAATAGGTCAGGGGGTTTATGGAAGCGTGGCAAACATGGAGATAAAGGGCACAGACGTGGAGAAGGGCCTCCGGGGCGGGATTAATTGCCCCTGGCCGACGAGGTCTGAGGAATAATTGCCCCCTTGTAGACGGCATGGAGTGGTCCTGCGACGGGTGGGGGGGTGGGGGGGGCGCGATATTACCGGACTTGGGAGCATGGTGGGAGGATTCCGGGTTCATTAAACTCTTCTGTTTGAACTTCATTCATTATCTCGTTTATTTCATCTGCCACACACACTGGATTTTATCCAATGGTGAGAGGTCGCAGTCGGCAAGGCATTCGGTGCTGGCCGAAACAATATCAGAAGCACTGACTGACTGACCTTTACCATGAAATTCAATTGATTTATTAACTGTCTAATTAGAGGTTGTCACATACGGCTCACCAAACATTTTTGTCAGTGTCCTGTAATATTTGTTTGATTCAAATGTAAAATTCTTATTCATTTGTCCCAATAGATACAGTGAAAAAAAACAAGTATTTGAACACCCTGCTATATTGCAAGTTCTCCCACTTAGAAATCATGGAGGGGTCTGAAATTTTCATCGTAGGTGCATGTCCACTGTGAGAGAGATCATCTAAAAAGAAAAATATAGAAATCACATTGTATGATTTTGTTAAATTATTTATTTGTGTGATACAGCTGCAAATAAGTATTTGAACACCTGTCTATCAGCTAGAATTCTGACCCTCACAGACCTGTCAGTCCGGCTTTAAAAGTCCACTCCATGTATTATCCTGAATCAGATGGAAATGTGTGAGCTCGTTAGCTCCATAAAGACACCTGTCCACCCCATACAATCAGTAAGACTAAAATCTGTAACATGACCAAAACCAAAGAGCTATTCAAAGAAGAAGAAGAAGAACCTGTTTCCCTCAGTCAGAGCATTGAAGATGGGTCGTGGCTGGGTCTTTCAACATGACAATGGCCCGCACACAGCCAGGAAAACCAAGGAGTGTCCCCTTAAGAAGCATATCAAGGTTCTGGCGTGGCCTTGCCAGTCTCCAATATTTGAAGGCAGCTGAAACGCTGTGTTTCTCAGCGACGGCCCAGAAACCTGTCTAATCTTGAGAAGATCTATGTGGAGGAGTAGGCCAAAATCCCTCCTGCAGTGTGTGCAAAACTGGTGAACAACTACAGAAAACGTTTGGCCTCTGTAATTGCAAACAAAGGCTACTGTGCCAAATAGTAATCGTTTTCGAAGGTGTTCAAATACTTATTTGCAGCTGTATCTATTGTACGGCATTCTATTGAAACACAACACATTGTGTGTATACGAGTAGCAGACTTGTGACCCACAGGCTAAGTGATGTGCTGCCATGTTAATGGTTCACTTTCCCTGAAGTGTCTTCATCATATGGGCGTACCGACCGACAGAAGACCAAGCGAAGAGGTGACGCAGCGGGCAAGCCCGCCTTGTGTCCACGGCGGCACAGGGCCAGGTTCCCGATGGCCATTAGCCAGCGAGTTAGCGCCTCTTATCGTGGCATGGAAAGCGCCGTGACGACCCAGCGGCATATTTTCCAGCCAATGGAGACTAAGCGGATATGATTTCATGGATCAAATGGGTAGGGATGTGTAGGCATAAAAATTATTTTAGAAGTAGGGGTCTAAGTGACAGCAGGCACAGCCGCAATTTCTGTGCATTCAGCAGACAGACCTACTGTTGTGTGCTGTTATATTGCAATATTGTACACAACATTGATCATTTCTATTACGATGATGTGATCGTGGTAATTAAGAGATGGATTAAGTCAGGCGAGTGCACACCGAAGGCCAAATTACCAAATGTATGGCTCGCCAGCGGTTTTATCAGCCTCTGCCAGAGTATCATCCAGCTGATTAGCTGTTATGCTATGAGACTGGTGCCAATGAACATAGCCAAGAGATGGCGCAGTGCACAGCACAAAAAAATAAATCCAGTTCACTCCGGACTTGCATTTTACCCCATTTTCCATCCTGGAAGTGGCAGCTCAGTCTCAAAGAATGGGAGAAAAACATTCTCGCTGCCAGTCTCCAGTCAAGTGTGATAAAGCTGGTGAACAAGTAAGCAGATGGAGAACAAGCCCTGTGGCTAATTTTTAAAATACCCAAAACAAAGACTCCACATGATGGTTATTTATGCTTGAAAGTTCCATAAAAGCCAAAATTGGCTAGAAGAATCACGGCCAAGAAGAACGAGGAAGAACGTTGTGTTTGGAGGCCACGGTCAAAGGAATGTAGGGGAGAGGAACGGAACGGATGGCGTCACAATCCTAAATATTCCATTTTCAACTCCATTAGGTCTCCCACACACTGTTGTACGTCTGGCCACCTCACACGATTAATCACGTGTTCCGGCTGCAGCGGCAAGGCAAGCAGCCTGAACGACAGTCGGCTGAAGTTCAGTGTTGACCCAGAGGGAAAAAACAAAACAAAAAACTGTAAGGTTTTGGCATCCTTGCAAGAAACAGCAATGTTATGTTAGCTACATTAGGGGACCGCTACTGATGTGTTTTGCTAGTTAATATTAGCTGTAGCAACCAACGCCTCCTCCAAGTAGTTGGGTGAACTCCCAGGCACACTTGAGGACCTTGCCGAGGGTGTAGCGGTGGATCACTGTTCAAGGACAAAAACAACATTGCTCCTCCTTAATCTGAGATTTAACTTCTTGACGGAGCCTCCTCTCCAGCACCTCTGAATAGATCTGACCAAGGAGGCTGAGGAGTGCGATCCCCCTGTAGTTGGAAGACACTCAACAGCCTCCCTTCTGGAAAAAAAGGGGTAGTGCGGGGGGGTTTCATCCCAATCATGCTTTTCCAGGTCTCACTGTCATTGCCCATGTGAGCATTGAAATCCGTCAACAGAACGATAGCGTCCCCATCGGGAGCACTCTCCAGCACTCCCTCTCAGGACTCCCAAAGGGGGGATTGGGGGGTTTACTCCAAACAGTCAGGACCCGTTCCCACACCTGAAAGCTATCCTCTCAACCCCAACGTACAGGCGCCGAGCCTTAGAGATAGGGTGAGAAGCTTGGTCATCCGGGGAGAGGCTCAGATTTGAGCCACTGCTCCTCCGCATTGAGAGGAGCCGGATGATGTTGCTGGGGGATTCTGATTTGGATGCTTCCCAGACGCCTCCGTGGAGTAACGTCCCATAGGAAGGAGACCCGGGGGATGACCCAGGACATACTTGGAGAGACGTCTCTCGGCTGGACTGAGAACGCCTCGGGATCCCCCAGAAAAGCTGGATGAAGTAGCTGGTGTCCCTGCTAAAGCTACTGCCCACGTAACCCGACCTCGAACATATATCGGTAGAAGATAGATGGATGAGAGTGGCAATAAACAGCTTGAAGTCAGTTTTTTTAATTGTTCACTAGTTGAGAAACTGCTACTTCTTGTGAAACGACTTCAATTCATTGCAGGCAGCAATGAATAAATAAATAAAATCAGCCAAACAACTCAAATTAATCCCATCCACCACCTTGCTTATTGTCTTTGACAGTGATCCGCTTTGCAGGCGTAATCTTAAACCACAACCACAGGGGCAAAAAATGGAGGGACAAATGCTCAAAGTCACAAGTGTGAGATATGGAAGATCATTTTTCGCCAAGCTGACAGCTCGCATTGCAGCCAAATGTGACGAGAAGGGGGACTCGACATCCTCTTTTTCACACCGTCTGATTAAAGGTCACTCTTAAAGCAAGCCCAGTACACTCAGAGTGGTGTGCGCTTACTCGGAGTGCAAAATGAAGTGCCTGTGCGGTGGCCCCTGTGGACACAGCAAAGCTATGAAATCGAAAGGGGGGGGGGAGACGACATCAACAAGGGGGCAAAGAACATCAGGAGCTGGCTTAGGGACCGAAAGGTTGCAAATTGTGACTGGTTGATGTAGAGCTGTTAATATGCTTTCTGAGTACAGTCCTGGCACCCAAACCGCCTCCGGGTAAAACATTCTAAACTCGAGTGTGATTTATGAAACCAGTGGTGGCTTAGACAAGTGAATTTATAATCTAAAGATGCACCATGTCGTTTTTATACCGGTATGGATCACACAAAAAAAAAAAATCCTCGGCATAATGAATGTTCATTTCCATTAACCCCTTCACGGTGGTTTGCATTGATATGATTTGGATGAATAATTTGGTTTGGTCATCAGTTTCGCATTAGATTTTAAACTGGGACTGAACAATCAACAACTGAAGCAAGCACACATTGCATCTTCTGTGAATAACAAGTTCTTTTCGGAAACTCCAATACCCTAACCTTTACAGCCCCTTCCGTAACCCTTCTGGAAAACCTCATCAAGCCATGCCGAGATAAAAAATGACTGTCTTGGTTTCTCAATGAGGTTGCTCCAATTTTACTCAGACAAGCAGGACGGTCACCCTCCTAAGAGAGGCAGTGATCTACTCTAGGGAAACATGTTTTCGTACAGCAACAGGTCAAAAGAATTTGGAAGCTCTTTGTTGCGTTCTGCAGTCTCAAATCAACCACCACCGTCCCAGTAACCAAGAGGAACCCAGTGAGTTGCCTGAACGACTATCGACCAGCTGCTCTGACTAACATCTATAATCACTAAATGTCTGGAGAGACTCATACGGGAGAAAAATTCCTTGTGTGTTCTACACAATTGGCCATGAAAGATGATTCTGATTCTGACAGTTTTGATTAAAATGAATTAGGCTCCACTTTTCTTACCCAATGTCATGGTGCAACGGTGAGTATTGTGGACATAAGCTTCTAGGGTGAAACTATGATTTTCTGAAGATGGAATACAATATGCTAAGTGCCCCAAGTGTACGTGTCGAATTTTCCTGACCCCCAAAAGTCTTTTTTCAAACTGAAATTGGCATTTTATGTGCTTACGGAGTAAATTATCCATCCATTCATCTTCAACCGCTTCTCCGGGTCGGGTCACATGGGAAGTAGGTTCAGGAGGGATACCCAGACTTCCCTTTCCCCAAATACTTCTTCCAGCTCTTCCGGAGGGATCCCGAGGCGTTCCCGAGCCAGCCGAGAGACATAGTCTCACCAGTGTGTCCTGGGTCGTCCCTGGGGTCTCTTTCCGGTGGGACATGCCCAGAACACCTCACCAGGGAGGTGTCCGGGAGGCATCCGGATCAGATGCCCCAGCCACCTCGACACTGAGCCCCCTCCCGGATGACTGAGCTTCTCACCCTGTCTCTAAGGGAGAGCCCGGACACCTTGCGGAGGAAACTCATTTCGGCCGCTTGTATCTGGGATCTTGTTCTTTCGGTCACGTCCCACAGCTCGTGCCCTTAGGTGAGGGTAGGAACGTAGATTAAATTACTAAATTATAAACTACCAAAATAATTATTATCCGATAATGCTCCTCTTCTCCCTCCTTATCTGGTTTGCTTCAGTACTCTCGAGAGTCTGTAAACCTCATCGGTGGCCTGCTTTAAATATTATTGCATCCTTTTTTTTTTTTAAAGGCTTGTCAGGAGTAACCCAAGGCAAATGCAGGTCAGAGGTCACATTTTGTGCTAACCACTTGTCCAGCGAGCTGTCCGCCCTTTCGGAACGTTCTGATAAATTCCACCCATCTGCCCGCGAAAGTCTCTGAGCTGCTGTTGAAGTGGGCTTCGGGCAGGCTGCAGTGGCAACGCGGCATGAAGACTTGCAGGGAGTGAAGAGGAGGAGGTCTAATTAAACTTGTATCATCTGCTTCCTGCTCTAAATGCGTCTACAGGCTACAAGCATCTTTCGCTCCACTTACTCGCCCGCCTCATTTTTAAGATGGGGATGACTCCTCCTAGACAACGCGGCTAAATAAACAAAATAAATTAAAATGAAATTAAAAACAGCATTGTAATCATTGTAAATGCGCAGAGGCCCAGACATGGGAAGAAAAATAAATATCAGTGACAATATTGACAAAAATTGCTTCTCATGCTACTTTGTGGCCATGAAATATTTATTTGTGGCTACCGAGTGCACGCTGCACTAATAGCATGACTGCCTTACAACCAACATGTTTACCACTACAAGTGCCGTAATCGTTCTGCGAGTTAGCTAAATCGTCTTACAAGTGAGGAATGAACGAACAACAATGAATGATGAATATATTCATACGTGGATGGTAAGATTGATTGTAAGGATATCGAACATATTGGCCAGTTGTCAACAAACAAACATTGCTCACATTTATTGCTTTATACAAAGTCTTTGTGGGAGAATAATCACAGCAAAATGCAACAATATAGCGAATAATGTGTGATATGAATACAGTGAAGAAAATAAGTACTAAGTAGTAATACTTATTTGCAGCTGCATCACATATAAATCGTTAAAAAAAAAAGAATCATACATTGTGATTTCTGGATGTTTCTTTTTAGATTATCACTCTCACAGTGGACATGCACTTACGATAACAATTTTAGACCCCTTTATGATTTCCAAGTGGGAGAAGTTGCAATATAGCAGGGTGTTGAAATACTTATTTTATCACTGTACAATTTAAAAAACAAAAACGTGAGCCACAAAACAGTCAACGGCAACGGTATTCACAGCTCAGAGGTGAAAGAACTGCTTCAAACAAGTCGGAAAAATGCAATTTCGCCCATTTTTAATGCCAGGCTGTTATTTTAAAGGCAAATAGTTATACACGACAATGTGTGGCTCATAGTGTAAATTTATGAATTTGATTCTGTCACTGCTTCAAAAGCCAATAACACCATGGCATATGGTGCACACTAGAATAATTTCTCTCCATACGGACCCCTCAGTGTAAACTTCCCACAGCTGAGGTTCGGGGAGAATAGGAGGGGGGGAAGCTTGGGTGGGAGGTCCTCCGTGGCGCACGTAACCCGCTTACAAATGAACATCGTGCCGGGGCCAAACTCATGCGCTCTGCACACCACTTTCTTTTTTTTTTCCGGGAGGCGTTGCGCATCGCAGCCGAGCCGCTGCGCTCCCTTTCCTTCATTCCTTCTTTCTGCTCCACTCGGGACGCTACCTCGCGCAGTGCCGGTGCACCGGCGGCTTTGCACGGCATCGCTGCCCCAGTAGGCGAAGCGACGCCGCGGCGCGGCGGTCAGCTCGACGTCCTCCCGGATCCCCCGCAAAGCCATCTGCCATGCCGGATCTGCGTCGGGGGGGAGCTGTTCCTCTCTCACTCTCTCTCTTCCTCCTCTTGTTGTTCTGATAAACTCCGCTCGGTTGTGGCAGAATCCCACCGCCAGGCTCTACATGCAGCCCGGACCGTGAGCCTCCATCAGCGGGCTTATCACCGGCAATAAAAAAAAAAAAGCGACTTTATTGGTCACAGACGGTGCCTCTACTCTCCAGATGAGCCGCCGCGCGCTGCTGTAATTCAAGCCGGGAGCATCGGCGGGAGCACCCGGGTGCAAAGACGAATGGTTCGGGTAACTCAATCTTTTTCCACTTTACGACCAGCCGTGCGCGCCGGTGTTCTCCTAATGGGCCACTTACGAAACAGGTATCATTAACAGATTCCGGAACTGGTGATCAAGATATGAGAGTGGATTTTTTAATTAAAAAAAAAAAAATGTGAATGCTACCAACATCCCCCAAGGGTGACACTACCTGAGAAATCAACAGATGTTTGGTAATCATGTGCAGATTGATTAAGTAATGTCCCATCAAGGATTAACCTCCTGCTTAGCCACTAATAAATTACTTTCCGCAACATGACGGACATTGTCGTGTTGTGCAGATTGAACGAGCAAAGCTTTGTCAAGGATTTTCTTCCCGTTGACCCACTAATCCATTCGTTTGTCACGATGACAAACCTAGAATTTCAAAAGGAATTCTAGTCTATGTTATTCTCTGTGTGTACAGTAGATTACTCCCCTTTATGCCGACTGTGTTTTATGGTAAAGGCTATATACAATGGCGCTGAACTCAGCCAAAACTGAAAAATGCATACATTGAACCGCCTCAATTTGCATTTGGGCATTCACAACTTCATTTATCCGTGGAGGAGAGGCACGACTGTGCAAAGGATTTTATTTATCTATCCATTTCTGCGTCTTATCTGAGGTCGAAAGCAGGGAATCGTCTGCCCAACCACTTCATCCAGCTCTTTCAGAGGGATTCCCATGCCATACTCTCTTCAGGGTATCGTCGGTCATCCAGGTGGTCTCCTCCCAGTGGGACGAGCCCGTAATACCTCACCAGGGAAAGTGTTTAATCAGTTGCCCAAACCACCTCACCTCTCATTTTTCCGGTCATGACTCACAGATCGTGACCATTGGTGGGAGTACGAAGGTTGACTGTTTCACCTTTCGGTTTAGCTCCACATCAGTACAGACTGCACCGATTCACCTGCCAATCTCCCATTCCATTCTTCCCTCACTCATAAACGTGACCCCATGATACTTGAACTCATCCAGTCTCTCCCTGGAGAGATCAAGCCACCCTGTTCCTACTGAGGACCATGGTCTCGGTCTAAGATTTGGAGATGCTGCATGGATGGATGATTTTCATCATTTTCATCTCAACCACTTTCGAACCACTCTAGTGAGAGTTGGAGATCACGGCTTGATGAAGCCAACAGAACCACGTCATCTTCAATAACCAGAGATCCAATACAGAGGCCACCAAACCGGACTGCCTCTACGCCTCAGCTGCGTCTAGATCAGGGGCGGGGGGTTCAAGTGGCCCCCGAAGGCAAATCATCGGTGTCAAAATCTGTGATTCTTGTGAAACTATGTCCCAACATTTCAAATTGTCATATATCCGAAATGATAATGTTGAGATAGTGTCAGCAGTTTTGTGTTACCAAACATGAACAATTGTTGAAAAAACCATTATACTTGATTTCTGATTCCAAAACCAGTTCATAAATTTCACGTGTAAACATGATGAGGCGATTCAGCTTTTCTATGGTTTCACCATAACGGCCCTTAGAGGGAAATCCTAGCTACAATGTGGCCCTTGGTCTAGATATTCTGTTCATAAAAGTTATTAACAGAATGGGTGACAAAGGGCAGACATACCAATGGCAATGCAGAATAAAATGGTAATACAGGGACCAAACAGCTTGTATCAAGGGGTTTCGGAACCCCATACTCCTGAAATAGCACCCATAGGAGTGGAATCACCCTGTAGTTGGAACACACCCACCGATCCCCCTTCTTACAAAGGGGGACCACCACCTCATTCTGCCAATCAAAAGGCCCCTGTGATGTTGGAGAGGTGCGCCAACCAGGAAAACCCCCAGACATCCGGAGCCTTTAGAAACTGCAGGTGAATATCACCCCCGACCAGGACCTCCCCACCAATGGGGTTTTTAGCAACCACAGTGACTTCAACCCCAGAAATAGGAGAGCCCACCTCAGAGAGCCAAGACTCTGCTTAATCATGGGAAGGCACTTCTGTAGACTTGAGGAGGTCCTCAACTTATTCTCCCCACCGACTCAAACCTCGCGAGTCGATGTTCGCAACCTATCCACACTATACAGAGTGTAGATAGTGCCCTGATTCCCCTTGCTGAGACGCCAGATAGTGGACCAGAAATTCCTGTAAATACCACCAGAGCAGAGGGTGCTCCACATCACGACTTTCACCTGAATGAAATTCCTCAACACACTTCGACATAGTTCCTTCCATATTCCCCAAAACATGCATCTTATGTTCATTGAGGACTAAAGCAGGTCAGTCATTTTTGTTGGGACAGTTTGGGTTGTTTCATTGGCTCATCAGAGTATTACAAATAGACCAAAAATTGATGGATAAATAGTCTTGAATTGGCGGCACGGTGGATCAGCCGGTAAAGCGTTGCCCTCACAATTCTGAGGACCGGGTTCGATCCCGGCCCCAACTGTGTTCAGTTTGCATGTTCCCCCTGTGCCTGAATGGGTTTTCTCTTGGGCACTCCGGTTTCCTCCCACAACCCAAAAACATGCAACATTAATTGGACGCTCTGAACTGCGCCTCGGTGTGATTGTGAGTGCGAATGTTTGTCTTTATGTGCCCTGCGATTGGCTGGCAACCAGTTCAGGGCTGTACCCCGCCTCCTGCCTGTTGACAGCTGGGATAGGCTCCAGCACTCCCCGCGACCCTCGTGAGGATAAGCGGCTAAAAAAATGGATGGCTGGATAGTCTTGAAGTCAAAAGTCAAAGGATAATAGTTTGATCAACTATTGTCTATGTTACTGAAAAAAGGCATTTGGTGAGGGAAAAAAAAAAGCTTGGAATATCTCATTTATTACAAACGATGATTTGAAATGTTAAAACAGATTTGAGCATGAATCATGGTAGTTGACACAAATTATTTTTCTGGACCGAATGTGACCGCCGCACATTGAGTTTGATACCCGCACTCTATCCTGTTCATTCGATTAAATGTATGAGCAGCTGGCAAAGGCTGGCGACCAGTCCAGGGTGTATCCTATCCTTTACCCTGCATGACGAATCAGATGGGATAGACTCCTCCCCCCCTGCCACCCTAATGAGGACGAGCACTATAGAAAATGGATGAACGGCTCTGCAATTCACTAATTCCGAGAAAAAAATGTAGTAAAACGTAGGAATTTTTTTTTTGTCGCACTAAGACAGAAGATCAACAACCCCACAACACTTGCCTACGTGCCATTACTCATTCTTAAAGCGGAATTGGTTGCCTCACCTTGTCAACGGCGCTGTCACCGAGAGGAGGGAGTGGCCGTGATGAATTGGCCCGTGATTGATGAGCTCGGGGGGCGGGGGGACGGATGCCCCATCGGCACGCTCACAACGACAAATTGCAGGGTTGACGCACAACCGCAACACAAACACGGTCAGTCAAGTGGGAGATTTCCACTTGATGTATAATGTGCAGGTGGAATAACTGAAGAGTCTGTCCAAATGAAAAAAGAAAAAACAAAACATAAAATCTCCGCCTGCCATCTTGTAGATTATCAGGTTTGCTCGCCTCGAGGGCGACCCATCAAACTCATCCAATTTGCGGCCAGCGATAATCAAGTTTTACAGGGTGATGAAACAAGAGAGCTTTGAGACAATCAGATATGAGGGAAAAGCGCCGGCATGATCCACGCGTGTCCACCCACCGGGCCCTGCGAGCGGATTAAACACATCTTCTCGCTTTGTTTCACACAACCCCCCCCCCCCAAAAAAAAAAAAAGTCTGATACATTCTCAAGCTGCCTGTGATGTATGTATTCATCCTCGCCGAGCTCGAGAAGCGCCTTCATGGAAGTCACTTTATATCTGCGTTTGTGTCTCTTTTCCCCACCCCTCTCTCCCTTTGAGATTATTTATGAACTATTAACATCATGCAGTAATACTTTATTAGGCAGAAAGCCAAGAGGCCCATTAATCTTTCACTTGGAGTCATATGCTAATTTTCACACACATGCAGAGGATCCCGAAGCTCTTTTTTTTTTTTTTTTTTAAAAGTCGCTGGAGTTTGTCAGTTATCTTTAACGTGTCAGACGTCGCAGAGGAGACAGCAAAGGTCCTTTTTAGTGTTTCAGGGAAGGAGGGCGGAGGAGCATCTGTCATCAGGAAAAAAAATATGAAAAAAATACAGTGAACAGCCAATATATCGCAGTTCATCTTTCAAACCAATGACTGACGATAAGGAGGGTTTTTTTTTTTTTTTAATGCGTTTTTATAGAATAACAGCAAGTCTGAATTGAAGTTGCACATCTCTACTGCAGTACCATATCGTGCCACGATGTGCCAGGCAGCACTGCGCTCTCCTGGAAGAAAATCCTCTACGAAGCTGTTGTAATAGCTGTTCCCACGATGCAGAAAAATACAGTATACCACAGCCATTTACAGGGGATAGGAACAGGGCCTGACCGCTAATACAATAGTGCAAATCCACATTTAACTCCCTTTATAATAGCTGTGATTTTATAAAATAAAAAAAATTAAATGCGCAAGGTAGCTGGTTAAAAAAAAGGGAATAACAAGGGGATTGGGACAGGCCCTGACCGCTAATACAATAGTGCAAATCCACAAACAATTAACACCCATTATAATAGCCATGATTTTCCATCCATCCATCCATCCATTTTCTTTGCCGCTTATCCTCACGAGGGTCGCGGGGAGTGCTGGAGCCTATCCCAGCTGTAAACAGGCAGGAGGTGGGTACACCCTGAACTGGTCGCCACCCAATCGCAGGGCATATCGAGACAAGCAGTCGCACTCACAATCACACCTAGGGGCAATTTAGAGTGTCCTATTAATGTTGCATGTTTTTGGAATGTTGGAGGAAACCGGAGTGCCCGGAGAAACTCCACACAAGCAGGTCCGGGACCTCAGAACTATGAGGCCAACGCTTTACCAGCTGCTCCACCGGGCTACCCCATTTTTAACATATATTTTCAAATGTTGATTTTTGGAGTGAAATGTCATTTTCAAAACTAAAATTATATTACAAGAATGAAGTGTGATACTTTTTAGAACCCCGCACATCCCCATAATATTTTCAAAGTAACATTCTGTATCGTCAAGCAAGGTATTACTCACAATATTCCAAAAATATTCTGTAAAAGAGACATCTTTACGCTTTACCAGCTGATCCACCGCGCTGCCCTAGCTATGATTTTGTAAAATAAAATGTTTTTTAAAAAAAGGCAAGGTCGCTGGTTAAAAAATTGAGTTTAAAAAAAAAAAAAAAAAAAAGCACTCCCACAACACTCGTGATGATAAGCGGCTTGGGAAATGGGTGGGGGTGAGCTACTGAGCATGGGGTTCTGTGAAACATGGGGGCAGTTTCCCCTTCATAAATTTGCTAATACCGTAGGTGAATTAGCAAATCCCAAACCGTGACAATGCTACGGACTCACTGGAAATGTTCGTGAGCAATGTTGTATGCATCTGTGCTGAGTGCATGTTAACGTAACAGATGTTTGAAGGTTGATAAACAAAGCAAAATATATGCAAATTCCCACGAGCCCGTTTATGGTGTTTCACGTTACAAGTTAGCGTTAAGCTTGCGGACCTTTGTCAGACACAATTACGTGACTTGGGTGAAAATTTTGATGTTTAAAATATACAATTTACAGTTTCATTTTCTTTTGAGTCAGTTTTACAGTAAAGTCCATCTGTGAGTGACAAAAAGCTTCGCCTCTTATTTAGACGTTGCAAGCAAAAGACTACTTAAAAGTCATGTGACACAGTCTCCGAATTCTTGACAGGGAAAGACTGACAACATGCGGCAATACGGTAAACGCCCACAAATTCGATTCGGCATTTTCTGATCATATTTTTGGGAACCAATCCTCCGCTGTCCGCTGAGAAACTCACCTAATTTGTTGCTGTTTTTATTTATTGAGATATTAATGCCAAGGAACTGTTGGAGTGCACTGTACACAATAATTTTAAATGCATTTTAAAACATGGGGCAGGGGTAAAACTCTAAAATTATCTTTCATACGGTCTCAATCTCACAGGTTTTCACCAATCACCCGTGGGTGGGTCTGAAACGCGCCCGGCATAATAAACAGAGGTTGACCGTAGTGGTGATTCCGCGGGCTCACGTTACTCATCGGTTTGCAATCATTCTGACGGCATCCGTCTCCATCGCACTCCGCTGTGCCCATTTCAACACGTCCGAGCGGCTAACCATTTGCTATTATAATCGCATCGATCCGTTTGAAGGGTTAATACCCCCCAGGGAGAGGGCAGTAATCTGTGTCACGCTGTATAATATAAAGATGTGGGCTGGAGCGCACTATGAAGCCAATGATCATTGCTCATTCTGCAATCAATACTGAGGGGTTTTTTTTTTTCCTAGCCCTGAGTTTGAAATTGCGGTGTGTCAACAAAGGACAGAAAAAGTAATTTGTCGCGGTTTGGAACAAGAATACATTTGAGCTAATGGTTTGCTTAAGTTATTGCTATAGTGAAGAAATTTGGTGTCAAAGTGTGCATTTGGTGGGTCAAGGAAATCAATGAAGTACGCTTGAAGTTTTATAAACCAACGGTTTTCCCCTTACCATGACGACTGGAGCTTAACTACGCCCGTTTCAAATTTAAAAAAAAAAATACCGTCAGAATGACTTTACTTGTCTTTTTCTTGAAAAAAAAGCTTCAGCATTTTCTATTTAAGAAGGGCAGCTGCTTCTGTAGCTTGTAGCCATCCAAAGTAACAGGAGATTTCAAGCATCAAGGTTTCGAAGCAGCCTTTGCCAAGCAGTTTCAGGACAACATAACCATCTGAAACTTCTTCTTTTCCTTTCGGCTTGTCCCGTTCGGGGTCGCCACAGCGTGTCATCTTTTTCCATCCAAGCTCATCTCGTGCATCCTCCTTTCTAACATCCACAGTCCTCATGTCCTCCCTCACAACATCAACCATTTTCTCTGGTCTTCCTCTCGCTCTTTTGCCTGGTAGCTCCATCCTCAGCACCCTTCTACCAACATACACACTCTCTCTCGCCTCTGAACATGTCCAAACGATCTGAGTCTGCTCTCTCTAACATTGTCTCCAAAACATCTAACTTTGGCTGTCGCTCGAATGAGCTCATTTCTAATCCTATCCAACTTCAGCATCTTCATTTCTGCTACCTCCAGTTGTGCTTCCTGTTGTTTTTCTTCAGTGGCACCCTCTCTAATCCGTACATCATGGCCGCCCTCACCACTGTTTTATAAACTTTTGAAACTGGGGGTCTTAGAAATGTGGCAGGGGCTGTTTACAGAGGTGATAGGTTAACGCTTTGAGGTTGGTATGACTTTCTCGTTGAATGGGAAAAGGTGTTAAAGTTATACCACAAATAACTAGCTAGTTATTAACTAGTTGACTTTATTATAAATAGCTAGCTTGTCACTTGGTGACTGCATTGTAAGTGGTATGCTCGTAACTAGTTAGCTTCCTTAAAACCAGCTGGTAACTGGTTATCAAAACTATGTTGACACTAGTTCAGGGGTGCCCAGACTTTTTTTTACCCCAACATCTACTTCTCAAGCATCCAGCCTCTCGTGTTCAACAGGGACGGTGGGGGTGTGACCTTGTTGTTGTTGGTTTTTTTTTTTTTTTTTTTTTTAAGAATGGCCAATGATTAAATAGAATGACAAATGTATGTCTGCGTGCCTTGCATAATCGCATGAGCCAATATTACACAACATAATATAGCTATAAACATTTTTTGTAACTGTCTGAACCCGGAAACGATGCTTCGGTGACTGCCGTGCGTCCAATTGGGATTTTAGTTTGTACACTTTTCTCAATCTCAGTTTGGTTTTCGGCGGGAATGTCGGTGTCGTATTTCCCATAAACATTTCGAAAATGGAGTTCCACATTTCACTACATTGGCAGATGAGGCAAACGCACTTCGAAAATGACATCATGGAAAAAAAAGTATGCCTCCCACTCCGTATGAAAGTGATACGTTTTTGTCTTTACTGCAGCATCCTTACTCATGTTTGTTAAAATTTCTTAAGAACTTAAAATGGGGTGGGGAGGGAGCTCGCTGACAGCGTGTTTTCCTGTACTGTCGTTAGTTGCACATGTGCGGTGAGCTAAAGTTAAAAAAAAATGTTTTTTCATTATGGCTGATTTCCCCCCCCCCCCCCTCGGCACACCGTCGCGATTTACCAAAACTACATTGATCACCCTTGCACTAGTTAATTGATCTAAAACTATCTTGCTAATAACTGCCTACCTTGGTTATGACTATGTCATAACTGGCTAGCTCAATTATTATTAAAGCAATTACAGAGCCTTCAATGATGTTGGCCAGCCAGTTGGTTGCCTCATTCGATTGCTTTTTACTGCTATGAACGCTTGATAGTGCTTAACTGCAACTCAGTGTTAAAACAATTTTGAGGTCTTATTTTAGATATTTTTAAGGTGTGATATGATTGGATTTACACTTCTTATGGCAATCCGCCCTACAGACTGGAAAAAAAAAAATTAAAGGATGTTCCAAATGCCGCAAGGACTTGTGGGCACTGGAGGATAGATCCACACGAGTTTGTAGAGGATGTTAGAAATGCTAGTCTGGATGTATAGAATTTTAACAAAGTAAGGAGTACAAAGTGCATCTCTCCATTTTTAACTGTCGGAAGTAAAAGCAAGTCAGAAAAAAATACATTCAAGTCAAGTACTGATACCTCGAGCATCCACCGCACTAGCGTCACGCTTTCCACCAGTGGCAAAATACAGTGCAAAACTAGTGAGACGACAGAAACAACAAAGACAGATGGAGCCAATTGAATTAATCATGAAAATAGTGAGAGCAAATTGCAAGTGAAACAACAATTCAGAGTGCCGGTGATCTCGGAGAGGAAGGAATGAAAGTGTGTGTGTGTGTGTGTGTGTGTGGGGGGGGGGGATTTGTGAAAATTAGCCATCCTCACAGCAGTAAACTTTGGGCAAGGATGGAAAGCGCTCGCAGAGGTAAGACAACATTTGTTAACCATAGCAACAGCAGCCCCGATTTTCTTTTGCTTCTGGTGCTTTTCGGACTGGCAAATGTCATGAATGACAAACACATTTCTTTCTCTTGAAATGTATCAGTCCTCGGTGGTCTGACGTCTCGATGGAAAATGCATTCAATTGTAGATTAAATTTATGTAAAGTCTATAAGACTCTTGCGGTGTGACTCTTGCCTAACACTGATGAATACTGATTAGAATGATGGGAATGTTTGCAGTTTGGGGACTAGTTCCGGTTGAAATGAAGACCGAGTTAGAAAAAGAAGATGGGGGTGGAGGGGTGGGGGGTTGTCTGATGGAGCATAGTCAACATTAAGTGAACATAATGGGGCACGACTTGCACATGAATTAAAGAAAACCTCAGAAAGTATTCTTTGAACAACTACTGAGTACCCTGCTTTGGCTGTATGCTTGTTCGTGCTTGCAAGAATATTAAACCATCTTTGAGCTTATGCAGTTCCAGATGGAGAAATCTCAATACATTTGAATAGTGTCCAAATTTCAATTTAGTTAGGTCGTTACTATCAAAAAATAAAACTCAATTTTACAGAAAGGCACTACACAGAGTGAAATATTTCAGGATTTAAAAAAAAAAACTAAAAAAAAAAAATAATAATTTCTAGAATCTTATTATGCAACAGACAATCAAGAAAAAAAATTATTATTTTTCCTGTTAAAAGTAGGCAGGAATTTTAAGTTTTTAATGGCTCTACATAATATATGTGTAATGAAATAAATGGACAAATCTACCATATTGACATATACCTGTAAAGCGATCCGTATTTTGACATAGAAGTGACCCAATTTCACAGTATTTAAGTTACAAGAAGTAGCTTGGACCATTTTTCGAATGTGTTACAAGCCAAATGGTACCGGCGAGCTTCTGATAGCAGTCGACGAAGTCAAACAGACAAATGCAAAATGAAAACACTTGCAAGCCACATTAAGCAGATGCTACACTGAAGTTACCATGTGGTAAGCAGCTCCTGACATCACTCACTGTCAAGACAGTGTGTGAATGTGAGTGCGCGTGTATAAAACCAAAACCAGCCGCAAATGTTCACATGATTAAAAATACACTGAAATTTAGATTATTATTGTTTGTGGATTGAGAAAAATAACAGCTGCCGATATTACGACAACAAACTCTTTGAACTAATCCCTAATCTTCATTTAAATTTGTCTTTCTAGGCATGGTGCCCACGCCCCAGGTGTGCGTATCCACCCTGGTCACAGTGAGCACGATGGTGGTGGTGGACCTCTACCTGCTGGAGCAAAGCATGCTGGGAGCGCACGGGCAGTCGGGGCCCAGCGTGTGGCAGTGCGTGGCCGTGTTGCTGGGTGACGTCGGCTTCCTGCTGGCGCTGCGCTTCGTGTCGGCCGGGGTGGTATCAGAGGCGCGATCGTCCCGCCGGGGATTTGCCAACGCGCTCTGGTTCCTCTTTCTGTCCCTGCTCCAGCTCAAGCTCTTCTTCGTCTGCCACAACTACAGGCAGGAGCGGCGGCCACCAGACCCGCTCGCCAGGAAGGTCCTGACACTCCTGCTGTCCATCTGCTTGCCGTCCCTGTTTTTGATCCTCACGGGGGCGGACTACATGACCCCACAGCGCAGGAAGCAGGAGGTGCGGGGTCGCCTCCTGTGGGTGGTGGTGGACCTGCTGGATGTGCTGGACCTGCAGGCCGGACTGTGGGAGGCCCAAGGAGGGGCGCCGGGGCCTCAGCAACAGCTGCCTATCTGGGCTGAGGGCTTGGTTTTCTTTTATTGCTACACCCTTCTGCTTCTGCTACCGTGTGTAGCCCTCACGGAATTGGGGGCTGTGGGCTTGCCAGGCCAGAAGGGGCCCCGTAAGGAGGCATTGTACCCTTGGCTCAGCCTGTTCACGATCAACATCTTCACCCTTGGCTTCAGGGGAGCTGGTATGCTGTGGTACAGGGACTCCCGAGTCTCGACGGTGTTCCTGGGCAAGAACCTCCTGGCGTTGGCGGTGAAGCTGAGCTCAGCCTACGAGAGGCACAAGCAGGACCGCGGTCCGAGGGGGGCCGGGGCGGCAGCTGAAGGCCGACCCGAAGAATCCGCACTACCGGGTGAGGGCTCGGAGCAGGGAGAGACGCAGACTCATGGGAAAACCTCCTCAGCTCACTTTCACACTCTGTCTCGCTCACAAAGCCACACACACTCCCACGTGAGCCCGGGACACGCAGAGTCACCACTGGCACCCTCTTTCATCACCCATGAACTCTAGACAGACTCCCACACAAATTTATAGTGTGCATAATCTATGTACACGCAGCCAAATCCAAGACAAGCCAAACGGATGGACGCAGTGGATACAATGCTGTGAAGCTTGGATTAATGCACACTTGGAGCACCGTGTTTGTTTCTTTGTTTTTGTTCGTGGGCCTCAACATTAAAACTACTTCAAACCAGAAGAATAATTCCGAGAATCTGAAAAAGTTTTTCCCCCTTCTCAAATTTGTATTGTTTTTAAAGTTTCCCCAAATTAATGTTTAAAATCATCACAATAATGTAAATATTCGACAAAGACAACCCAAATAAACACTCTTATTTATTGTGGGGGGAAATGAACTACTCAACACTAAATGACCCTGTGTGAAAAAGTTATTGTCCCCCTTGTCGTTAAGTCAGTTATTTGGAAGCTGTCGAATCGGGAAATAACTTAAATAGAACCTGTCAGACAAAATAGAGGCCAAAAGATCTCAAAAAGCCAAAAGAAAATGTTTTAATCCAAAGAAACTCAAGAACACATAAGAAATAAAACTATTGACAGTCATGAAAGGGTTAAAAACCCATTTGTAAAGCTTTAGGACTCCAGTTAACTACGGTGAGAGCCATTACCCACAAACAGAGAATATTTGCAACAGTGGTGAACCTTTCCAAGAGAGACCATCTTACAAAGTTTATCCCAAAAGCATAGCAATATCTCATCCAGAAGGAACCCAGGAAAACACCCAAGAAACTGCAGCCCCCTCTTGCCTCAGGTAAGGTCAGGGTTCATGACTCAACAATTAGGAAGAGACGAGACAAAAATGGGATCCATGGCAAAGTTTCAAGGTAAAAATAAATCCTGATCCTCAAAAACGTAAAGGCTTGTCTTACTTTTTTGTGGGGGAATAACAACTGAATGATTCCAAAGACTTTTGTGCACCTCGCTACATCTGTCGTAAACGAAACAGCATTTCTGGGAGGGGAAAAGGGAAAAAAAAAAAAAAAAAAAAAAACATACGAATTGTAATACAAAATGGTTATTGTTTGATGGTCTGGGGTTGCTTTGCAAAACCTGGATGACTTGCTGTGATTGAGAGAACCGTGAATTCTGCTCTTTACCAGAAAATCTTGAAAGAGGTTGCTCCGCCGTCACGTTGTGACCTGTATCTCGAGCACATTTGGGTTCTGCAGCAGGACAACATGCTAAAAACACGTCAGCAAGTAAACTCCGAAATGGCCTTGAAGAAGGTTTTGGAGTAACCTTATCAAAGCGCAGACTTAAATCTGATTGAAATACAGCGGAAGGTCAATCCTTACCTTTGGGGTGCAATTACGTTTTCACATGGGTTAGTTTAAAAAAAAAAAAAAAAAAAAAAATCATTCCTTAATAAATAAAATCACCACTTTTGGGTTTTCTGTGCCTCAATGAGAAAAATATGGGAAAAAAAATAAAGGGGGGGGGCAAGTATTTTTTCACGGTACTGCATGTTTGTCTGTTTTCCATAAATATCATCACTGTCAGCAGAAACTACATCTATCCAAATATGGTCAGATTTTTTTTTTTTTTTTTAGGAATTGATACTATTGTCTGTCCTCATGTTTTCTTTTTTTTTTTTTTTTTTTTTTTTTTTTTTAAACACAATTTAAAGTGTTGAAGAGAACAAATCTCTTAAACGCTCACTAACTGTCCAGGTCGCCTAAACAGAACTCAAGCATTAGCGCAGACTTGGATGTGAACAGAAAGTACTGGCGACATGCTACCGATGTGTCCAACTTTTTTAATTAATCACGATATAATAAATTATAATTGTATTACACATTAACTTGGCCAACATTATTTTGGAGCCGTACTTTGTTATTGGTGCACAACAGAACATGAGTGATAATACCTGTTGGAATGATACAGATGCAGTATTTAGTAACTCCGGCAACATGCCCCCCCCCCAACCCCACCCCCAACACAAGAGATGTGAAAATAGCACCAGAAGATTTTTTGTGTCTGCCGTTTTATTTTTTAACTTTTAATGCTTTTTTCAACTGTTGTGTATTTGCAGTCTTGAGAAAAGTAGCTTAATTGTGGAAGGGACTGTGAAGACCGATGTCATCTATTGGTCCAACTAAAAGTCACATTCAATGATCGTTGCTGAAAAAAAAAAAGTGTTGAACTGTTTTTTTTTTCTTTTTCTAAATCACATTGTATTGTTCGAATTAAAGAAAATGAAGGTCTTTGGGAAAACGGCAGATTGCTTTATTTTATTTTATTTTTTTCCAGCCAGTGAGCGCGTTGGAGCGTCAATGTGTTTGATTGATCTATTAGGTAGCTACAACAGTGCTGAAATGTCTATAATTTAAAGCGCCGCTTCTCATACCATCCAGGCTCAAGGACTGAATCGAAGATCACTTTTTTCTAGTGCTTTATTAAATAAATAAGCCGGCTTGAAATATTCATAAGATTGTTTTGTTATAAGTCAGTTCCGATCATTGGGAAGCGCTTGTAGGCAATGTGGTCATTAAGAACTCATCAATCAGAAATACGAGCAAATAGCGCTTTCATAAAAGGACACCTCGCAAACATCGTGTTGCTATAAAAAGCTTATTGTTGGAAATGACTTCTCTGCGTTCTCAACTTTTGTTACCCCGTGACCTGCATTTTCCCCACTGTCGCCAAGTCGCAACCCACTTTTCCAGAAGTGAAGACGAAAGAAAATGAAACGTTCGAAAATAGCCTCTGAAAACATGCACATGGATACCGGATTTTTAAACATAACACGCGCTTACTGGTTCAAAGTGCCTTTCAGGGCACCTTGTTACAAAACTGAGGATGAACAAGATGACTTCATGGACAAAAATGAATTAAGTAAAATGAGCTATCACAAGGCGGCACAGTGGATTAGCTGGTAAAGTGTTAGCCTCACAGTTCTGAGGTCCCGGGTTCAATACCGGACCATCCTGTGTGGAGTTTGCATGTTCTCCCTGTCCCTGCATGGGCATTCCAGTTTCCTCCCACATTCCAAAAACATGTAACATTAATTGGACACTCTAAATTGCCCCTAGGTGTGATTGTGAGTGCGGCTGTTGTTTGTCTCGATGTGCACTGCGATTGGCTGGCAACCAGTACAGGATGTGCCCCGCCTCCTGCCCGTCGACAGCTGGGATAGGCTCCAGCACTCCCCGCGACCCTCGTGGGGATAAGCGGCAAAAGAAAATGGATGGATGGATGGGTTTCATTGTGATTACACCTTGTGGGAGGGGTATTTACAAAACTGATTTTTTATACTTTGTATGCTTGCAATTTTTGTTTGAATACATTTAGATTGTTTTTAACAAAAGTGACCGAAAAACTGAAATGTACCTCAGTACAAAATTAAGAAATCAAACAATGGATAAGGTAATGATTATTGAAAAAAAAATGAGTAATTGACGCGCTAAAAAGCAGCCACAAGATTGTGGCGAAGCACAGGTTTTGTCTAAATTCCTCAACTCACTTCAACATAGTTCCCTGATCAAAATGGCAAAAGAGTATGACCACACTCTTATCTAAATTAAATTCCTCAACTCACTTCAACATTGTTCATCCTCACCAAGACACCGCAAGATGGCGGGGAAAGGACCACCAAGAAGTCACCAGATGGTGTCAAGCCAATGCTTCATAAAAGGATAAGTTTAAAGAAAAAATTAATGGCTCAATGAAAATGTGCTTTTTGCCAATGTGGAGCAGCGATTTTGCTGCTGGGATAGGCTCCAGCACTCCTCGTGACCCTCGTGAGGATACGTGGTGAAGAAAATGGATAGATGGATGGATGGATAGCTATCACAATGGCAGTAAATACAGCTACATATTTTTACACAAATCGGTATTGATTGCTTTCCGTTAGGAAAGAGAAAGTTATTTTCCAAATTAAAGTCAAGTCAAAAATGATTCTCTCTGTTTTTTCGTGGTTATAACATTCGCATAAGTTACATGGGTTGGGAAATATTGTTTTTTGTCCCAAAAGCAAAGAATACAAGCTTTTCATGAAAATAAACACCGAAGACAATGTTCACATGAAAGCATTGCTTTGGCACCATCTTGGTGCCAATGAACTATGCTGAAGTGAGTTGAGAAGCTTTTGTAAAATGATGTTATTGTGCGGCATCTACAAGAATTCCAGCAAATCGGTTTCTACTGTTAACAAAAGGAAATAGTGTAATTCCCTCAACTGCGGGGCGTAATATTTGCACCGTAGCATATTATGGATAACAGTAAGCATACAGATACTTTAGTACAGTGGATTGGCTGGCTTCCATGCAAGGCAAGCAGCCTGTGCTTCTCTGAAAGAACAAAACTACGGATTCGGATATACAGTCTGCCGTAGGTCAGATAGTCTGTGGTTAAGAAAGTTTGCACTTGTGGTTAAGCTCCGTGCCACCAGGACAGAATAAAGTCAAACAAAAAACAGAATATTTCATACCAGCGTTGGCACGTCTTTGCTCATGATGTGGGCAGCGACTGGCAACGTGTCGCTCTTACACAAAGAAGGAGACACTGGAAATAATTCCAGGCCGGTAAGACCTTCAAGACAAATAATAGTCGACCTACTTGGAGATGGAGGGTTATCTTAAAAGTTTAGCAGACTCCTTTAAACGGTACATGCGGATACACACAAAGCGACACGCGTGACCAGACGGCATGTAAATACAGCTTGGCAGAAAAAGCCATTTCTATTTCCCTGGCAGAATTCCGCTCTCACAAATACCGTCATTCATCGCAATTACGCCGGGGTACGGTCTCATAATTCTCAAGTGTGCTTATGTTTAAAGCTCCAGACAAAAGTCTTGATGCAATAGCGTCGAGAGTCGCTCTTCTGCGCCGACCCGGGTGCAGTGTCGGCGTCTCTTCTTCGCTTTAATGGTCCCATTACACGAAAGTGGGGGCATTTGTCACAATACAGGCGGTTGTTGTCTCATCACTTTAAAGGGCCACACTTATAACACATATTTAGAAGAATGAACACACACTGCAGCAAAAAGTGCAATTCATTTCATGTTTCTGTAGGGAGATACAGTATCTGCTTCAGAGGGGACTTTCAGGACAGCATCCATCTATCCATTTTCCGAGTCGCTTATCCTCACATGGGTGGTGGGAGTGCTTGAGCCAATCCCTGCTATCTTCGAGCAAGAGGCGGGGTAGACCCTGAACTGGTTGCCTGCCACTCAGGTCAAACTTATTTCTGTTAAGGGCCACATCATTTACAGTGAAGAAAATAAGTATTTGAACACCCTGCTATTGGCAAGTTCTCCCACTTAGAAATCATGGATTGGTCTGAAATTTTCATCGTAGGTGCATGTCCACTGTGAGAGAGACAATCTAAAAAGAAAAATCCAGAAATCACAATCTATGATTTTTTTTTAACAATTTATTTGTGTGATACAGCTCCAAATAAGTATTTGAACACCTGAGAAAACCAATGTTAATACTTGGTACAGTAGCACAAGGAGGTGGACTTTTCAAGGCAGACTAACAGGTCTTCGACAGTTAGAATTCTAGCTGATAGACAGGTGTTCAAATACTTATTTGCAGCTGTATCAAACAAATCGTTAAAAAAAAAAAAAATCATACATTGTGATTTCTGGATTTTTCTTTTTGGATTCTCTCTCTAACCCTCCCTCTCACTCAGAGGGCCGCCGCTGAACAACTCTGAAAATCATCATTCCTTCATTGTTGTACATAATATGCAATTGCTTGTTATTGCACAATGTAGCGGTGGCACCTTGACTTAAAAGTTTAATTTGTTCCACGGCCAACATTCTAATTTAATCTATTTATTTACAGGTTTATTTTCCCCATTGAAATGAAATAAAAAGCCATTAATTCTTTCTAGCCCTACCGAGAAAATAAATCTCTTTTCATAAAAAGGTAAAATTATCACTATATTGCACAAAATAAAAGTACAGAAACTAGGTCTATGAAGAGCAAATCAGTCAAAAGCACACACCCACACACTAGCTTTTGAGTATTAGCTTTCAGGTGCACGCCTTTGTGTGACTCACAAATCTTAATTTCACAGACAAGCTGGACGAGACCCTCTTCCACATCATCTTAGGGCCAAGGAACAACAGTGAAGAGGAGAGGAGCTTTATTTCGCTAGCCCATCGCCATTTATATTAGCCACACGTTCCACCAGCTAAATTATTTGTCAGGTAAGTTTTTCAACATCTATTTGTTGAACTCTGCATTTAATGAAGGCGTTACATACATGATGCGACGAGCAGGATCCGGCCACGAGTCTCGACTTTGACACCTGCGCAAAAAGCAGTTTCAGTCGAGCGAGTAAACGGAACCCAACTCCCGTCAACCCCGCCTGTTTTATCTCGCTCGCTCTCCATTTCAAACGCACATCCTCAATATGCTTTCCGTCTCATATTCCCTTTATGCTTTCCCTCTTGGGTAACTTTACACATCTCTCCCACAACAGCTACCTTTTCAAATCGGTCGCGCCTGCTCACCTCTGGATACACTTTCCAGTATTTTCCCTTAACTCCCGATAGACTCTCACAACTTCGAGTCACAAAAAATCCCTTTGTGCATTTATTTGTTTCCCCGACACCCTTTTCTTCTTCATCGTTTGTGGTAATTTCAGTGGAGACCATAATTACTCTCCGGAGGGAAAGCTGTCAGTTTTTATCCCTCCCGCTTCCTTGATTCTTTCGCCCGTTTTTTGAAATTGCTCCGCAGTGGACAGGCTTCGTACCTCTGTGCCCTTCCGCTGTCAGTTGTGGTGAGTCGCAGGCAAGGAGAAGAAAGCCGAGCAGCGTTAAGAAGGCGAGGAGGGCTAAGATTAAAGACCCGATGCCGGCGCCTAAACTGGAACTGCAGCTGACATATAACCATTTGTTTACCATTTTATTCGCTTGCACGCACAGATACGCGCACAAACGGACAGACACGAGAATGCAAAGAGACACTCGAGATAAAAACACACACAAAAAATGTGGACACAAACACACTGAGGGACGCGCATATACATGCACATGGACACAGACACACACATTCAAAGATACAGTTGTACCTCTACTTATGAGCGTCTCTAGTTGTGAAAAATTAAAGTTACAAAAGGCAAAATTAGGCACCTATTCGCACCCCCCAAATTCCACGGAATTCTGTCCGGAATCGCCTTGGACAATGATGTTCGCAGATGATAATGTGATCTGCGGTGAAAGCAGGGAGCAGGCAGAGGAACAATTAGAAAGATGGAGGCACGCACTGGAAAGGAGAGGAATGAAGATTATCTGAAGTAAAACAGAATATATGTGCGTGAATGAGAAAAGTGGAGGGGGAAGAGTGAGGCTACAGGGAGAAGAGATAGCGAGGGTGGATGACTTCAAATACTTGGGGTCAACAATACAGAGCAATGGTGAGTGTAGTAAGGAAGTGAAGAAACGGGTCCAAGTGGGGTGGAACAGTTGGCGAAAGGTGTCTGGTGTTCTATGCGACAGAAGAGTCTCCGCTAGGATGAAGGGCAAAGTCTACAAAACAGTGGTGAGGCCGGCCATGATGTACAGATTAGAGACGGTGGCCCTGAAGAAACAACAGGAAGCAGAATTGGAGGTAGCAGAAATGAAGATCCTGAGGGTTCTCGCTTGGTGTGAACAACTTGGATAGGATTAGAAATTAGCTCATTAGAGGACAGCCATGTTTTGATGTTTTGGAGACAACGTTAAAGAGAGCAGACTTAGATGGTTTGGACATGTTCAGAGAAGACCGAGTCAGTATATTGGTAGGAGTGTGCTGAGGATGGAGCTGCCAGGCAAAAGAGGGAGAGGAAGACCAGAGAAAAGGTTAATGGATGGTGTGAGGGAGGACATGAGGACAGTGAGTGTTAGAAGAAGATCCACGAGATATGCTTAGATGGGAAAAGATGACACGCTGTGGCGACCCCTGACGGGACAAGCCGAAAGAAAAAGAAGATTCGTATTTCTTCACCATGGTACCCAAGAAACTTAAGTGGAATTAAAGTGTGTGTGCACATTTTCCCTTGGCTGTGAAACGTTTGCCTCCTCCCCCGTCCCCCATGATCCCTTTTGCTTATCACTCACTCATCTCCTCGCATAGTCGCCTAACGCCACATGTAAATGAACATAATTTTGATTCTTCTTTACATTATGTACTTTGAATGCTCATTTTCTGGGGGGGAGGGGAGTCGGGGGGCTTGGAACGGATTAGGATTTTATCTACATATAAAAAGCGCTTCTACTTACGAAAAATTCACACTACGAAATGTCTTCTGGGAAGGAATTAATTTAGTAAGTAGAGGTACCAGTATACATGGTGAGCTACGTTAAGAAAGATGATGGTGCAAACAGCCCAAAAGTCAAAAAGCAATGTACAGACTTCTTTGCTCAGATCACTTTTCATCAAACGCATCTTTGCTTTGTGTGGCCTCACACTCACAACCATGTCACCTCATTTACCTCGCGACGCAACGACCGCTACCATGCGCCTGCCACCGCCCGCCTGCACTTAAGCGACAGACTGACAGCTAAAACTTTCATCTGAGCGCACGCTGTCAACACTGCAGTCGGAATAGAGAAGTTCAAAGTAGGCACCAGAGCCGGCGGGGGAATGATGCAAAATTGGTCGGATACTGAGTGGAAGGCTGGTGGCAGACACTTAAATGGCGTCATCACGTGCAACACCAAATCGCTACAGTTTTAGTGGAAAGTCACCTACTTTTAAGGGAAATGGCCCAGTGTACAACATCAGGGGCTGAATTGGGTTGGCTACAATTGGCCGTTTGAAATCTTCACGTGAGTGGCTAGGCACAAGTTGTGCCCTATAGAAGTTCTTTGTGTCTGTTTCCATTTTGCATTCAACTCATTCCGTAAACGGCTGGAATTGCATCTGCTACTGTGTCTCTCCTTGTCCACATGCGATGGCATTTCAGTAGCATAATAGGAGTTATGCGCAACCGACTTCCATATTTGTCAAAACGGGTCGAAGCACCTTGTCTGCCTCAGGTAGACCACGAAGCACTATAGCGAGAGACCAGGACAAAGTCACACATGGGAACTTTAACCATCTACAAAGACTTTTGTTTAACATCAGATGTGACCACAGAGCTACCAAAGATGGCAATTTGTGATTTTACAGATAAAATATTTGCATAAAGCAATAATATATAGTCATATCTAAACAAAACACACCGGGAACTTCTGCTTCTCAGTTGAAAACACCACACAGGGTTTCCCCTCTCCTCAATTCCGCAACGTCGGAGTCATCTTCAACAGCAACCTCACCTTTGAGACCGGCATCAACAAACTCGCGAAAACAGCTCTCTCTCACCTCAAAACTAGCCATCACTTTCCTTCAGTGCAGCTGTAACGCTCTCCAACCTTTCAACACATTAAGACTTGACTACCGCAACCTCTTCAGCTCACGGTAAACATCTCAATAAATTTTTGTATGTCCAAAATTGAGCTGCCTGCTTGCTCACTCAAACCCACTCCCAAGACCACATCACCCCAGTCCTTCAGAAACTTCACTGGGTCCCCATTCCACAACACATCCATTATAAAATTATTCTACTCACTCACAAAGCCCTCCATAAACAAGCCCCCCTCCAAACTTTCCGACCTCCACCCCACACCCCCTCCTGTAGCCTCCGCTGCTACGACGACAACCTTCTCTCTCCACCTCATAGAACTAAGTATGGAACTAGGGGGGAACATCTCTGCTGCCACTCTCTAGAATCCATCCATCCATTTTCTTAGCCGCTTAACCTCACGAGGGTTGCGGGGAGTGCCGGAGCCTATCCCGGCTGTAAACAGGCAGTGTACACCCGGAACTGATTGCTAACCAGTCGCAAGGCACATGGAGACAAACAGGCGCACTCACAATCACACCCAAATGCAATTCAGAGTGTCCAATGCATGTTGCACGTTTTTTGGGACGTGGGAGGAAACCGGAGTGCCTGGAGAAAAGCCACGCAGGCACGGGTAGAACATGCAAACTTCACACAGGCGGGGCCACTACTCTCAAAAATCTGCTCCCAAAACCCCTGCAAGACTTTTTTTTTTATTCCCAGTCTTTTCTTGTCTTTGTGTTATTTGTTTTTTTAAAATTATTTTCTATCCGAGAATGTTTTATTTCAGGGTGGCATCGTGGCGCAGCTGTAGAGCGTTGGCCTCACAGTTCTGAGGACCAAGGTTCAAATCGCAGCCCCGCCCGTGTGGAGTTGGCATTTTCTTCCCATGCCTGCGTGGGGTTTTCCTGGCACTCCGGTTTCCGCCCACATCCCAAAAACGTGCATTTTGGACATTGGACACTCTAAATTGCCCCTAGGTGTAATTGTGGTGTTGGCTGTCCCTATGTGCCCTGTGATTGGCTGGCAACCAGTTCAGGGTGCACCCTGCCTCCTGCCCGATGACAGCTGGGATAGGCTCCGGCAATCAGGCGACCCTTGTGAGGATAACCGGCTCAGAAAATGGATGGATGGATGGATGTTTTATTTGCAAAGGGTCTCTGACTGGCCTTTAAAAGTTATTTATGAAATAAACATTGTTCTTATTAAAAGAAAGTGAGATGCTGACTGTTACCAAATGAAAAATCTGAGACAGCTAGATTTTCACTTTCTTTTTAAAATATTTTTTTAACATCATTGAAAGAATTTGAATCCATCAGAGAAATTATATGACACCTCCCAGGCGAAGGTCATTATCGGGAGTCTCCTTAAAATATTTTAAACCAATTTATAAAACTGAAATGCCAAATATTTAACCATTCCAGCTTCTACTTTTCATTTTATGTTTCCAATCCCAGAAGGGAAATTCAATTGGATTTTTCAATGTGCATCATCAAATCAACGAAGATTTTTCTACACCAGCCACACCAAAATAAGAGCCCAAAAAGGAGTCTTGGGCTGGAAATTTCTGTGGAAAAGGCTGGATTAACAATAAAATAAAGATAAATAAAGAACTTATAAAAGAAAGCTTTACACCAAAGCAGTGTCCAATTTGGAGAGTTTTAAAAGTGCAAAGCATTTGCGTATTATATATTAGATAATTATTGTATTAATTTCTATGGTTTGTCACTTTGTCCCATGGTGCATGCTTTATTCAAATGTAATATCTGCAATCGGCAATATAAAGGTTATGTGGTGCCTTTGTGAACAATAGAGAATTAAGCAATTTTTTTATGGAGCAAATTAATGAGGACAGAGGGTAAAACGACAGCTAAACCAACTTCAACCTCATTTGGCCACTGGCTTATAAAACGGAGGCTAATGTATACATTGGGCGTGGAGGCGTCATGGATAAACGGGTTGAGTGATCGTCTCCCACACCAAAGATTCGAGTGTTGGGTCTCGTGACTATGCCAAAGTGTCCTTGAGCAAACCCCCAGTTGCTCCTGATGCTGCCTCATCAACAGGTGAATGAGGAGACTTGCGTTAAAGCGCTCAGAGAGAATTGGAGGCAGAAAACCACTTTGCAAGTAAAATCCCATTTAACGTACGGACAGGTGGCAATTATGCCTCTGGTCTCGAAACTGTGAAGGAATTGAGTCAGATTGTGGTACAGACATGCACAAAGGAGAAAAAAAAAATGGGAGGAGGACGACTAGATTACCCCAATAGGAATGGGCGGAACGAGGGCGCCACGATGGGAGGTGGAAGGGCTGAGACGATTGCGTCATTTTTCCTCTTAATTATTTAAAACATTTGCGTATTCTAATTTTAAACCCAGAAGGGAAGACTTTAACTAAATTTTGTGTTATGTTACCGGCATGAAAGAACGAGCCACAGTACAGGACCAAACTGAGTGAAGGAAATGTCAAAGGCTACTCTAAAACAATCAAATGATTCCATACTATAACGACTGCCTGTGATAAAAATAAACCAAAAATATGTGGAAATCGAAAGTAATTTATTAAAGACCCAATAAAGTGAATTCAGAGATATTGTATGATTCTTCATGATTGAAGATAATCGATTTCTGGTGGAAATAGCAGCACCACATGTCGCAGTTGATACTCCCAACATTATTGTCGCCCCCCCCACAAATAGAAAAAGTTCAGCACCTTCTTTCGCATCGGACGTTATCCGATTGCAACTTTAAAATTCGCTAGAAAGTTACGCCTTCCCCCTAAAAATGTATCTTCTCTTCATAGTCCAGTGGCGTGGCATATTCTGTTATTATTTGACAGCCAGCACGCGGACCGGGGCTTTGGGCTGCCGCGGCCCCCCCCCCCGTCACGGCGTGCAAAGCCCGTATACATTCCGGCTCCCAGAGGATTGAAGATGATTTATTTTGGCACCTCAAACATGCAGTTATTGACGGCATAAAAAAAAAAAAAAAAAAAAAAAAAGGTGCGAGACGAAGTAGCATTCATCTCTCTGGGACTTTTTCTTGAGAGTGGAGCAGGGAGTGGTGTCAGCGGAATCAGCGTACATGCACAGAGTCTGACAGCAAAAACAACAGCTTAATTTTTTTTTTAATTTCGAAGCCTCATTTTATATACCGTAATTTCCGGCCTATAAGCCGCGACTTTTTTCATACGCTTTCAACCCTGCGGCTAATGCGGCGATGTGGCTGATTTGTGCAAACGGCCTCAAGGGGGATACTCGAGCGGAAAAGGTAAGAGTGAGACCGGTGGAATATGTGTCGAGGAAATGACTTTTGCCGGTATGTTGTTTTTTTTTTTTTTGTTTTTTTTTTTAACGGCCCAATTCGCGCTGCTCTAGCGGTTAACGCCACGCTAGCGCCATATCTCCCTTTTCTTCCCCCATATTGTCTATGTGTCAGTCTCAAACTCAACGGTGTGTGCGTTAGCACAGATATTTCGCTTTTTGTGTACATGTGTCGCTAGCGGTTAGCGTGGTTAGGGCCACCCTAGCGGTTCTTGCCGCGCTAGCGGCTGCCGCCGGTTTACTGCCATATCTCAGCGATTTAGGTAGGTTTTGGGCTACCATGTTGCTACTGTGCAGCTGCCACGGCCGTATTTTTATTTTATTTTTTTACCAGCCCTGTTCATTCTACTGTGTTATTGCTATATTAAGCTAAGCTAATGTATTAAAACTTTGAAAACTCGTTCTGTGTCTTTCTTTGTAAATATCTCGTATTTCAATGTGGGTTTCAATATAGGCAGTTGCGGCTTTTACACAGGGGCGGCTCCTGTATGTACCAAATGGTATTTCTTTTACAAACGTACTGGTTGAGGCTTATAACCAGGTGCGCTCTATAGGCCGAAAATTATGGTACTTGATATTTTTCTGTAATCATTCAAACTTGACAGGGTTGTAAAGAGTCTTCTGTGTGGTGTGTCAAAATTCCCATTTCTCAGTTACTTTACAAGGACTTAAAAGATAAAAAGCTGGGTTTCCAAATCAACACTTCTGCGCACAAACTGATGATGCCTTCTCGGATGTCAGACATAACGTCTCCTGAGACCAACACAACAATCCGATTGCAATCGATTCAATGCCCTGGGAAAGTTAAATAAAACAGAAACATGAAAAGCAAGACTTTAAGGCCAAGAAAACATCCATCCATAATTTATCAAGCCACTGGTAGAAACCGATTATCAAGCACTAGTTTAACTCAGAGTTTGCCTTGACACAGCAACTCCAAGTGCCCAAATTTGATTGACAGTGTTCCCCTAATTCACTGCAGTTCATCGCTCCCAGCGTGTGATACCATCGATTTTAAAGGTCAAGTGTCGTCCCTATAAACATCCTAAAATAGATATTGAAATGAAAAATACAAATAACATTATTCACTTCAATGTCTGTACGAAAAAATAAATATGAGCGGAGAGCGCGTCATCCATGCGCAAAATTGCGGAAGTGTCATTCGACAACCAAGTGGTCACCATATTGGCTGCATCTATTGCCTGTGATGTCACCCCAGACATTCGCCATTGAAAATACGCTGTGCCACCTACTTATGGGAAACGAACACGCCCCTTCAGACACGGAAGCTCTTTTCGAAGAAGAGAACATCTCATAACAGAGTGAAGTGACTGGGGCAATATTACCCTATTGTTTCAAGCCATATTTAAATGATATCCGGATCACTTTTAACTAACAATAGACTCCCAGACAGTATGTATGAGCCCACCTACTATGGGATGTGGAAGCTCTTTTCAAAGAAGAGAAAATCTTACAACAGAGTGAAGTAACGGGGGTAATATTACCCTATTGTTTCAAGCCTTATTTAGATGATACGCGGATCACAAACCACCTCCCCGTCCGATCCATCTCCGCGTGGCGTACATGAGTTACCCCGGCCGAACCCGTGATCTGCGGATATGGCGCTGACGGGCACATCGAGACATTTAGCACCTCTGACTTACGGATGGAGATCTTTTGTTACGTTCTGATAGGATTACATCCTCCCCCCAAACTATTGTTTTTTTCAGCAGCTCTATACACACCTACCTGTCATGTGGAACCCACGAAGCTCTTGTCCTTTGCACCCGTGCAATTAATTTTTCACGACGAACCGGGTCTCTTGGAAACTTATGAAGGGTAAATCCATCCTCCCGAGTGCTCGAGCAATATCCAGCAATGCAATAAGCTGGCATTTTGGCTAACACGAAGGAACAAAGAGCTACCTTCCCGGAGGTAAAACTAATGGAAAAAAAAAAAATCAAGCCCGCTTGAGTGTACTATTTCCCTTGATGTCACTTCCTGCTTCTTCTCGAAAACAAATCCCTCGTGAGGATTTTCATGGCGGGAGTTACAAATAGCCATACACGTCAAAATCATGTTTTGTGGTGAAAAAAAAAAACGCATGGGTCAATACTGGCTGCTGTTTTTTTTTTTCCTCATTAACATACTAAAAATCATTTCACGACAGTTGCCCTTTAACCAATCAATTTTACAAATGAAATGTTGTTGTACCACAATGTGGCGCAGCACTGAGGTCTACTGAAAGAGGCCAATTAGTGAAATAATTTCCCATTTTAGAGTTGGTTGTTCCCACACAGCAACGTGAATACATTCCAGTCAAAAGTCTTCTATACTCTGTTTTGTACATGTTGTTGTGCTATGTGTGTTAAAGCAGCAGTTGTTTGAAGGTTTGTTGTAACAATATGGTAATTACCGTTAGCCCCTCTATGGCGTTTCACATATACTAGCATTAAGGTATTGGACTTAGATAAATCATGCTGCTTGGTTCAAACGTTCTGGTGTTTATATGCAAAAATGTTTCATTTTCTTGTTCTCTCTCACATTCCAGTAAACCTCAAATGCGTGCGACAACAAACAGCTTGAAGTAGAGAACTGCGCAGTTCAGAGAGTGAGAACAGGCTCTACTGAATACTTTTAAGTTTTGATAAGTATGAGTGTGTTTGAATGTTTGCATTTATTTATTTTCTTCCACGTACAGTGCATTTCAAGTGACAACATATCCAATTAGCTGACGGAATACACAAACCAACAAACGCGCAGATGCGCCCAAATTGCAAGTAAACAACTAAACAAGCGTGAACATCAGTGGCAACATGGAAGATTAAGCAACATTTACTTAGCCACGGCTGACACCCCCCCCCACATCGTTATGAATGAGGCTAACCTCCAAATTACTCCACTGTTAGTAATCCGCTATATGATGAATATCACGTGACCTAATCTGGTAAATGGAATAGTCGATTTCCTGTTTATGCAACACTAACAAACATGACAACTGAATGAACTTGATGATTTTTTCTTCTTTATGACTTGTGTCATTGGATAAAAAAAAATAACCACCACCCCCCCTTCACCATTCACCTGAACTAGGAAGAAGTGCTTAAACTGGCTTTGTCTAATGCGGAAGTAGGTTCCGGAAATACCATCTTACTCAGTTTACAGTATTTGAATGAGGGTCACTTCTCTTATGTACAATATTTAATTTCCATTTGGTGTTCATGATTCGTTATCCAATTTGGATACTAAAATGGCACAGATGGTGATTTTATTCCACTGAAGTCGTCGCCAGGAGTGTCCCAAGTCGAGTATTCACAACATTCGGTCCAGGATTTATTGAATTACAATCGGGCTGGCCACAGCCTCCTGTTAAAGATGCTAACACAATGATGACGGAAGCAAAACCGAACGAACGATCCACGAAATTAACGAATAAATCCACCTTGCGTGTTTCTACCTCCGTTCTTGTAGGTCACTCTATGTTCCTGTTTCTTCTGGAAATAAGTGTTCACCACTGCCAAATCCATCCTTTTTGCAAAGTCCACCACCATCTGAGGTTCTTGCTCGGTGTGAACAGGTTGGATAGGATTAGAAATGAGCTCATTAGAGGGACAGCCAAAGTTGGATGTTTTGGAGACAAGGTTCGAGAGAGCAGACTTAGATGGTTTGGACATGTTCAGAGGCGAGAGAGTGAGTATGTTGGTAGAAGGGTGTTGAGGAATACCAAAGAAAAGGTTGATGGATGTTATGAGAGAGGACATGAGGACGGTGGGTGTTGGAGAGGAAGATGCACGAGATATGCTTAGATGGAAAAACGTGACACGCTGTTGTGACCCCTAACGGGACAAGGCGAAAGAAAAGAAGATTTGGTGTTAATGGTATATGCCTTCACTGAAGTTCTGATTACCACCGGGTGTTTTTTTTTTTTCCATATTTTTGTGTTGTTTGAGCAGAGGTGGGTGTGTGTATACAAGTATGTCACTAATCAGTGATTTTGACGACTGCGAGCTGGAATTGTGATATGGTATATCTTATCTTTACGTTTCACACTGCACTCGTATTGGCAAACATCAGATACGTATCAAACTTGCAGCCACATTTAAAAGTGGTCTGATATCAATCTAAAGATATCTGATTCTGTGCACTCTTTTTTTTCCTATTTATCTTGGGATGACTCATATCCCAATCGTGCAAGGTGAAAGCAGAAAAAAAAAAAAAATATATATATACACACTGTGAAGAAAATAAGTATTTGAACACCCTGCTACGGTATATTGCAAGTTCTCCCACTTAGAAATCATGGAGGGGTCTGAAATTTCCATCGTAGGTGCTTGTCCACAGTGAGAGAGATAATCTAAAAAGAAAAATCCAGAAATAATGTATGATTTTTTTTAATGATTTATTTGTGTGATACTGCTGCAAATAAGTATTTGAACACCTGAGAAAACCAATGTTAATATTTGGTACAGTAGCCTTTGTTTGCAATTACAGAAGTCAAACGTTTCCTGTAGTCACCAGGTTTGCACACACTGCAGGACAGAACATTTATTTCCTTAAAATAAATATTTGAACACTTATTTTCTTCACTGTATATACTGTACACATGCAGTGCCAAGCCATCCAAGTCATTCATTCATAAACTCAAAACTACTTGATATTCTTCTCGATAAAAAGTCAAACTGATACAGCAATTTCCATGCCACAATGACATATGTGCCCATTTTGTATTTGCAGCTTGTGGTCGTAACGATTACCTCTAATGTGAAAGAATTCCATGTACTGACGACAAGATTACATAATCTAAATACAAAATGTACATAATTTTAATTTATTATATTAATGGGGAAAATGTGTCATTAAATTAGTTGCTTTTAGACATTTCTATTGTAATTTTTTGACAATAATTATTGCGGTACATTTGAAACTGCCCCACAAGCTCTGATTTAGCAATTTTTTTTTTTTTTTTATTTCGCCTTCTAAAGCTGACACTGGTGACTGGCTCTTTTTTGTTTTTTTTGGTGGGCGGGGGACTATTTTGCTACTCGACTCAGTATGGTACAGCAAGCAGTCAGTTAAACAAAAGCAACGTCTGCAGAACACAAGATTGTCTGTGTTGGATATACAAGACAGTTACTAAAAACAAAGGAACAACATTTAGGACAATGTAAAAAGTGTTTGCCGGCAGTGAAGGTGCTTTCAACGTCAATGTCGAACGGGAGGACACAGGCGCGGTGTTGGACAAGTTGCAAACCGCCTTTGGTGAATGTGTCCAATTTTTGAAGGGCTGAAAACCTTATAATTCAAAAAGGTACACTACTGATGATGTGTCCCAAAATTTAAGTCCTACCCTGTCCGAGATACAGCTCCGATGCCACTCTCAATGCGAAATTATCTTCATGTGATCACCGTGCAGTTGAAAAACAAATGAAGTTGTCCTTCGTTGAGTTAATCACTGGATTTGACAACGACACAAAATAACAATGCGCATTACGCCGAGAGGTGTTCCTAATATTTCCCCCCACTGCATTTGCATGCACAAGAGCGGCTCCCTTTTCGATATAATTCACTCCGGTGCAGTACCGCCACCCATCAGGGCCTCACTGATGAACATTAAGAAGAGTTACGACCTTTCCGACAGTGTCAATAAAAGCGGGAACATTATAAGATTCGTTAAGGCAGCGTTGACTGCAGAAGCGCTTAAAGCCACCACAAGTGTGTTTTAACCAGAGGGCAGAAATCGGATGTGATGGAAGCAGAGGTGCAACTCTTCATCACGGAATATTCAACAACATGTTTCATATTACATTTTTCCTTTTAAATGAGAAGTTACTTTGAAAATCGCAATTCACTCTATTGTCTGTAAGATAAATGCCAAATTCCCCCAAAATAAACTGGTCAACGCTGATTGGCACAAATTGTTCCTATTTTTGTTGTTTTCGCTCATCTGTCAGCAAAGTTATTTAACAAATAACATCAAAGACAGGACTGAGTGGTTTTACGCAGCCCACTCAAAGGGCATAACAAATTCTTCCAGTGATATCGTAAAAGAGCCCAAAAGGTACTAAATGCTTGATGTGGCTGTGCGGCAGGGATGATGTTTCACCAGAGACTTATTGCACATCAAAATAGTGAGCGCACAGTTCCGTTTGCCAAACTCAGATGTGGCTCCCTTTTCAAACAAATCAATCCGACGCAAGCACAACTGATTACCACCTGATCTGCTGAGATTTAGCAAATACGGCGGTATCTCAACTTACATGTTTTCCAAAAACGTATTACGTTTCAACACAGAAAAGCTGACTGCCCTCCTGGATGACACATTCGAAAGGGTTAAGAGTGATCCCACCAGTGGATGCAAGGAAAAGATCATACAATGCCTTCAGAAGCTTAACAAGGAGAAAAGAATTGCTGCCGCATGTACTACACAACCTGCATCCAAGAGAAGTGATAGCTTGCATTTATGAGCTTCCTAAAATCCAAAAGGAAGGAGCGCCTCTCGTCAGCAGCATCAACCCCATACCTACAGGCCATACTCTTACCATATACAGAACTACACAGATTTTACCAACAAGGTCCGGAACCTGTGGCTTGCAACACATGAAATCATTGGCCATTTATGTAGTCCTGGGGTCCAGGGGAGATGAAGACGATGATGATGATGAAGATGCTCCCAAACCGTTTTAAGGTTAATGTTATGTTGCTTCCGATATTTAAAATACAGAATTAGCTTTTTGTGCACTGTATTATCTGTGCTTTCATCCTGGATCAGGCTGTGCCAAGGTGGAATTTTAAAATTACACACCATCTCATCCTGCGCTTTCTATTATGGTTTGAGACCAGACCTTTCCCACTCGGAAAACAGAAAATCTCGTCCAGTGTAACCACTTTTTCTTTGATTATTCACATACTCCGACAGCCATTGCATTTTAAAACGACAGCATTTCTTTTTAAACATTCTCTATTAATAGCGAAACTAAACATAGGCAGCATGTCTAGCTTGTCTTTGCTCTACGTTGCCCAGACTGTGTTGCTAACTAAAGAAGCAGTGGTGAACGCTGTCATTATAAAACACATTGATGAGCTGCATAAGTACTGTAACATTTGTAATTATGAGTGTACGTCTTTAGGGGGGGGGGGGGGGGTGTAAGGTAGACTAGGAAAGAAAGTTCCGTGTGCTGCCTAAGAGAAACCAGTGGCTTGTTCTTTTCATTTTTTACAGTACGTATGTGAATTGTGCCATTGGATGTAACAACTAGTCATCCCTCACTCATTGAATCACATTGCAAAATACCACAAACTGAATAGCTGTTTGTTATACTTTCAATTTGCATTGGATTTTTTTTTTTTTTTTGTAGGCAAAGCAGAATATCTGCGAAGAGACTCCATCAGTGGCGCACAGTTGCACAATTTTGGCAAGCCGTCCCGCGATCGAGCAAGACTGCCTCGCGATCGACTGGTCAACCCATTGAGCACCCCTGATGTAGTCAGTCAACAGCTACAAAAACTCTCCAGTGTACAAGACGGAACCATCCTCAGTCGAGGGTAGGTAAGTGATCTACTTCTACTTTGAACTACATACTTCCAGTACAAAGAACAAGTGAAAGACAAACAGAACTCCTTTTAAGGAAGTAAGCCCATCCCTTGGTTCAAGTATGCTGAAGACGGGTGTGTTAAGGTCAAAGGATGCAAAGTAGATTTTTTCTACTCTGTAGGTGGAAATATGCATTTCACTTGCCAACACATCAAAGTACATGGGCATGTTCCTGTTTTTGGGTCTGCCGGATGTGGGTAGGAAAGGACAGAAGCTCCAATATTGAGATCGACACAAAACCTAACCAAACAGACCTTCTATTTGACTCTGGTTACGGAACAAATTGAACTCATTAGAGAAGGTGGCACTCTACGAATTTGTTTTGTGAACACGATCGTAATTCAATTGACTCATGTAGCATATCAATTTTCCCCACTGACAGGAACCAAAACATCAATCCCTACCCCTGAGAACAACACATTTGTGTTGCGTTTCTTGATCAATCCAAACAGCACTGTACTGAATAAAAACATACAGTTAAGCTATAAACTGCTTTTACAAAGCGTAAAATATATCGAAAGCAATACAGACAGGTGGTGTTTGTGTCTCCGGTGCAGAAACTGTGAGGGAATTGTTGTGTCAGATGGAGGCAGCCACTTGCACAAAGGAGATGTGCGACCAGAATAAAGATGGGAGTAGGGAGACCGGTAGGAGGGGAGAATGAGGTGGCACGGCGGCTCAAACAATTGTGTGATCTGCAAAAATGGGAAAGTGAAAGATCAGGTTGTACGGCAGATAATGAGGTGCATGCGGAAGGTCAAGTGAAGCCATTCTACTGTAGGCCTAATGCGAATCCTCTCTATATATATTGCGGTTCATCAATTGCGCCTTCACTATTTCACAGATTTTATTTTTTTTAAAGCAATTGTTTGTTTTCTACAGTATAGTGCGTTACTGTTCAGTGTGTGTTACAGTAGCACTTTATGAAGGTTTTTAATTCCTGTGATATTTACGCTCATTTCTGTTAACCCATCTATGGCGTTTCATACTACAAGGTGGCATTAAAGCTAGCGGACTTTGGTGAATATGGTTTGATACAACATTTCGGTGTTTATACATGGTAATTCTCTTGATTGTAATACTTCTCTGTGTGTTTAAGTAGCAATTTTTTGAAGACTTTTACTGTAACTATGCCGAATTTGCATTATTACTCTCACATTATATATAAGGATTAAGATAGCCTTTTTCATTAGGTGGTTTGATTGAGCATTTTGTTGTTTAAATGCAGAGTGTATGTTTGTGTGTCAGTTTTACAAAGAAAAAATATTCTCCCGGGAGTGATAAATAGCTTGAAGCAAGTGAGTCATCTTATCATTTTCTCAAAAACACCTTATGTGATAGTTTCCAGTTTCCTAACAACGAGAAAGAGAAATCAGGCCCTAAGGAATACTTATGTGTGTGTTAATGAGTAAATGTCTTTCAACCATGAAGGAAGGTGAAAACTACATTAAAAAAAAAAAAAAAAAAATCATATTGTCTCTCTCTTTTTGTAGTTTGCACGTGGATCTGGAACGTGTCCCGCACAGTGAATTCAGTTAGTGCAACACTGTTGATCACAAGAGGAGGGAAATGGTCACTTTACCTGTCCCAGGATGGGGCCCAGTGGGGGCCCAGGAGCCGCCTGTCCCGACCTCACGATAGCCCGGATCACACCGCTTGTGTCCAGCTTCTTCACGGCCTTGGCTGCCTTGGAGATCTTCGACATGTTTCCAGCTTTCCACCAAGCCCACAAAAGAATCCAGCCGCTGTGATTACGAGTCAAAGAAAAAGAAAAAGAAAACCAGCACAGAGAAATTAGCTTAGCTTCATAACAATAAGCGCACTTAACTGATTTACACACGGGGCTCATGGAAACATCAACTTAAAAAAAAAAGTCAATAGCAAAAGCCACAGGGGAAAAGCCGCCTTGCCATTCTGCTGCAGCAGGCGAGTAATTAAAAAAAGATCTTTGTCTTCGATCGGCACAGCGAGAGCTGGAAGAGGCCAGAGACCAGGAGGTGGCGAAGGTGTGGATGAGTAGCGAAGTGACATTTTCCACACGTTGGAGTCGAGACACAGGGTGGGATTAAACCTTTAAAGATTTCTTTGAAACCTGCGGGGTGCACGCCAAAAATGCCTCGTCGTTTTTTTTTAATAGACGTGTCACCGCTAAACACCAACAGCGGGGGGTCAACTGTCAAGGGTGTGGGAGGATAAAAAGGTACATTTACACTACAGTACAACCGCCAAATAAAAATGTGAACGTGATTATCGTTGTGTTTTGGAAGATTCATATCAACCCCCCTGAAAAACTGCAGCAAACATACTTGTTGGACCTGGTTTACATGTTTGCACAAGTCTTCCATCGACGATCATTTTTAGTGCTTTTAGACTGTGGATGGGGAATGGGGGGTGGGAGGGGTCCATAAAATAATACAACATACAGCATTGGGACATCAATCAAAAAAATGAGTACTAAATACTCAACCTCATACTAAATACTCATACTAAACCAGTTCCTTCTTCCCAACCAATTACTGGGTTGGCCATTGAGAATCAAGAACTGATTGGAACTGGGACTCACGTTACAGAACCATTCATGTAAGAGCCTAAATGTAATTTCTGTTCTGTCAGAATAATTTGTGGCTCGTTTCAGTGAAATAATTTCAGCTAAGTTTTAATTATGTAATGTCGCGCATTCACAAATTATTATATGAACGCTGTGGATGATGATTACATTGCATACTGTGATATTGAAAATGAGGATTTGAGGTTTGCTAAAATAATTGATACGTTGTGAGGACGTAATGAACCGGAAAAAGAACGGAGGTTAGACGGAAAAAGTGGAAATATGGACTGCTGGGTGAAATTTTTTTTGACCATCATCCGCAACCCTCATCACTTTCTTTGTATTTTTGTTCATTGACCTGGATTTCCTGTGCCCATGTGATGTGAAAACAATTTTATTTACTTTATTTTTAATAATATCACATTATATATATAATATATAAGTTTGAATTCGAGTAAACTGTTTTCTTTCACCAAACCAACTGCGTCGCGGATTACTTTTGTTTCCTATTTTTTGGTGAAAGTAAAAAAGGAATGATGCGTCAGGATTAGACCATTTAGAAAACTACAATTCAAATTAAAAAAAAATTCGGTTCCCAGATTAGATACTTAGTCCGCCGACTCTGAAGAAGAAGTTGCAAAAGCCAACAAAGAAGCAGGAAAAAAAGACCGAACAAGAACACGCACAAAAATGTGCTTGTGCTCAACAGCGGCAAACAAAAGTGTCTTAACTTGGTTAAAATTAATGACCAATAGCCTCAGTGCAACACTTGGAATAAGACAATGTTGTACAAAGGAGTTATTCAAAATGTATACAGCGTCTGGCGCACTCCGAGCACCGTCTTTACGGCTTTAGTAAAACTCTCACAACCTCTCACAGCTGGGTAGGTGAAACAATAAGATATGTCAATGAAAACAGTCAGGGAGCTAACAAGGGAAACGGTTGGTCGCCCTATAGGTCACTTGCACAACTTCAGAGCAAGTGCATTGTGGGTAAGAATTTTTTGTGTGTTGGCCATGTTGGGAGGTTGTAAACAGTTCTTAAAGTTTGTCTACATACCAGCATCGCGTTCATTGTATCTGCACTTTCTATGGCGTTTTCCAAGTATTTCGAGGATCTGTCGGCTGATCTGGAACCCTACTATAGACAGAAAATCAGTTTATGTGAGGATCTGGACCCGTATAGTCTATCGAAGGCTGATTTTGCGACTGAAAAATGTTGGGCGAGAGTGGAATACCCCGACATTGTGAACTACTTGGTGCTTACAACCAACAGCCTTACTAACCAACAGATAAAGGCCTACAAGTCCTTGGAGGCTTACAATTACTTTGTATGCGGGTGGATTCAGAGTGTCCTCTGCAAAACGTTGTCTGAAGAAAAGGTTTTAATTTTTGCCCGAGTAAGTAACCAGTCTGGGTGTTCAGGTGGGAACAGTGGAGCAGGCTGACCTACCAAAGAAAAAGTATATAAATATATATAATTGTATATATAGAATAGGGTTATATTCCAGATTCAGGCCTTGACTTAATTACATAACAAGTATATCTATTTACTTGGTCACATTTGCCATTTTACATTTTAAGGTACCGGTACCTAAAATATCCACCCTGGTAGGTAGTCCAACAGGGTGTATGACAGAAATACTAGCCTTAAGCCTAAATACCTAATTTATCATTTTGACGTTAGCTGAGTATACCAAACAAATGTCAAAATAACAACAACAAAAAAAAGGTATTTTATGGGCTGGCTCGGACAGTTTTGGTCAGACTATTTACGCATAGTAACCTGCACGGTGCATTTCACCAAAAGTCCATTGTTCTCAGTTCTACAAAACATGAATATTATGTGGGTAGGTGCTACATGCATACTCGTGTTGTTTTTAATGTATATACAGTATATTTCCTTCTTAAAAATAATTTGACATTTACAGACAGTAAACAGACAGCAAACGCACAACACACATTCATACGTTTGTATCCTAAACTGTAGATGAAAAGCCTGTCACTGGCGGCCGAGTTGGATGTACATGTACATGTAGACCTATCAAACACCGTTAGTCTTGTAATATAAAACACAGCAAACAACACATACATGTAAAAACAGCGGTAGGAGGATATGGTCAAAGTGCAATACTCGGCTTAAACTTACCATTTATAAAGTGATCGCTGCACACACGACTTGAAACTGTGGGACGAGTCAGATCTGCACGCGAGATATCATTGAGCCACTTCGCTTCCCGTTTCCTCGACATTTCTTCTGTTTGGGGTCCTTGGTGCGTAATTATTTATTGCGCTCCCGCGTTCACGAGCTGTCTCCCCGTTACTATGTGACTGTACAGATCCAGCAACGAAGTATTTGTAAGCGTCCAGACTTTTATACGCTTTCATACTTTTGCGTGTGAATCTCGATGACTTACTCATCAGATACATGTGTAGATCCAGTTGTCCTAGACAAGCGGAAGCGAATTAACAGTCCAATTTCTTAACGGCAAAAACCTCAACTTCAGTATTAAATAGGGGTCCTCTATGCCAAGTTTATCTCATTTTTTGTTTATTTTCACCTTCTAAATGTCTAACGGTATCGGACAAGACTCTGGGCGTCGTACAATAAGACGTATTTTCGTGTCGTCTCCAACCGACTTAGCATTGAACATTGCTTTGTCAGATCGGCAATATGGCGAGGTAAACAAAGGACACGAGATTTTATGACGTAGGTGGATGAGCTCTATTGCACTGTTTTGTTAGCACTTATTTTAGTCTTCAACATAAGACGATGACGAGAGGGGAAAAAAGCTTAACATTTCGGTAAAACTTAACGTTAGCATGATTACATCACAATAAATTAGGATAAAATGCCTCACAGTATTACAAAAACTAAGCATGTGCCTCATTAGTGGGGTAGGGAAAAAAACAATTATAACATTTGTTTCCATTAAATTTCATGCCATTCATTCAACTTGATTCTTGTAACATTTCCATTTTTTTATCCTGATAAAATACTGTATGCTTTTGTTCTTGTGCATAAGGTAACTTTAAACTCCGAGTGTAGGATAGGTGCAGAATGTCAGTGTTGTCATAAATGATGAACCTGTGGGGGGCTTTCCCCCCCCCCCCCATCACCATCTCACTTCAAAAAGCAAATTAGGAGTCAATTAGTTGAGTAGGGAGAAAAGCCTGAACCGGTGACCTTTCTCCGGGGAGGCTGAAAACATAAACGCAGGCTTGTAATCCTTTGATGGAATAAAAGTGATACTGGCACAGCTGCTCCCAAAAAAAAGGAGCTAGAAAGAGAAGAAAGGAAAAAGATCAATGACAGGAGCTCGGGGTAAAAATTGGAGTTTTAAGGTTGAGCCTTGCAATTCGGAGGGTTGTTGGCTATTCAATAAAAATAAGTACTTGGAGGGGAGAAACATTATAGTGATGCTTCATCATGGGCAACAGAGGGTATCAAATGAGATCAATAGAATAGACGCAACTAGCCAGATGAATTGGACCTCGTGCTATTATAGAGTCACTAAGTGAAGGCAAGAAAAAGTTGTAACTTTAAGTGAGCACTTGGAACACAATGAGGTGACGTTTGTAACGTGCGGCTGCATGGGCGCCATTTTGTCACTAAGCTACTTAAGGGAAGAAAAAGTGTGGCGCCCGGGGTTACATGGTCCACTGGAATGAAAAATAGAAAAAAAAACATGTTTTTAAGGAAACGTATAAGGGGTACTTTGACGTCAAAAACAATATTATACCACATTTGTTTTGTTTTTTTAAGTACTACAGAAGTATATTTAAACAATACAGCGACAGGATTGGAAAGTCCCTTTTTCGGCATAGTTGCAAGAAATGGCTACAAACTCGCACTCCTCTGGATATGTAATTACACATTTACACTCTTTACTTGCATATACTGGATATAAAAAACTGCATATACAAATAAATGTACAATAAAAAAAATGCAAAATGTTCAAGTGTTTAAAAAAAGCTCAGTTTTGTGTTCATACAATGAAGAAAATAAGTATTTGAACACCCTACTACATTTCAAGTTCTCCCACTTCGAAATCATGGTGGGCTCTAAAATTTTCATCGTAGGTGCATGTCCACTGTGAGAGAGATCATTTAAAGAAAAATCCATAAATCAATGTATGTTTTTTTTTAACAATTTATTTGTCTGATGCAGCTGCAAATAAGTACTGGAACACTTGAGAAAACCAATGTTAATATTTGGTACAGTCGCCTTTGTTTGCAATTACAGAGGTCGAACGTTTCCTGTAGTTGTTCACCAGGTTTGCACACACTGCAGGAGGGATTTTGGCCCACTCCTACACAAAAATCTTCCCTAGATCAGACAGGTTTCTGGGCCTGTTGCTGACAAACGCGGCGTTTCAGATCCCTCCAAAGATTTTCTATTGGGTTTAGGTCTCAAGGCTGGCTAGGCCACGCCAGAACCTTGATATGGTTCTTAGGGTGCCATTACTTGGTTTTCCTGGCTGTGTGCTTCAGGTCATTGTCATGTTGAAAGACGCAGCCAGGACCCATCTGCAATGCTCTGGTTCTGGTTCCCCAAAAATCTCACAATAAATAACCGCGGTCATCCTCTCCTTAATACAGTGCAGTCGTCCTGTCCCATGTGCAGAAAAACACCCCCCAAAGCATGGTACTACCACCCCCATGCTTCACAGTAGGGATGGTGTTCTTGGGATGGAACTCATCATTTGTCTTCCTCCAAACACGGTTAGTGGAATTATGACCAAAATGTTTTGCTCTCATCTGACCACAAAACTTTCTCCCGTGATTCCTCTGTATCATCCAAATGTTCATTGGCAAACTTAAGACAGGCCTTGACATGTACCGGTTTCAGCAGGGGAATCTTCCGTGCCACGCATGATTTCAAACCATGACATCTTAGTGTATTACCAAGAGTCACCTTGGAAACGGTGGTCCCAGCTCTTTTCAGGTCATTGACCAAGTCCTGTCGTGTAGTCCTGGGCTGATTCCTCAACTTTCGAGACCCCACGAGGTGATATCTTAGATGGGGGTGCACTCCGACTGAGATTGACCGTCATGTTTAGCTTTTTCCATTTTCTAATGATTGCTCGGACAGTGGACCTTTTTTCACCAAGCTTCTTGGCAATTACTTTGTAGCCCTTTCCAGCCGTGTGAAGTTGTACAATTTTGTCTCTGGTATCTTTGGAAAGCTCTTTGGTCTTGGCCATGTTACAAGTTTGAGTCTGATTGCATAGGGTGGACAGGTGTCTTTATGCAGCTAACGACCTCACACAGGTGCGTTATACTGTCACTACTGATGCTTTAGATTTTTGCCGGGCTATGTTTCAGTAGCTGCTATCGAGGTATTTTACGCAGGTATAGTTCGTATCGAAGCTACAATTTTGTCATCATAACAACACTTGTGGCGGCTGACATCAATTCTGCAGCCAGAAAATGCGGAGGCGTCAAACGCTAACTTGCGTAAGTGCAGAAAATAACCATCACAGTGGAAGAAATTGGGGGCAAAAAACACTAACCAATCCACAGGGTTTGTGCCGGCGGAGTTGTATGCTGAAGCATCAAAGTGCTTTAATTCCAAACAGGAATAAAAGCTCTGAGAATAGGCAAAGGGCCTTAACGCCACTCCAGCGATAAAAGCGAGGATTCAGTCTGGTGCTAAATGAAACGAGGCATCACAATGCGAAGCGGTGAAGAGGTGACCTACATAAAGACACCGCGCGACTGCACCCGCATCACGCTTTGGTGGAGCAGCGTTTACATTACATTCAAGTAACAAAAGGGCATGCTACAAACATGCTTCAAGGGTGCCAAAGAACGTTTCAATCAGAACCGGTGTGCAGTGGAAGAACAAACTTAATGTGGCGCGAATTTAAACGAAACGAGACGTTTGAGCCAAACGGTGCGTTACCATGGCAATTCCTGCCAAGCGTGTCGTTCATAAAGAGAAAGCAAGGACCGCGGAGTTAATGCACTTTGTCCAAACCCACTTGATGAACGAGGCACGGAAAATTGGACATATAAATTACGGCCCTATTAACGGCAGCAAAGGGGAGGGGGAAAAAAATGTCGTCTTGCAAACAAACACGGCTGAGTTCATTTTAAGGAACTCTTTCAAGTAGTGGTGAGTAATACTCATTTGTCCGACAGAATCCAGTGACTGGTTGTCCGCCGGCTGTACATTTTTTGGGCTACCCAGTCCACTTAAATGATTGTATATAACATCAACTCTGTGATTCCCCTTACATGAATGTGTTCAGTGGATAGAGGCTGTGATCAAATTGTTACAGTTAAAGCATTACAGTGACCATTTTTAACAAAAAAAAAAAAAGGGGGTTACGCAATTGTACTCACGTGAAAAATCTACGGGTGTGGTCAGTTATGACCGCAGATATAAAGTTACGGGTGTGGTCCACCAGTCATGCCCGCAGATATAGCGTTGCGGGTGTGTGTTGTGTTTGTAATTATGAGTGTAGCCCTTTAAGAGCAGAGGGGGGCGGTGTCAGGTAAACTAGGAAGTAGAAGTGGTCTGAGCAGCAGCTCGTGTGCTTCAGTACGGAACCGGCTGCAATACGCTTCCGTACTTCCGTGTTTAAAAAAATAAAACACGTCGGGCTGTGGTTCACTGCGCTGGATCGGTTTTCATGTGCGCGACAAGTGCGCAACTGCGGGAACATCGGTCAAGACGACGCGAAATAAGCGACGTTTTCAATATCTATGTATTTCTTCACGCGTGACTTTTCGTGCTCGACTGTGCAGATTTCCGAGTGCGATGGGGCGCGGGTGCATACACGCCCGTCAATTCACAGTGTGTGGTATCTAGTGTATCTGTTTTTACCTATTTTTCGAAAAAAGAAAATCCAGACTTTCAGTCATGAGGAATCATCTTGCCACACAGCTCCCTCAGAGTGAGGGAAGGGGTACAGTTTTATGACACTTCTCAGACAGGTAAAGCTTTGAAAGACTGAATGGACTTGTTCAAATTGGCTCATAGATTGTAAAAACTACAAAATTGACCATATTTGGATATGACGGTTTTGTCCGACAGTGATGATATTGTAACACTTCCACAACAGCATTTGAACATTTTACTCAGTCACGAACATCCAGTACGGGGCTGGACTCAAAATGCAGGACTCCGAGACGAGGGCATGATGTTAGGTGTGGTTTGTAAGCAGTCTGAGAAGGCAGAGGCGCAAAACTCTAAGCAAAGGTGGGATCCAAAAACGTGAAGTGAGGTCTGATGACTAGAAGACAAACTAGAAAACATGAACTAGGACTTGACTATGAAAACAAACTAAGACGGAACTATACTGTGGTGGCACAGAAACGCTGTGACGAGGATAGCTCAACACTACGCTACTCTCAGCGGTGGAGATTCCTACTGTCAGTGAATACAACTCACTAATTCAAGGCAACGAACTGGCAAATGCCCGTGACAAAAAACTCCAACTTAAATGCCTGTCTAATTACAGTCCCAATGAGAAACAGCTGTGAGCGGTTAGGCCACGTGGCCACGCCCCTCTTGGCAGTGGCCAAGTCTTACTCATGACATACTCCATGTGTGTCTGTGTTATTTATTGTTGTTTCCCCACCCCTCACTATGCTGGGTCTAGAGGAGCAGGAAGTACTCATGCGCATTGGATAAATTACACAATATTACTATTATAAATATTTTTTAAAAATCATTCATTCACGGATTTTAGCAAGTACAACGGCAAAGGACAACCCCGCTTTTTGTACCTCCAAATGAAAATGATTTCCCCCCGCATCATTGTGTCCTCCTCCCCAGTCAATTGTCAAATCACCATCGCCAGAAAGATCGAAGTAAACAAGTCAATAAAAGCGGTGAGATGAGGTGGCGGGCGGGGAAACGCGGCACCTGTCGCCAATATACTCCGCTCCGCACAAACTTTTGCGCACTACGATCCCTCCGTCTCGCAGGTTTTTTTTTTTTTTTTTTACGAGCAATTCGTTACAACTGCACAGCGTAAAAGCTAGTGCTGCTCGGAAACTAATTGAAAAGGAGCGAAATTCAAGGACAGAGCTCATTTTGGGGAGATTAATCAGATGGTAATAAAAAATTGTGATCTTAATTGCACGAGTGAGGCCCACTGCTGTGTCTTGTTTGGCCCATTAGGCACTTTTTTACTAATGCTCTTCAAGGAGCCCAACATCCAAAGTCAATCTGTTATTTTATTTACAAGTCAAGGGGACACTTTAAACGGATTTTTCTCCACACAATTGTGAACAACACTAATCTGATGGAGGCAGAGGAAATCTCGGTACATCTCCTCATGGCTGTCTGAACAACTACAGGTAAATCTGACATCTCGGTTAAATTAAAGTCCAAATAGTAGAATGGAGGGGTTGAATTCCCGTGAAATCCTGCTGATGTTGTCACATGAAACCTTCTTTGCTGTAGAGGAAGATGAATTTTGTTTTCCGTGGAAACAAACAGTTGTGCAGTATAATCAATTCAGTTGAGTTTATTTGCCGCCAAGGGGCAATTGAAGAGGTCGTGACAGCATCTTAAAGGACGTACAAAACGCACAATTGGAATTTAAAGACCAAATCATAGCAGCTCACACATGAGAAGACCGAAGATCTAGTCCAGGGGTGCTCAGTGCGTCGATCGCGGGATGGCGTGCCCAAAAAAAAAAAAAAAAAAAAAAAAAAAAAAGACAGCCAATAAGTAAGTAAGTAAGTTTCTTTCGGCTTGTCCCTTTCGGGGTCGCCACAGCGTGTCATCGCAAATGAACGCACATATGTTTGGCACAATTTTTACGCCGGATGCCCTTCCTGACGCAACCCTTCTCAGGCAATGTTCCCTCTAAATTGTGCGCATGCACAATTGTGCACGGCTGATGCAGTCTGCAGATATTCTGCGTTGTGTGCAAAAAAAAAATTAAAAAGCCAATGGAAATTAAAAGTATTGCATCCAGCTATTCAGTTTGTGGCATTTTGCAATGGGATTCAATGAGTGAGCGATGACTGGTTGTTACATCCAATTACACAATTCATATACATACTGTAAAAACAGAACAGAAGAAGCCACTGGTTTCTTTTAGGCACCACACGGGACTCTAACAACGACCGCTTCTCCCCCACATGCTCCTTTTTTCTAGTTTACCTTACAGCTGACCCCCACCCCGCTCTTAAAGACGTACACTCATAATTACAAATGTTACAGTACTTACGCAGCCCATCAATGTGTTTTATAATGACAGCGTCCACCACCGCTGCTTTAGTTAGCAACACAGTCTGGGCAACGTAGAGCAAAAATGAGCTAGACTTTCGCTATTAATGGAGAAAGTTAAAAAATAAATGCTGTTGTTTTAAGATGCAATGACTGTCGGAGTATGTGAATAATTGAAGAAAAAGTGGTTAAACTGTATGATATTTTCTGTTTTCCGAGTGGGAAAGGTCTGGTCTCAAACCACAGTAGAAAGCGCAGGATGAGATGGCGTGTAATTTTAAAATTCCACCTTGGCACAGCCTGATCCAGGATGAAAGCACAGATAATACGGTGCACAAAAACCTAATTCTGTATTTTAAATAGAGGAGGCAACATAACATTAACCTTAAAATGATTTGGAACCATCACCCACACACCCCCCACCCCCCATCTCACCGTTGTCAGTAGCTCACAAGCGGCTGGCTGCTTGAAAAGTAGGGAAGGCCCATAGGCAGGCAGTCAGAGACGCTGTGGATAAAGAGGAAAGCCCCCAATTGGGCCTTCAGGAGAACTGATGGCACCTGGGGGGGGGGGGGAACCTGGGACGCTGGGATTCACTGAACCCTCTCGAGAGTGTCGTGGGCCTATCAGCAAAACACTTGATGACGGAAGGAAGCCCACTTGATAACCCGTAGGGTGCCATTACTTATTTGAACATCCCACAGAGCCTCATCGGAGCCGAAATATGCATGAATAGAGGGACGTTAACATCTAGTCCTACATAATACATTTAATACTAGAGATCAAAATTGATTTTCCATCATTTAAAAACACCACGTGCAAATGGTTGGTATTATTTTAATCCAATTTGAGTGGTCATTCTCATGTTGTACTGCAGTACCTGCAGCAACATGTATAGTCAGGTGAGTGACATGGGCATCGGGGAATGAGAGTGTAGAGTTGACCGGTTGTCAAGTGGCTCACCAATTAGCTAGTTTGCATGATGAGTGACATTGCACGAGCGTATGAAAGTGCTGATAATGTCTTTGTTTTGTTTCATAAAGCGACTGAAAGTGCACCGACAGCAGTGTCTAACTTTGACCACTTGTCAGCGGCATTGAGAAAAATTCTCACTCGTTAGTAGGTGGCTATATTAAATTAGCTAGCTTCTGTATGTTATCATCGGTATCAGGCAAACTCATTCCTTAGAAAGGAAAGGGAAGGAAAAAAAGACGGATGGTTGTCCACATCTTTCAGTGGATTGAGCAGCCCAAATATCCCGCGAGACTCACTTGGGGGGGGGGGGGGGGGGGCTGTATAGAACTGAAATCCACACGCAACTGACACGGACAAAATGCCCCCCTGCCTCTTGAAGGAAAGTAGCATTCCAGCCCGTGAGATGATGTCCGCTGTGCACAGCGTGCGTTCCTCGTGATTTTTTCCCCATATTTCTGTCTTACATCGAACTTTAAATGTAAAGATGAAAGTGATGGGGGTGAACGCAGCTGTGCTACTTAATAAATAAAACGTGCTCGCCGGCTCTGCAGCATTAAAATTCTAACCGTGTAAGTTTATTCCACATTGTACGAAACGCTTAAGAGACCATCAATAGGGGACCGACTTTAAGATTGAAAATATAGATTAGCCTTTTTTTTTTCCAGCACCTTTAGTCGCTCCAAGAATCCATCTCAAGTCTGCCATCAATGATTGATGTACTGCAGTGTGAAGTATATCTTTTTTAAGCAATAAATTTAATGATATAAAGTAGACCTCAGACTCGCCGTCGAAATCCTCGAGGCCTGGTCACAGTAGCGTAAGCCCAGCGAATTACAATCAAATCGTGGTACTCCTTCCAAAATAAAGATAAGTCACAGTCCGACAAATGAAGAATCCTATAAGATTATTTGAAAAGGATTTATATTCCCTTAGTTAAGTTCTGGTCACAGTTTCGTTGGGGACGTAGATTTTGTCACAACACCGGAGAGTACGGTGTCTATGCCGTCCCGGTCCAAGTCATGGGTGTGGCGGTCCTGCCTGCCTTAATCACAGATCTATGGCCCCGCGTGCAGTCTGGTCTCTGCCAGACTGTTGGATTTACGTTACGTTCGCAAAACTCCTTGTCCATAATCTTGTACCGAACCCCGCCCCGTTCTTGACCTTCCCTCTCACGACTGCTGATTCTGCTACTGCTGCCTCCGTGGACTGCCTGCCGGCGTTTTGGACCGAATAAAGACGCTTCCCAAACTGCTCCTCAGCCTCCCGAGTCGTGCATTTGGGTTCAGCCTCGAGTTCTGGCCCTGACATACGGCTAACATACTGCTGAGAAAAAGCTGTTACCACAACCCTTCATTTTAATTTAAAATGGCTTATTTTATCCAGGTTCCCTTGGCGCATCGTGGCTGAAGTCCGTTATAAACATACTGTAAAACACATAAATCAGCGCTGGCTGACAACCTGTCCGTTTACTAAGACAGCTCGTTATCTTAGCTGCTAGTTAGCGGCAGGTGACAATCTCTCGTCAATCATGTCCGCCAAAATGTGATCAATCAATCTTTCATAACTTCAACTAAATGCGTGCACAGTCTACCATTAAAATTTCAAAATAATTCCATGTTCTCTAATTCAACAACGGAATTAATTAAATACGACAAAACAATTGTTATATGTTGTCGGTTTTAGTGCTGCGCAAGCTTTTGAAAATGGGATAAAGATCAGGAAAATTAATTGAGTTTTGGGGCCGCATCTCTTCGCAAGAGATCCATCCGACCAGTGTTCTTTTATAAGAAAACGGGGGCGGGGGTTATGCAGACGCTTGTCGTTCAGAATGAATTCTGATGGATTAACGTGTACGGCGGTGCGAAGAAAAGTGCCCAGTAGACGTCACGTGTCATGATTCCAACCCTGATTTTTAGCGAGAACATTTCCCCGCACGTAACAGTGAAGGAGGCCTGTTGTCCTTATCTCCCCAAACCACTTCTGTTTAAAGAAACGAAGATGAGGAAAATGCCGGGATTGAGTCACAATCCAACAATAGTCCACAACTGAGGCTCGCTGGTGAAAGAGGAGGAGGTGGAGGAGGAGAAATGGGTGAAAAGCCCTGGAGACGAACTGTTGTCCTTGGATACCGGTAGAAAAATAAAAAACTAACCCGACTGTAAAAGCAATTCCCGCATTCCTGTCAATTTTTGCGCCAATGCTTGTGTGTCCTTAGAGACACAACAAATGACTGAGAGCCTTGAATACTAAATGTCTGCCAGCAACGCGATAAATAGCACGAGGGAGGACCTTCGCCGGCAGCGGGGAATTCTGGGAAGTCACGTTTGCTTAGAGGGCAGGCATTTCTTAATTATGGCGACGGCCTTTTAACAGACTGACCAAAGAGAGGAATATTTTATACAGCGGAGGCTCGTGATTGGCAGCGTAACCTCTAGAGGAGCTCTTGAAGACGCCGGGTGCTAAAGACGATCATGCGCTGTTCCGCCACGTTAGCGTTCGTCACGTGGATGTGTGCCGTTGCTTTTGATTATGGGATGGCATGCGCTGAAGGGCAGTCGAACAGAACACGCTCTTCAAAAGAGTGCCAGTTGAAAAGACTTGCTTTAACCCCATCTCTGGCGGCTTTGAACTCGATTGCGCTTCATCAATATACGACGGTACCTTGAGTTAGGGATTTGATTTGTTACGTGACCAAACTCAGAACTCGGTTTATTTGGAAAGTTAAATTTTCCCAATTGAAATGACATTTTTATGCTGGTGTACACGTAAACACACACAGTGTCTAACCAGCTTCTTTTGTTCAACCATCATCCATCCATTTTCTTAGCCGCTTATCCTAACGAGGGTCTCGGGAGTGCTGGAGCCTATGCCACCTGTCAACGGGCAGGTGGCGGGGTACACCCTGAACTCATTGCCAGACAATCGCAGGGCACATAGAGACAAAACAACCGCACTCGCAATCTGCTATTACCTCGGGGCAATTTAGAGGGTCCAATTAGCGCTGCATGTTTTGGGATGCGGGAGGAAACCGGAGTGCCCGGAGAAAACCCACACAGGCACGGAGAGAATATGCAAACTCCTCACAGGCAGGTCCGGGATTGAACCCGGAACGCTTTGCAGCTGAGGCTCCGTGCCGCTGTTCAACCATCATTAGTGTGCAAAATTAAGTACATGAAACTTTCAATAAACTATGCAGCTTGTACCAGCATTAATAACATGATTACGTACATTGTAAATTCAAATGAAGGCGATACTCTGACCTATAACACTTTTATTTATAAATAATTTCGTGCACATTAAAATGGAACCAAACAATGTATAACACGTACAATTACAACATATGAATTAGAAGTAATCATTCTAGGCGAGATTTTCTGTTAAAATGGTTTGATGGTACTCAAAAGGCAAACCTCATGAAAGTTGGTTGAAAAGTTTTTGTTTCGATGTACTTGGACTTCACTCCAACCAGTACATCTGTCATAATTTTTAAATCAACCCATCTTCTGTTAATTGCTGAAAAACTGTCCTATTCACTGTTTTTAGACTCATGTGAAAACAATAAAAGTCACACTTTACCGCGATCTCATAGAATATTGGGTGGTGTTGTTCGGTTTAAAGCAGGGGTGTCAAACTCATTTTTCCCCGCCGGCCAACGTTGTGGTTCCGGTTTCGCTCAGAGGGCCATTATGACCGCGAAAAAAATCCAAATAAATATTTAATCGTCTCATCGTATTTACATCATCAATTTATGATCTACTTTTGGAGTCAGAAATCAACGGAAACGCGTTTTTTAACTATTCACGTTTGGGGATACAAAAATGCTTGTAATATCTCAACTTTATCATTTATTATGCTTGCCAGTTTGAAATTTTTGTACAGATTTTTACAAGAATAACTGAAATTGACACTCTAGATTTGGCTCCGCGGGCCACATCAAATCATGCGGCGGGCTGGATCTGGCCCCCGGGTCTTGAGTTTGACACCTGTGATTTAAAAGCTAGAATATGTAGTGGACGACAATGAATGCAAGTGACGCTACTTCATCTAACCGCAGTTGGAATTCCGTATCAAAGGACGTGATATCCATCTAGCGGAGGCCGTGATATGAGCCAATAAGGCCCAAGCTGTTTTCCAAATTAAAATTGGTAAACATCAGCGATCCACTCAGCGCGGAGCTCATTCACGTCGCATAATAATGAGAAATCCGGCCGCCTCAAATGCCAAGTGCAAAAATTGGCATGAAAGCATGGAAACCAAATGAAAGGACAGCAAAGATCACAAAGAGGAAACCATTGATGAAAGGGGACCTTTAATTATGTGTGTAGTTGTACTTCTGACTGAATCAAAAGAGAACTTAAATCAATATCAAACCGAATCAAATTGAAATGAAATAAAGTCATAAGGGTAGAAAAAATTTCCAGCCCTAGTTTGGGCCAACTACGCTGTCAGAAAGGACATTTTGTCAACGTCACCACTTCGCCACTATAAAACAAAAGACATTTTGATGAGAGACGAAATTGGTTTTACAGGTGCTTTTGAACGCAACGTCATAAAAACACTGACAGAGGTCAACCCTCAAACACATCATCACCCACGCAGGTCCCAAAAAACAAAAGATGATAAAATATAGCCCCATTTTGTATGATTACAGATGACTGCTTTGCTTCTTGTTAGGAAACCACGGAGGAGAAAAAACATTGAGGGAGCGCGTCGCTCCCCGGCAGAGTTGTGTGAAAAGCTGAGACTACAGCAGCGACGCTTGGGCACCCATGAGCGTATCGCGAGTTGAAAAATGGACGCCTAACATGAATAGCGATGAGTCCGCCACGCAAGCGTCATCTCCCCGGGAGAATGAATTCTTTATTGGCTTCTCGGAATTACATTTCCTCTCAAACCGTCATATTTGTCAAACTGCGACTATGGTGGGTGAACGACACGTCTGTGCCTGACATGCCTTCCTGTCAAAGGAGAAAACAAAACACAGTTGAACCTCCAAGTTTGAAACCCACCCTCAGACGCGGTGTTCAGCCTGCTATCGCCTGCATACTTACTGTATGAGTGTCATTAGGACACATCTGATTACAAACTGTACAATGAAAAAAAAAGGAGTATTTGAACACCCTGCTATACTGCAAGTTCTCCCGCTTAGAAACCATGGAGGGGTCTGAAATTTTCACGGTAGGTGCATGTCCACTGTTAGAGAGGTAAACTAAAAATGGAAAATCCAGAAATCAGAATGGATGATTTTTTTTAATGATTTATTTGTGTGATACAGCTGCAAATAACTATTTGGACACCTGAGAAAAACTATGTTAATATTTGGTAGAGTAGCGTTTGTTTGCAATTACAGAGGTCAAACATTTCCTGTAGTTGTTCACCAGGTTTGCACACACTGCAGGAGGGATTTTGGCCCACTCCTCCACGCAGATCTTCCCTAGATCAGACAGGTTTCTGGGCTGTCGCTGAGAAACAAAGTTTCAGCTCCCTCCAAACATTTTCTATTGGGTTTTCGGTTTGGAGACTGGCTAGGTCACGCCAGAACCTCGATCACTCCTTGGTTTTCCTGGCTGTGTGCTTCTGGTCATTGTTATGTTGAAAGATCCAGCCATGACCCATCTTCAATGCTCTGACTGAGGGGGAAAAAGGTTGTTCCTCAAAATGTTCCCCAAAATCTCACAATACATGGCCACCATTTTTCTCTCCTTAATACAGTGCAGTCGTCTTGTCCCATGTGCAGAAAAACACCCCAAAGCATGATGCTACCACCCCAATGCTTCACAGTAGGGATGGTGTTCTTGGGATGGAACTCATCATTCGTCTTCCTCCAAACACGGTTGGTAGAATTATGACCATGAAGTTCCATTTTGGTCTCCTCTGACCACAAAACTTTCTTCCATGACTCCTTCGTATCATCCAAACGGTCATTGGCAAACTTAAGACGGTGCCGGTCATGATTTCAAACCATGACGTTTTAGTGTATTACCAACCAGTTTACCAGTTTGAGTCTTACTGATTGTATGGGGTGGACAGGTGTCTAACACCGTCACGCAGGTGCATCTGATTTAGGATAATACATGGAGTGGTTTAAAGGCGGACTAACAGGTCCTTCAGGGTCAGAATTCGAACTGATGGACAGGTGTTTAAATACTTATTTGCAGATGTAGCACACAAATAAATCGTTAAAAAAAATTATACATTGTGATTTCTGGATTTTTCTCTTTAGATTATTTCTGTCACAGTGGACATGCACCTACGATGAAAATTTCAGACCCCTCCATGATTTTTAAGTGGGAGAACTTCAAATATAGCAGGGTGTTCAAATACTTATTTTCTTCACTGTACAAGCACGGTCACTGAACGGATTAACCTCCTCTCTATCTGTATCTGTTTGAAGGTTTAGAATAACCATCATTTTTATCACATTTTATGTCAGCCTTGAGCTAGCACACTTGGTTTGGTTGTTTTGTTGAAATATGGCAACGTTTCCCCCACCAAAAACAAGCTTCCTTCAGACTGTATTCTTCAGGCAGACGGACCTGTTGCTGACATACAGTCGCCATCTGCCTCAATGTGATGCATGACAGGATACGCCGTACTAATCCTACATGTAGAAACTGATTTGTAAAAGGTGCAAAATGTATTAGGGAAGAAAATGAAGACGGAACTCAGGCGAGCGAGACTTCTCTATGCTTGAAAATATTCAGCCGGGGCGCCGCATGATGAAGTGGGATCCAGCGGGCAATTTAAATGATTCAATTTTCTGGGGAGGCATCACTCATTTCGGGGCGACACGTGGCTACATGAAGCCTGTGATTAGATCAGGTTCTCTTTTAACTGGATTTCTTCACCAGGCATCAGGCCTCGTGGGAAAGTAGCGCAAGAGATATGAAAAGCCATTTGACTCCCTTGCATAGAAAACAAAGAGCATTCCTGAGCATGATTTGCTCAGGGGTAGTCCAAGCCAAGGGGTTAAGATCATGGCCTGCTGCCATCCGCATGCAGAGTCAACATTTTATTAAAATAAGAAATTAAAGAAAATCAAAAAGATGTATCCAACATTAGAATAAATGGTGGCAAATGTTTTTGAAGACCCAAAATAAACAAATCCTCCACCCCATCCAGAGAAAGAGAGATGTCTTAAAAACATAACGTAATGTCGAAATTAAGAGTATTACTCCTACTTGTAAATGTGCATCATATTTAATTACAAAACAGATATAGAGTTGCAAGTTGAAATATAATACAATGACATTTATATAAAAACGCTAACGCTAGTGCTGCTCTAAATCCAGCACTAACGCTAGCACCGCACTAACGCTAACAGGGCCCTTTAAAGTAAAACTTACTTGGTAAATATTACCGAGACACGCCAGTAACACAGCTAATGCTAGCGCAGCACTAACAGGGCCGGTAAAACTCACTTCCTCAGCACATATATTCCACCGGTCTCATTCTTACGTTTTCCACTCGAGTAAATCCCTTGCGGGCGTTAGAAAAAATGCACAAATTAGCCGCATCACCGCATAAACCGCAGGGTGGAAAGCGTGTGAAAAAAGTTGCGGCTCGTAGGCGGGAAATTACGGTAATAGACTAGAATCAGACTATTGGTTGGATGATTGCCTATCATTTCACTTGAACTCCCTCTGCACATCATTCAAAATGCAATTCTGTCAAAGATAGGTCCAGCCCACTAGCAGGCAAAAAGTGGCATTAGCGGTGGTAAAGAGGTTACTAGTAAAGCAGCTAGTGTACTACGAATGTGCTGATCTAGGAAGAGAAAGAGTATACGTAGGCTACTGGAATATGGACTTGTTTACCTGAATATCAAGGACAGAATAAATGCTCAAATGGTGTCCAATACGAGGGCTAAATTCGCAAAACAGCTTTGATCTCTGGCTTATGTAATGGCTTCATGAAGAAGGATTCTGAGGCGCCGCGTTCAAGGTTCCCTGTATATTAATTACCATCACCAGGAAACATGTTTCCAAATGGCACAAACACTGCGCTATTCACGCAACCCAGTAAATTCAACTTAGAAGCCTTGAGTGCATACAATAGCAAATATTCTATTTCAGTGTCACCGCCGTAACTTTTGGCTTCATCCCAGTGAATTTCCAATCTTCTAAATGCTACTATAAACTTTTCAATGATCAACCTCATTAAGGCGCCGGTGCCACTCAACATGAATAGGCCGCCGCTCCTCTTTGGATTTAATTCGCTCACCTTGACAGTATTCATAAAAGATCTGCTGCATTCAAAGTCAATGAGGAGGGTGGTGGGGGGGGGTGATATTTTTTTGAGAAGGATCCGGGTATGGTGTGAAAAGACAGTACATTCCCTTCAAAAGACAACACAAGAGCAGTCGGCTATAAAGTGAACTTAAACACATGATATAAAAGCCCCAAATGAGACAAAACAGATGTAGCCAACAAGCATATTAGTGAAATATAATAAGGACGAAAGTGGAAATGTCCTAAACTGACACACACCTAGCATCTCCTCAACCAGGAACCGACGTTACAAACACAACTGTTTCCGCAACGGTTGAATAAAAGCAAACTTTCCACCTTTAGTCCAAAAGGCATCTTTGGTTGTAATTTTAGGGTGTGGAGTCCCTCTATTGCACTGTTGTTGCAAGTAGATTAGTGCCACCAAGATTTGAATTTGCAATGTAAAGTAAAATGGGATTTGAATTTGAAATGCCACATAAAACAGGATTTGAATTTGAATTGTAAAGTGATCACATTTTCAATAGTTGCTACAATTTGCTGTCTAAAATTCAGCGTCTGTGCCACCAAGGCAGGGTCACTTCAGGTCAGAACCGAACACCCAGCCAATCGCAGTTCTGCTTTCTTAGTCAAGTGACGTCACATACTAAGAAAGCGCACCAGGATTGGCTGGCTGTTCGGTTCTGACCGGTGGCACAGTCGGTGAATTTCAGACAGCGAATTGTAGTCAGTTGAATTGTTAACATTGAAAAGTTACACTGGAATACAACTTTTGAAAATGTGATCACTTTACATTTCAAATTCTAATCCTGTTTTCTGTGGCATTTCATATTCAACTCCTATTTCACTTTACATTTCAAATTCAAATCCTGGTGGCACTCATCTACTTCCATACCAGTCAGGCAAGTGAAACCACAGACCTGTACAGTTGAATAGTCAACATTTTGTTGTTTTTATGAATAACAATTACTTTCAGTGGTCTGGGATTTTCATGCAGCACTTTTGTGCACTGCCAATTTGAAATGTGCTATTTTTTTTTCAATAAACGGATGGAAAATACAAAATATATTTGATCTGATTCAATTATGAAAACAATCATTACTTCTAGCCCTAATACGTTTCTAAATCTCCATTTATTTTCTACCCTGATAACAGTTGACTGTTGAAACAATCTCTAAAGCCAGTAGGTATCAAATCGTTTTACTAGTAGAACCACTGTGTCACATCAGTAATCGTTCTTATGACTTGAAATGCCACCTTTAGCCTACTAGTATGGAATTAAAGCTTACAAGTAAACCACACATCGAATCAATACTAAAATGCCTTTTATGGGAAGCCATTGGAGTTCAATATCAATTCAATATCATTGATATTAAGGAAACTACCGGCCGTAGTGTTAGTAATTTTAGGGTTAATATTACTAATACAGCTGATAGGATGAATTGGGTAAAAATAGTGGGGAATAAAACATTACTAGTAAGACTGTTGTTCTACTAGTGCTCTAGTTCTTACCAGTGAGGACAGACAGCAAACTACTAGCGCACGCATGTAGAAATACAACGCGTGAGCTAATAATTCACGGTTACAAATCGAACGAAAGCTTATAAATGAAGATTTAAAATAGCAGCAGAGTTGTTGATTGGAGCCTTTTTAAAAAATGAAGTTTGAAGCAAAATAAGTACCTGTTTGTCGTGTGCTTTCGCAATGTTTCTATTTCTCCGTGTCTCCTTCAGGGGGCAGACATGTTGGATTCGTCCCTCGCTTGTCGACGTGATGACGTTTTTTCTCCGCACCGCCACGTGCAGGCGTGGAGGAGTAACTGCAACTTCTCTCCACTGAAGTTGGATTTTTGAACCCTCACACGCTGTACATTATACATGCGCACAATGTTTTAAGTGCAGCGTCAATTTTTATCCAGAATACCCTCATAAAAATGCTGATATATTCATTTAAAATAAAGAAATCTAAATTAAATAGAATTTTAAGTACTGCCATATAGTCATGTTGAATTATTTCAGCTAAAGGTTACAAATAAGTTAAGGGTGCCCAAAATAGCAATGCACTGCATGCTCTTTTTTTTTTTTTTTTTTAATTATTATTCAGGTAGACCCTGGTTACTTTATATCTAGTTCCTTTATTACTTCATAATGACCTGTTGCACATTATTATTCATGCACATCAAAAGGGTACAAAAAGACAAATGTGGAGGATAACTTAAAAAGAAAAATGTAGATTTATTTCTTTCTTTATTATATTTTTTTTATTTTATTTTAACATTATTATTTTGTTGTTAAAAAAAAATCCCATGTATTTTTCAGATTTAAAATGACAAATTTTAACTTGCGGACATGTTACACAATTTTTCTATTTATATTTAAATATTTTTAGGTTAGGATATCAATTTTCCTACCTGAAAATTACTATCAGCATTACGGTAATACTGTTTTGCTTCGCCACTGTGAACACCAATCGGATATTTAGATTTATTACATATTTTGATCTACAGTATATTGAAACAGCCCTCTTGTTTGAGTTTTTTCCCTTTTCTGTATGTAATCTTCAAAGGAAAAAAGATGGGACATCCCTGAATTAAAGTTTACCGTTCTATTGTTTCTATATAAACTTGGAGGGTTTTAACAAAAATGTATAATCTTGGAATGTCCTTGCTTGTCCACGGAAGCAAAACAAAAACACGAATAAAATTGCATAATGACTTGCTTTCTCATAATCTCCCTCCAGTGACCTGCGCTGGAATAATCCTGGAATTAATTCTCGCACATTTCCATAATTAAAATGCGTGAATGTGACCACACCGACCCAGGAATTTGTCTATTCCCGGACTGAAAAAAAAAAAAAAAGAATTCCAAAGTTGCCCGTTGGATCAGCGTAGCGACGGAACAAAGCGAGAAAAGCTCATGCTCGGCTCATTTATTATGCATGGGTTTTGTTTTGTTACCCTCCCTTCCGTACGCTGGCTCACTCCGTATATTTTTCTTACCATTTGTTCCACTTTTCGCCTGGGTAGAGATTGCCTATGGCTATGAAAAGCGAGAAAAAAAAAAAAAAAAAATCACATTTCCTCTGGTGAACTATGAGGCATGTCAAATGGAATTTTTCCACATCCATACCAAAGGCGGCGGTGCAAATGAAATATGATGCGCGTATGTTATGCGGCGCAAATTCTAATTGAATTGCGGCTTAACTGAGGAGAATTTTTTTTTTTTTTTAATTTCAACCGCATCGTCATCATCAATGCTAAAATGAACCATCAAGCCGTAAAGTGAAAAGTGGAATTTTTGTTTTTATTAAAACACATAATAATGGCATGTCAATATAATTCACATTTGACATTTTTCAAGTTTTCTGCGCACGTGATTCGTAACCATGACAAAATCTTTTGGTGTAAATAAGTCCTGCCAATCAGGATACAAAAGGTCAACCTACTGACGTGTGAAAAAGTGACACCAAAAACAAACAAAAAAAAAAAATCATTAAAATTATTTTTTTTTTTTAAAGTGAAAAAGTGTCTTCAAGTTGAACAATCAGCATGCCACAACAGGAATTTCCCAAAAACACATTCATAAAAATCTAATATGATGCAAAACATACATTGTTTAATTTGAGGTAAAAAAAAAAATAATAATGTGCTGACTGGCATTGGAAATATTTTAAGGCATTTCAGAGCGTTTAATAAATACACATTTTATATATTTCTATATATTAAAAAAAAGAAAAAAAAAGCATTAAAAAAAAAAAAAGACATTCATAGATCAGGCGATGAGGTTGGTCACGTTCTGCAAGGCAGCAGCACTCCGATGCAGAGAATGGTCGTCGGGGAATAATTCCCGCAGCAGGAATGACAGGAGCATCTGAAAAGGGAGAAGAGACAAAAAAATGGGCAACGATGCGCAATTATGGAACTTCCGACGTAACATTCAGGATTGGAACTGAAACAGGGATTACCATCTGAAGTTTCAAAACCATAAAACAGTGCAATCGTTTAGGGCTGCAACGAACAATTATTTTAATAAATAATGGGGTGATTATTTTCTTTATTCACTCATGAATTTGATTTTTTTTAAAAAGTTTTAAAATTTCCACTCCTCTATTCCAAAACAGAACCCGATTTCAGATTGAATGCGCAGAAAATGCGCAAGCAGATTATGATTCGTTTCTTGGTTTGGTCAGTAAAATCTGTCAGATAATAGGCAAAAATGTTGTTTTCCAAAGTAAAAGAAGTTTGCGTTATTATAATCAATGTAACTATTTACTGCTATAATACATTTGAACAATTATAAACAAGGCAGGGACCTTGTTTAAATATTGTTTACCACTGAAAATGACATAAAAATCAATTTTTGATGACTGATTAGTCGTTGCACCTCAATTATTCCAAAACCTGTACTGAAACCCCAAATTTAATTCATTAAAATTTCATACTAACTTACATACTTGCCGAATACTATCTCAGTCACTCACATTTGAAAAATGTACGGGTGTGGTCAGTCATGCCCGCAGATATAAAGTTGCGGGTGTGGTTAGGGATGGAATCTCAAGACCTTAAAATAATTTACTGAATTGTTATACCCGAGTATGTAGTTGTTTCCTAATACCATAATCATAATTTATTGACACTGCACAAACTGAGACAGACATTTTTAAAGAGGTCACTTTCAAAACTAAATATAGACCGTCACATTTAGATATATGGACAGGCAAAGTAAATCACAATCTCATACTTATCATAGTTAGATACTGAAATATTACCTGCGTTATATCCCAGAAATGTTTTCAGTGTAACTAAATTTCCTTTGACATGGCTCGTGATGTTGATGACTTTCGACGTAAATGCGCTCGCCATACGTGAAGAAACTCGGAACGTGCGCTTTTGGTATAACTTCCGAACATGCTCAGTACGGTTAACTTGCATTTCCTGTTTCCGGGTGAATTCTGGTTGTTTAGGAGCAGGCTTGTTTTGTTACCAACGTTTATGAAATAAACACGTAAATTTATGTCAAGACGACGCAAAATAAGCCACGCCTTTCAATATGTATTTTTACTCGTAACAAATTTTAGATATGCGAGTGCCGAGGGTGGATGTTTCGGAGACGAGGTTAGAGAGAGCAGACTTCGATGGTTTGGACATGTCCAGACGAGAGAGATTCCAGTCTGACCTCATCTGTCAAGCCTATCCGTTACTACAGCAAACAGGAAGGGGCTCAGAGCGGATCCCTGATGCAGTCCCACCTCCACCTTCAATTCTTCTGTCACACCTGCAAACCTTAGTTTGAAACCTGAACTCTTGGATACTATTCATAGACTACGTTCTTTTTTTTAATGCACTGCAATTTCAAAACAACAACAAAAAAAATATAAAATAAAATAAAAATGCGATTACTTACATACACAAGTGCTTTGTTTTTCTCGGGGTCCTGGAAGAGGTTAAAAACATTCTCCATGTCCGTTTTCTTGAGGACCAGATAGTGAGAGTCTACCAGGAGGGAGGAGAGAACATTATGACCATCCATCCACCCATCCATCAATCCATTTTAGTGTCTAGTACACAAGTGATACTACCAGAGGAATATTGACTGATCTTTTGCACCCATTCTACATTGTAGGTATTCAATTATTACTACTACTTATGAACATTCTCTCGACTCGCTCTCTCGATATTCAAGTGGGCATAAAAAGCAAAACATCTTGACGCTAGCATATGTTGCATCTTATTTGGAAAACCGTGCGAGCAAGTCTTTTCCTTTCATCAAAGTGATGTTATATGATAAGTCTTCCATTTCTTGACAGAATAAGAACAAGTAGCAAAAGATATACTTTAACGCTTTTTAAAGTATTTTAGTTTAAAAAAAAAAAAAAAGTAAGAATGATTCACTTTTTGCCTAATCCCTAACAGAGGCAGTGACTTCTGATCTAACACGCAAAAGTGCGACAAGGCGCCTACATCGAGCGCTGATGAGGTTGTGCGCCCGCACCCGGGTTTCGCCTCTCTCGTCATCCGTGCGAGGTGGCGGCTGAGGAGAAGTCGCCGCGGGGGTCTGCGGCCACGCTTTGTCGCACAGGGTTTGGATGTATGCCGCCATCTGCGCCTCGCTCGGGTTCATTTTGTTTAAGAAAGAGTTGACTTTCCTGCACAGACCGACAGCATCAGCGTCAAGAGGCGACAATCGCACGGCGGGCCGCAACGGCAAGGAAGTGAAAGGCGCACTCACTTTTTCAAAATGGGCATGACGGGCTTCAGAATGGCGTCAAATATGTTAATGAGAATGGAGTTTCCTATGAAGACAACAAGAGCGTCAGTGTAGAGTGTCTGGTGAAATTTTACTCTGGATTTAAACTCCATGAAACGTAACAAACGTAGCACGTAACTGTAACGTGGACATTCAAACATTTGATTTTTTTTGTTGTTGTTTACAGTATACAACAAAGTGTGAATTTAGATTTCATCTCTTTCAAAGAGAATCCATTAATTATGCATGTGACAATGTGTCTAACTTCTTTTCCTTTCAGCTTGTCCATTAGGGGTCACCACAGCGTATCATCTTTTTCCATCTAAGCCTATCTCGTGCATCCGCCTCTCTAACACCCACTGTCCTCGTGTCCTCCCTCACAACATCCATCAACCTTTTCTTTGGTCTTCCTCTCGCTCTTTTGCCTGGCAGTGCCATCCTCAGCACCCTTCTACCAATATACTCACTCCAGTCTAACCTCATCTGTCAGCCTATCCATTACTACAGCAAACAGGAAGGGGCTCAGCGCGGATCCTTGATGCACTCCCACCTCCACCTTAAATTCTTCTGACACACCTACGGCACATCTCACCGCTGTTCCGCTGCCCTCATACACGTCCTGTACTATTCTAACATATTTCTCCGCCACACTGGACTTGCGCATGCAGTACCACCACAGTTCCTCTCTTGGTACTCTGTCATAGGCTTTCTCTAGGTCTACATAGACAATGTAGCTCCTTCGGACCTCTGTACTTTTCCATGGGCATCCTCAAGGCAAATAATGCATCAATGTGTCGAACATATTTCATTTTAGATGGCAATGTTTTTAGCTACAATCGTAGCAAGTAAAGGGATATTTGTACATGTCCTTTTAATATATATATTTTGGGGGGAGCAGGAACAAATCTTTGGCATCCTTACAGAGGTGTCAACGGCTATAATCGATACTTAACTTTCGTCTTCTACTGCGTGAATCCTTCCCCCAATTCACAGACAAGGTTCAATGAAAAATTTCCACCATTAAGCTTGTAAGGGTTGAAATTCCAAAGTGCTCTCTGAACCATACCCCAAAATAATTTACGTAAAACTTTTAACGGCATGACTTCCTCTAAAAATCTCAATGTCCAGTCAAATAGCCCATGTACTTGTCTCCTAAATTCATTTTTCCATCATTAATTATTCAACATCTTTGAATGGAGGATACTTAAAGGCATTTGAAGTGCTCAGTCTAGGTTTTTTTTTTCTGAAAATTCTACCAAGATGATGGCCACTTGTCACAAATAACGGGCTACAGAGCGCACCTGGTTATAAGCCCCACCCAGTACATTTGTAAAGGAAATACTATTTGGTACATACATACATACATAGGCCGCAGCCGTGTAAACGCCGCAAGTGCCCACGTTGAAACTGACATTAACGTTAGCGTCGCCACGCGCGCTAATGCAAACGCTTGCACCACGCCCACGCTAATGCTAACGCTAGCGCAGTGCTAACAGGGCCGGACCTGTAAAAGTCACATCCTCAGCACATATATTCGGTCTCACTCTTAGCTTTTCCGCTCGAGTGGCCCCTTGCAGCCGTTAGAAAAAAATGCACAAATTAGCCACATCACCGCATAAAGCGCAGGGTTGAAAGCGTGTGGAAAAAAGTCACAGCTTATAGGTCGGAAATTAGGGTAAATGCTTAACTGAACAAAACCTGATGGCTAATAACAGAATCTAAAATTAGTGACTAAAAATAGTAGTGAAAACAAATATAATAAATTACAATATTTAGTTAAAAGATATGTTTAAAAAGGTATGTCTTGAGCCCGTTTTTGATGCCTGCCACCAAGCTCTCCTCAATTACACCTACGCTAACTTGCTTCTGGCAGCACAGCTTGATGCCGTTTGACTTCCAACGGTTACTTGTCGCCAGAGTCTAACAAAATATTCATTGACATTATCTGCATCAAGATAGCTAAAAATAGCATCAAGTTGAATAAACGCTCACTGCGTCTTTGAGGTGTAAATGAGCCAAAGTAATCCCAGTATATTCGTGGTTCATCATTCACCTATTTAACCATATTTCCCCAGGAACGTACAGCTCGCTACCTATTTGCTGACCCCCGCCCAGACATTTGCATTTTTTGGGCACTAAAACAATGAACGTGGTCTGAGTATATGTGCTTTTTACGAGGGTGGGGGGCGTTTACTGTACAAATGAATAAACCTGATATTTCTTTCAGCAGATCAAAAATGGCTTTGGTGGCCTCCAGCTGCTCCCACGTGCCTTGACTGCGGACGCACGGCGGCTCGTCCCCCCTGGCCGGGACTACCTGCTCCTTCCCTTTGGGCTTGGTGGCCCCGCACGACACCCTGGGGCTCGTCTTCTCCTTCTTGGCCCTGTAAAAACCAACAGAAAAAGAATTCATCTTTTATATTTCGCTCGGGTAGTTCTAACAAAGATCAAAGACGTGAGCCTCTACCAAATGGATCAGATGGTACTTGATGAGAAAATAAAAATAATTTCAGCTCAGTGGGATGGAGATATCAGATTCAATTTTTTTTTCCATTTTTTTTAATGACAGTAGTGCGTTGACAAAAGTAATTTTTGCCTGGGACTACGGTCGAAACGCAGGTGAGGCTAGAAACGTACTGCAGCCTGATCGGTAAATTATAGCTTTGCCTTTCGACTCTGCGCCTTCTTAGCCATGACAGACCCGACCTGACCCCACGGAGGGGGGCACGCAACCCTATTCCGACTGAGCATCGTAGCCTCAGATAAGTTAGTGCTGTTTTTCATCCTACCCGTTTTACTGTCGTCTGCGAACGGCTCCAGTGAAAGCTCAAGATTGTGCCTTGATGAAGTCAAGAGAACCACATCATTTGCAAAAAGCAGAGACCCATATTCTGAGGTCACCAAAACAGGACATCCTAAAGGCCTCTGCTGTGGCTAGAAATTCTCTTCATAAAGTTAATGAACAGAATTAGTGATAAAAGAAACCTTGACAAAGTCCAACCCTTAGTGGAAATGAATAGAATGAACAATGTGGTGATCTTTGCTCGTCTTGGCCACCCAGATACAGATACTTTTGATTAACCTCCTCTCATCCTTGTCAGTACGGCATTATTACTTGCTCTTGAAAGAGGATTAATACGGTATGCCTGATTACTGTTACATTGTCTGTGAAAATGTTGCATGAGCTGTGCTCAAGCCATAAAAGTAAAAAAAATGCCAATGTCTGTATACATGTTGCCAACATTTGTGTTCCAAGATGTTAAAAAAATGTATTCTAACCCAAAATAGATAGTATTCACTGTTAGCATTAAGCTAGCAGACAAAGGCTAAGTTATGTGGTTGTTTTGAGTACGCGAGTAATTGTCTTTGTTATACGTTTAATTTCAGGTTAAACATCAACTTGGTGTAGAATTATTCAATTTGTTCGCTACTGTCCAAACTGCTGAGAAATTAGTTGAGTTCACTGCCACCCTACACCACTCGCATCTCAAATTTTTGCACGAAAAGTTAGCTGGTATTTCCAAAGTCGGCCATCTCAAGGTACCACTGTATTTGCGTTCTTAATGTGCTCTCCTGACTGGTGACACGGGTTGTTAACAGGGCGATTGACCTGGCGTTGAAATGCAACCACGACGGGCCATTGGTGGCGTCCTCCTGGTGATGGCCACCTTCACGACCGCAGGTTGGTGCGTACTCTGACAGGGGCGCGTCCTCGTCAGTGTGGTTTTTAGCGGCAGACAGGGACTCCTGCGATCTGGATCTGGTTAGTCCCTTGATGATCATTTTAAAGTGCGTTAAAGGATTGTCGGAATCCTCCGTTTTGTCGTGGGAACAGTTTCCGACAGAAGAGTTCGAGATTAAAGATGAGCACGGGTTGTTCTCTGTTTCCTTGTTGTCTCCCTCGGGCGTCTCGCACGAGGAGATGACAATGGTGGGAAGTGAAACAGTGCTAACAGTGCGACTCGTCTCGTGGAGCCGAGGGAGTTTTCCGAACCTTCTGTGGACATGCTGATGATTTCTTTAGAGGATCCTGTTGGTGGGGTACAGCTCTGGAAAGAAAATAATCAATCTCAGCTTGAGCAGCGTGGGGAAAAAAACAGACATCACTTCATTATGGCGAGCCCTTTGAATATTTATTACATATCCTTGATCTCCAGCTTGAGGTCCATGTACTAGTCTGTTCTTTGCCTTCACTAGTAAGACAATTCAGCGCGCTACTAAATTGAACTGAATTCCACCCCCCAGACAGACCATTCCTCAACACGAGTAAAACACCTTTGGTGTACTAGTAGGCCAACTTCATGGTACTAATGAAGCAAAACTGTTCCCTGGACATCTGTGTACCATTAATGGTACCAGTATAACACTGGATGTTAACCAGTAGAATTCTACGTCTGTGTAACGTGTCTACTGTACATTTTTAAACAACTGATATAAAAAAGCACTGATGCTTTATTCCATCCATTTTCTTTGCTGCCTATCCTCACAAGGGTCACGGGGAGAGCAGGAGCCTATCCCAGCTGTCAACAGGTACACCCCGAACTGGTTGCCAGCCAATTACAGGGCACATACAGACAAACAGTCGCACCCACAATCACACCTAGGGGCTATTTAGAGTGTCCAATTAATGTTTTGGGACGCGGGAGGAAACTGGAGTGCCCAGAGAAAACCCACGCAGGCACGGGAAGAACATGCAAACTCCACACAGGCGGGTCCAGGATTGAACCCGGGACCTCAGAACTGTGAGGCCAACGCTTTACCAGCGCCGCTGATGCTTTATTATCTTTTTGAATATTTTAGTGCCCATTTTTCCCCGTCACTTGGCTGCGTGCTCTTTGTAATTTCTATTATGCTGAATTATTCTTGAGCAAAATCTGATCTGAAGACAAACAAATAAGGATTTTTATGAGGATGACTGCATCTCACACAAACATGAATGATATGATATATGTCATAATTAGAAATCAATCCATTTTTGCTAACTGTAAGCAGTTGAGTGCAGGACTGTATCCCCTGCAGACAACTAAAATCCAACCACTTATTTGCTTGTTTTTCTGCACTAAATTTCCTTGGACGCTTCTCCACTGCGTGCCTGCATTGTGAGGTCTCAAAGGAACAATACACCAATTGGTATAAAAAAAAAATACTGTGCATGCGTGAGCAACTCTTATTACTTTGACGCAGGCTTCTCCTCAAAGCTCTTCTTCAGAACAAATTGAACCGTGTCTCGTCATTCAAGTGGGGGGTCATCTGAGCAAGGCGGTATGATACAAACATGATACAAATGCATATTGGATACACTTGGGGTGTAATGAGTGAGAATGCAAGCGCCGCATAACAATTTTGCAGGTGTTGTTACGCTGTATGTGTTAATAGCACTTGTTTGATGGTTTATGATTACCATGACAGCTACGCTAATTTTTGCTAGCCCGTCTACAACGTTGTACATCACCTGTTCGTATGAAGACAGTCTTTTGTTTGGCAAAATTACAGCAGGTGGTTTGTTTGATAATTTTTGCATTTACGTATACGATCTTTATTTCTCGTTTTATTTGAGTGTCACAGTAAACTTCCCCTGCAAGTAATACTTTGGAGCAAGCACGCATCACCTCCTACGTGGAATTGTGTGAAGAAGTCATCTTTTCATTTCCTCAAAGTCATGTTATAACAGTCCCCCATTGCTTGACAGCAAGAATAAGAACAGGCACTAAGGATTACTTCAAAAAATGCCTTGTAAATGTGTGTAACTCGTATGGGAAGGGTCATAAAATGTTTTTGCTTTCTTCGCGGTTTTCCACATAGCAGGTGGGTCGGCAATGTATCACTCATGTCATTGTATATGTAAAATCGCTTTGTGATTTTTGCAATAGAAAATAATAATTCAAGTAAAACTGAAAAGCATTTAAAGGAATCAAATTAAAAAAATATTCAATTGGTAGTTTAGATTTATAAACATTTTATAAGTTAAAATAATTGTTTTGTTTAACTGTTTTATGTTTGATTTTTATTTATGTACAGCACTTTAAACATTTTATGTTCCGTGCGCCATACGGTACATATATTGCTTTTAATTTGTGGTGGGGAAATTAGGGAAAAAAAAAATTGTACAAAGAATTCTAGCAGTTTGTTCATTTTTCCCCCACAAAGTTGTCCAAAGGATGAGTACAGTGCATTTGATGAGGGCACAGCAGTTAAACCAGGATCGTCACTAAAAGCAAAATACATTACCTCTTCATCTTCTTGTCCAGGAGTGAGAAAGTAAGCCAAGCCGCTGAGTAAGCCCCACACGCCTCCGTAATGCTGCTCTTCATTCAGCAGCTTGTCCAGTGGACAGAGGAACTGGAACACCGGTTGTGTGTGCCCAATCATAGGATCTGAAATTAATTCCTGGGAAGGAAAATAATAACCTGTGAAGTCGTGAGAAAAGCATCTAAGGGCTCTTTTTTTGCTTCAGGGTTGTTGTTCTGACCTGCAGGAAGTGCTCAACGGAAACTTTTGCTTCTTCTTTGGTCTCGTTGCTGACTTCCAGCTCGTTGACCTCCAAGATACTGGGCAAGCTGGTGGAGTCCTGGAAAAAACATTTACATGATGGAATGTCTAAACTTTTTTAACAGAAGGCAACATACAGAAAAATGGAAGGAATATAAATAATAGTAAGTTTCTTTCGGCTTGTCCCTTTCGGGGGTCACCACAGCGTGTCACGCAAATATATGTTTGGGACAATTTTTACGCCGGATGATATGCACCCTATTTCGACAATGTGATGTTAAATCCTCTCTCATTTAATAGTGTTTTGAGAAGATTTTTTATCGGCAATTACGAATTTTCAGGGGCACTGCCATTTTCGAGACTCACATGACCAACGTGGACAGATGTGACGTGTTTACGTGACGTTCCAAACGCTCAATTACACGGGACACCATTTATGCCCAGCGCTGATTTCTCGGCTGGCGGTCCGCCGCCGGAGTTCGGTCGTCAGACTCATTTCGCCCAAAGAACCATCCGAATATTCAACATTTCCAGCCACAGGTTCAAATCTTTATCAAAGTATTCCTCCGTCTTCCCGATCAACCGATACTGCTATTTCATCGTCAGATGAGGATAAATCCGAGAAATCAGCGCTGGGCATAAATGGTGTCCCACATAATCGAGCGTTTGGAACTGCACGTTACACGTGACATCCGCGCACGTGGGTCATGTGACTCGCGACAATGGCAGCGCCACTGAAAATTCGGAATTGTCGATAAAAATCTTCTCAAAACACTATTAAATGAGAGAGGATTTAACATCCAGTTGTCAAAATAGATATTAAATACATATTGCCTGACCTATTTGATACATTTTTCATGTAGACCACTGGATTTCCCCTTTAAGATGGACAGTTTCCTCTAAAAAATGCCAAAATGCAAATGCACCGGGTTTCTTCCTCTTCCAACAAATTTATTTTTATCCATCGTTTACAGCTCACATAAATCTAATTATTGTTAAGTGTATTACTGTTTTTACGGTTTGCGATTCACATCATCACCTGTAGTTTTTTTTTTTTTTTCCCTGAGAACCATATCTTCAGGAATTCAAAACTTGCCCATACTCAGTCCTCTCCATACATTTGTGCAATTTCTGTAATAGCCTAAGATGCCCCAGACGTCGCCAAAGCCCCAGCTGATAGGAAAATAGTAGTTGGCTTCAAGGAAATATGTTCTATCTTTGTATGTCTGGGACGGGCTAAATATAGCCAGGATTGTCAGAAAAATAATAAATTAAGACACTTGGGTAACCTTGAAAATTGTAAGGAAAATATACAATAAAACATGCAAAAGATTGCCATGAATGATAATTACTCCTTTTCAAATAGCTACGAATGAGGATTGAGGATTGTTTGAAAAATGACTGGCTTGAGGATCGTGACCTGATTGGCGATAAATGTGGATTGTGTCTCGTGCCAATTTACCTGCCACCTGTTTCTGAAATAGATGACCTCCATGTATTTCTTCCTAATGTCCCACTGTAGGTTTTCAGGGCTGTCCCTCTCCTCCAGATGAACCGTGAAGATTAGCTCCTCATTTTCACACTCCGCCTGCAACATACAGGGAGGGGGGAGGGGAACACCTACTCAAACTGGGCTTCCAAGCAGCCTCTGCTGACAAAAAACAGGCCCCGCAAGACATTCCAGACTGTCAATGATATTTAGAACTCACATGAGGGATGCTGACCGCCCAGCGGCCGACGCGCCACATTTCATAAGACAGCTTGAATTCCATCATGTCCTCTTGGACGCTTGTCAGGTAGTTCTCCAGATCGCTGTCGTCCTAACGGGGTTTGCCCGCAGGTCAATAATGAAATCGACCTGCTTACAAGAAATCACTTCCCGTCCGCTACACAGTGCCCAATACCACTCATTACCATCTCCCTCATCACTTTTTACATAATCAGACACTCGATTATATAATGATCCCGATGAAGTGATAAATGGAGTAATAAGGAATAAGCGAAGGATGAGGAATCCTCACCCTGTCAGAGTCGTGCTGACTGTGCACGGAGCCCTCCCTGCTGCTGGCCTCGTCCTCGTTGGATGCGTCTCCCTGAGCCGCCATGATCCTCATCACCAGCTCTCGCTCCAGCTTTTTCATCTTCTTCTTCTTGGCTTTCTTGGTCTTCATCTTGTACACGAATTTGGACCAGCCCGCCTTCAATTTGTTGCCTGACAGAAGCAGTTAAGATACAGATTAGAAAACGTAGATAAAAAATGATAGATAGATAAACTGCAGAAAAGGACATTTATTAAAGGGACATCGCAAGTATTTGACTCATTCCAAAACATAAGTACTAAATTTATGCTTAGATATTGTACAGGGGTTTACTGTCAAACTAAACATAAAAAAAAAATTTAAAAAAAAAGAAAACTATACCTAAACACATTGCTTTGCTTTGGGAAATTCTGCTTAGTATGATGCTAATATGCAAAGGGATATTTTTAATATATTTCCTATAAAATGGGACACAATAATTGTCAAAATATACCAAAATAATAAATTATGTTTCAGATTTTATTCTCATCTCAATATATGTACTGCTTTTCTTTTATGTAATGAAATAAATTGAACAACAATCATGTTAGAAACGATTCTCACTATTGTGTGTTAATAAAAAATGAGGATTATCATCTTAAATGCAAGTTAACAGATTGCGCGGGTTTATATATTTGGAGGTATACGTAATGCTCCTGTGCTTAATCTGCAAATTCTACCTTGACCTTCAATAGAATCCACACTAATAAAGCTTTTTGAACGCATAACTTTGTTGTAAGATTCCTGATAAACTATCCAACTTGCTCGTGATAAGCGCACAAATATGTATTTTACAAATACATATTAGTGCGCTTGTTTGTCCACATTATGTAAACTTGGTGTGGTGTCGCATAAATATGCACAAGGCTCATTACTATGGTATCATTATTGGATTTAATTCACTCATCCATGGTGTTTGAGGTGCGGTGGCATGACAACAGCGAATAAATGAGTTGACAATAACCGCTTGGACAAACAACAGCGAAACTAAAGTGTGTGAGGGCCACTGGTACAAATGTGTCACAAGGCCGTCATCGCGCGGCTGGTGATTAAACCAGTCCTGCGCTCACAATATGAATAATAATAATGATGATCCCCTCTGCTCTTCCCCCTTCCCACTTTTTGAAAACACCACATAAATGAAAGGAGCTTTTTTTCAAGGTCGAAGTAGGAGAAAAATTCAACCTTGCCCTGACTTGCCCATCATTATCATTCAACCATGACAGGTACATAGATTTGTAGCTTAGAGCATTATATAAAGTCATTTGTGTTCAGGAAAACGTCAAACTAGATGACTTGGAGAGGAGTTCATATACTGTACTTATATTCTGTCAATCCCCAACCATTGTGGTGCAACACTACGGTGTGGGAGATCATCTGGAGTTAGGAATGTAACAATAGCTGTATGTCACGGTTTTGGTTTTATGGTGATATTAATCCTACTTTACGGTATTACAGTAAAGTTCACAGTACAGGTGGATCAGAGAGGCACAGGCTGGAGAACAGACCTTTTCATCATCAATGGGTTTGGGTGATTTTTCTGTATTTACCAACATTTTTGGGGGAAAAAGACATCTTCAAATCATATAGAGCTCTTGCACATGTCATCACCATTTTCAGGGCAATATTGCCAGTCAAAAAGAGCTGCTTGACAGGGTGGGGGACATTGAACCGCAGCAGAATATTCACAATGCCCAAGACTTGTTGTGCTGTTGGTTGTTACAACAGACGAGACAGATATTCAAAAAGGTCATTCTATGGAATACCAGCTGAAAAGACCAGAAAAGATCCATGGATTTTGGCAATTAAACATGATGGATGGTGCCTGAACAAAATACGCACACGCCTGTGTAGCGACCACTTCATTTCAGGTAGGAATTATTCTTCTCAATCTCAAAGTCCCAAGAAGTACTTATAGAAAAAAAAAAAAAAGTCTGTCGAGGACCGTGGCCGTAACATGCTTCGTGTACGGAGGAGCCGACTCGCTGTCTTTTATTTATCCCAATCATAGTTAATGAATGCGAGTTTGTGTAAAACCAGGGGCCATTTATTGAAAAATTGGTATTTGTATTTAAAAAAAAAAATCTAAGTGGCTCCATCACTATGTGGGATTTATTCTTGATTGAGAACAGCTCAAGCAACAAAGTATTTGTATGCGTCCAGAATTTTCTACGCTTTCAAACTCTTCCGTGTGAATCTCGACGACTTACTCACCAGATCCATGTGTAGATCCAGGTGTCCAAGACAAGCGGAACCTGGTTAATAGTCTAATTTCTTATCGGCGAAAACATCCGAGTTCGGCATCAAATATGGGTCCTCGTTTTTACACGTACCTTCGTTTATTACCAGATTCTAAATGTTTAACGGTATCGGACAAAACTCTGGGCGTCGTGCTATAAGATGTATTTTCGCGTCGTCTCCAACCGGCTTAGCATTGAACAATGCTTTGTTTGACCGGCACTTCCGGCTAGTGACGTGATTTGATGACTTAGGTGCACAAGCTCGACATTACTGTTCATTTTCACCCCTGTGCATCCAATGTTTACATTTGAATACCTCAAGAATGTCATTATGGTTGCAGCAATAACCATGCTACATTCAAACTAGCAAAATTGTCCATTGAGACATTGTCTGTTCACCAATATGTGGTCTTTAATGTCACGTGTACATGAATGTCAGTGTGAATGCCAGCTTATATTTAAAAAACTGATGGAGCATAATTGTCTCACTACGAACACTATAGTAAGTGCTTATACTTTTTATTACCAGTTAGTCATAAACCTAAATTAAACCGCTCATACAAGAGAATGCAACTTGTGTAAAATTGTATGTAAATGAATGAGGGGCTAAAGGTCAACTGAAATTGCTTGCGTTGAAATGTAGAATGTGAGACTTGAAGCTATAATACTTTCAATCTGTTAAAAAAATTAGATAAGTGTAAGTAAATATGCAAACTTTTCAATTACGGAACTTGAGCAAGAGGCAGAGGAGGACTAACTAACCTCCGATAAAAGTTATTTAGCCTGCAAGGATTAATCAACTAGTCACGATTAAGTTGATGATAAAAATTGTCGACGATTAATTTAATAACCGACGTAAGATTATAAACTGCAACCCCGACCACACTCTGAGACAGACCTTTGCATTTGCCCTTGATTTGGCTGCTGGTGGAAACTTCCACTCCCTCCAAGTTCCTACAAAAAGCACAGACGAGGCAGTCAGCACCAAGTGCACACCCCCGCACGGCTACCGACGATAACGACGCAAGGAATCATACTCACACTTGAGCGCTGTCGTCCTCCTGCGAGTCCAGAGAACCTCGTTCCGGGTCGGAGGCTCTCAGCTCCTCCGTGGAACCTTTAGCAGATACGCTGTCCAGCTGACTCACCACCAGCTGGTTCAGGTTGTCAGGGTCAGACAACCATGACACCAACAGGCCCAGACCTAAGGAGGAAGACGGGGGAAAAAAAAGGGGGTGTAAAAAAACAACCTCACTCACCATTATCAACACTTCATTATATACAAGCACTCCAACCCCCCTCCACGAAAAAAGTACTTCACAGTGAAACAATGCTTGTGTAACGACTTTTTTTGTAATTAATTTTTACACTGTACAATAGAGGCAAGGCAAAATTTAGTCACCAACCTTAGTGTAGTACATCGTTGCGCCACAACATGCCAGGCAGCACTGAGCGCTACTTAAAGAGGTCAACAGTGTTTAAGACCAAAAAGAGACAAAAGGTCCACGAAGTAAACTGCTGTGATTGTCATTAATCCCGCAGAGAAAACGTATGCCAGCGAGCATTTTTGTATGCATTATTGCTCTCTAAGTGTGAAAGCAATAGCAGTTTGAAGGCTGAAAACCACAGTTTATCTGTGCTCATTTTGGTTAGCCCATCTATGGCACATTAGAATTAAGCTATCAAACTTCTGTTAGATGAAGTTAGAAGGTTTGGTTAAACATGTTGTTTGAATGTAAAAATTTCCATCATCATGTTTTATGTTAGTATTACAGTCAACTGAAGGTGACAAAGTTTGAAAGAAGCACAAATTGACTCTTGTTTGGTTAACTGCGATATTGTAGAATAAGATCTTTTAAAGTTATTATTTTCTGTTCGCTGGCATGTTGTTCGTCCAAGCAGTGTACGTCAGTCAGAATGTATTTCTGATGGGGGATTTTTTTTTTTTTTCAATAAATAAGTAAATACACTGAGCAATTCACTCAAATTAATTTACAAAAATCAATTAATCGCACAGCATGAGACTAATTATGAAACCATCATATTGAGTCATAACTTGTATTGATGTTTTTAAATCTCACTTTTGTATTTATTTTTTTTTACTCGTTTAAAAGAAACGTGGTCTCTTTGAGTCAACCGTTATTCATATTGTATCGTTTATGTGCAGAGTAAACGTGACGTGTGAAGGCTTCCTGTAATTTTTTTGGTTGAACACAATTCAAATGCAATATACACATATATACATTATAGCCTTCTAATGTATTGTACAGTTGAAAACAAGTGCCACAAATCTCTTTTTAAAGTGCCTCCAATAAATCAAAGTCCTTGCGTAAGCACGCTAGCTAATTACTATGGATATAAACAGCATTAATGTTGGAGAAAATTGCTGTGCGGTATTGCCAACAGCATATGAATTAAATGTTTCATCAATACTTCTTTGGGTGCACGCCAACAAAAATAGAAGCGGCCTGCACTTGAGCGATAATTCTTCAATTATGCCCATAAAAGGCATTAACTTTCAATGCATTGCAATAGCAAAACCGTGCAAATGGTTAAATATTTTGTGTTATGTTTTCTAACGACAGAGTCATAAAAGGAGATTGCAAATCTCTGACCACAGACTCCTATAAAAATATATTTTAAAAATTTAATTTGGAAAGCTATCACTCGGGAGTATTTATAACCGCGGTATAAACAAGGGCTCCTACGAACAATTCTTTTAATAATTAATCTGCTGAATATTTTTTTCAATTAAATCATAAATCTAATACAATTTTTTTTTACTTCTACCCCTTGATTCAAATACATGACATTATTTCAAATTGACAGCGCAGAACATTTACTAATAAAAATTGATAATAATTCAGTCACTGGTTTGGTTCGTCGCATACGTTAGAAAGTCGACAAAAATATTGAACATTGTTTTCAAATGTCCTACTTCCATTTTACCCAAATATGAAAGTTTCACAGAGGACAACATATATCTAATTTTATTTACTGTTGAGACGGTGAAAGCATGATGATTTGGAATTTTTTTTAGTTAAAGTCTCTAAACAATTATAATAGTGGTAAATTCATTTCATAGTCAATTATTTGATTAATTTTTGCACCTCTATTATCAAGCACTGTAATGTAGTAGTAGAAATTGTCAGGATTTTGAAAAAAGATGGTGCAATTCATCGTGAATAACGAATGCCATGTTAAAAAAGATATTTTTGTAGTTGTTTACCGCATTTCTTGTTTTCGATTTATAGTTGCGGCACGGTGGATCAGCTGGTAAAGCGTTGGCCTCACAGTTCTGAGCTCCCGGGTTAAATCCCGGACCCGCCTGCGTGGAGTTTGCATGTTCTCCCCGTTCCTGTGTGGGTTTCCTCCCACATCCCAAAACAACATTAATTGGACACTCTAAATTGCTATGTGCCCTGCGATTGGCTGCCAACCAGTTCAGGCTGTACCCCGCCTCTTGCCCGTTGAGAGCTGGGATAGGGTCCAGCACTCCCCGCGACCCTTGTGAGGATAAGCGGCAAAGAAAATGGATGGATGATTTATAGTTTTAGATGTCACAAAACCAAAACATTTTGTTAAAGTCACTGTTCTGTTCTTGAAAGATGAGCCAAAATGGAATAAAAAAACTACCCAATTTGGAGAACTGCTTTGAATATATACATATAAATTTATAAAAAAAATTAAGGGGGTGCGCAAACAACTTGCATTTTTCACTTTTCTAAACAGGGTTTGTCCCCTATCACCGTCAAATAGGTTTGATTTGCAACCCATTCAAAAGTTAATTTTCCATACTGAACATAAGTGGTCACAGTGTGTAATCTTGCTGACTGTTAACAAACAGTAATAATAAAAAAATAAAAAATAATAAAAAGGAAAAAAATGTAAAAAGTCATGACTCGGCTTGGGTAAAATATTCCCGGCGCTTCTGCAAGGCCGTCACCCTTGAACGCTTCCTTACCCTTTAAGGCAACAATCTCAGTCAAGGCACAGCGGGTGACTTGTTGGCCCCACAGGTGCTCCGGAAGCAGGTTACGTACCAGAGCATCCGAGAGCTCTCGGAGCAGCGCCATCTCTTCACCTCTGCAGCTAAAAAAAAGCTGCCTGACGACAAGAAAAAGAAGAAAGGCATCTCTGGATTAATAATTGGCCCGCCATGCTATTTATGACTGCAGAGGGGGGGGGGGGGGGGGAAATCACACATGCTAAAGCTTCACCGTGCCACTTTTTAAACATCTTTTCGCAGGAAAAACAGCTATCACTGCAGGTAAAATCCAATAAAATGCTGTAAATTATTCATGGGCGGTAAAACATCCGGAGGTATTTATAGGCACGTTATTCAGAGCAAAGAGCAGCTGAGGCAGCAATAATTGGAGGAGTTTTTTTTTTTTCTCCTTCCCTAAAATAATGCGGAGCGCAGCCTCGAACGCTGCAATCTGCAAATTAAATTTTAATTTGGCGGGATTTGGGAGTCGATTCTCTATTGAGCAGTGTTTCAAGGCCTTTATTGAGCAAAGGCAGATCGATATAGATATAAATGCGTCTGTATATATATTTTTTTAAATAACCTAGAGCACACGTGTCAAACTCAAGGCCAGGGGGCCAGATCTGGCCCGCCACATGATTTTATTTGGCCCACGAAGCTAAATCTAGTTTCCATTTTTATGATTATTGTAAAAATCTGTACCAAAATTTAAAATTGTTACACATCATAACTGATCAAATTGAGATATTACAAGCATTTTTGAGTCACCATACATGAACCGTTGAAAAACACATTACCCTTGACTTCTGATTCTAATTCTGGTTCATAAATTGATCATGTAAACAGGATAAGACAATTAAACGTTTTTATTGTTTCACAGTCAAAACGGCCCTCTGAGGGAAACCCCTTCCAACGTGGCCCGCGAGAGAAATGAGTTTGACATCCCTGACCTACAGTGTAGACACACACACACACACACACACACACACACACACACACGAAGACACACCCGCTCAACTTCCGGGGGGTTCTATTCACCTGTCGGGGTGCTTTGCATCGTGCAAGTGCTGGGTCAGAATACGGATGGAGCCCACCACCACCTGACAGACGTCCAGGTCCCGCGTGTGCTTGATAACGCTGTCGATGACGTAGTCAAATTCCCTGCTGAACGTCTGGTGCAGGGGCTGGCGCTCCCACGGCTCGGGTACGTCGTACCATGGCAACACCAGCTGAGCGTAAGTGCAGTGGAACACTGCGGAGACCAAACGAGGAAATTCAAGGGAACTGACAGTTCTCTCTCTCTTTCACATACATAATTCTAAAACAAATCGGAATATTGAGAAAAGTTAAGGATGACCCTAATATGCCCTATAGAGCTCGTTCGTGCACCCAAGTCATAAAATCACGTGACTTTTGTTTAAAGTCGCCACATTGCCGGTCAAGCTAAGAACTGCTCAAAGCTAAGTCGGTTGGAGACGGCACGGAAATATGTCTTGTAGCACGACGCCCAGTCTTGTCCGATACCGTCAGACATTTAGAAGGTGAAAATAAACGACGGGATGTGGAAAAATGAGATAAACTCGCCATAGAGGACCCGAATTTAATGATAAGAAATTGGACTGTTAATTCGCTTCCGCTTGTCTTGGACAAGTGGATCTACATGTGGATCTGGTGAGTAAGTCGTCAAGATTTACACGGAAAAGTTTGAAATCGTAGAAAAGTCTGGACGCATACAAATACTTCATTCTTCGTCTGTTCCCAATCAGGAATAAATCACACACAGTGACGGTTTTGATGGCTTGTGAACGCGGAAGCGCATACGGCTACGTGTTAACCCTTGCCGAAATCGATCGATCTATTCAGCTAGTATTCAATACAAATACCAATATTTAGATTAATGACCTTTGGTTTTACACAAACACTCATTCACTAACTATGATTGAAAATAAGACGACGGTTGACGGCTCGTGTTCGGCGACATGTTGACCTTTGCCGGAATCCATCGATCTTTTCAGTTAGTATTCAATACTTCTTCTTCTTTTCCTTTCGGCTTGTCCCGTTAAGGGTTGCCACAGCGTGTCATCTCTGACGAACGCATATTTGTTTGGCACAGTTTTACACCGGATGCCCTTCCTGACGCAACTTACAGCCCCTAGTATTCCTAGCCGGGCTCCCATCCAAGTACTAACCAGGGCCAAACCCGCTCAGCGTCTGAGATTTGACGAAATCAGGCGTTCTCAGGGTAGTACAAATACCAATATTTAAATAAATGACCCCTGGTTTTACACAAACTCGCATTCATTAACTATGATTGAAATAAAAAAAAGAGGACGTACACGGAAGCGATTCCGGCCAAACTTAACCTCCGTAAACCTCTGCAACAGACATTTTTTTTTAACACGCATTGTTCTCAAATAAGCCAAGTTGGCATTACAAATACTTTTTGGTAATTTGCAATTGAGAAGAATAATTCCTACCTGAAATGAAGCGACCGCTACACAGGCGTACGTGTATTTTGGTTGGGCACCATCCATCACGTTTAATAGCCAAAATCCATCAATATTTTCTGTTTTTTTTCAGCTGGTATTCAACAGAATGATCTCTTTTTGAACATCTGTCTCGTCTGTTGTGACAAACCAACAGCACAACAGGTCTCGGGTATTGTAAATATCCTCCTCCAGTTGTCTCCCACAATGTCGAGCGGATCTTTTTGACCGGCAATATGGCGCCGTGAAAATGGCGACGTCACGTGCACGACAAGCTCTATAACCTCTTCCAGGTAGTCCACCTCACCACTATGGATGCCCACTTCGATATCTTTCCATTACTTTTCTATTCTCTCTGTTGCAAACTGCTTATCTGTACATTGTTTCCCCAAATACACTAATCATGGTCACCAGCGCCATTATTTTGCATTCCGAGTTACGTCGCGTTCCGTCGTCGAGGGATTCGAGAGCCGCTCATTCAAGGCGGTTTGAAAACTGTCAAATCAGTGAAGCATGCAAAGCAGACGTGTTACTTCCCGTTCGGGCTCACATTAGCATAAGTTCTATCTTTTTTTTGGTGGCTGGGGTTTTCCTCTTCTTTCCCCTCCGAATGGGATGTAACATGACCCCCTTACGGCACAGTGTGTCAAGTTACAACACAAAACTGTATTTGCTGCCATAACAATGAGGAAAACGTTATGACACCACCACCTTCATTATAAAACGATTATTTCCAACCACCGAGTAAGTAAATTAATATGTAATCTGAGACAAGATCATTATTTCTGCATTTGTACTTTTTTTTGTGCGGTGGTTTATCGCATTATGTTTCTAATGTAAATGACATATTTTGGCACATGCCTCGCTCAATAAACTTCGGGGAAACGCGTGCATAAACGCACTCACCTTGCTGAAGAGATCTTTTGACGTGAGGATAGCGGCGCCCCAGGGAGACCCCGGCGTCATTGTCAGTACCTTCTGCAGTTAAGTCGCCACTAAAGTGCTCATCAAGAGTCTCCTGGGGAAGACGTTGAAAGTCGTAAGCGTCCTGAACGGCACTTTAACGTTTCACTAGCGCCGTACCGTAACCATCTCAGCCTTTTTTAAAATTTACTGACACAATATCGATATAAAGGATACAAATGTGTTGTATGTAAATGCTAATGCTAATGCTCAAGATGCAAAGGCCTAATGGGGGCAACTGGACTTTTCCTTGGTTTCTACATTAGTGTTTTTTTCTTTTCACAATATGTTAAAAAAATAACTTGTGCTGCTATGCTATTAGGCTAACAATGCAACATTTTCACAAAGACCTGTTTTGAATAAAGTGGTGTACAATACCTAAAGCCCCACTGACATGAAATGCATGATTTTTAGAATGTTATTAATAAAAAATAAATAGATACATTTTAAGACAGCCGGAATGGACCCATCCGTTTTTTGACCACAAAACATGATTTTGACGTATATGCCTTTTTGTAACTCCCGCCATGAAAATCCTCTCTAGGGATTTATTTTGGAGAAGAAGCAGGAAGTGACATTACAATATCTATTTTAGAATGTTTATGGGCATGTGACTGGGGCTTTAAGTAATTTTTTAATGTATCTGTATATTACAAGAGGATTTATTTTTCTAATGACTTATTATGGATCTGTATTTTCTACTCCTTTGTTAAAATCTGTTTGGTTCTCTGAGAATGAGAAGATGCAAAAAAACAAAAAAAAATTGATTGTGATCTGGGGGACTAAGATATGGAAAAACAGTCAGGGGCATTAGCAACACGTGGGAATGTTCAACAGGAAGTGATGACACAAACAACATTTAGAGAAGCAATATATCCCCAATCCATGACCGTATTTAAAGAGAATAATTTGTTTGTTTGTTTTTTGTCCTTTTTTAGTCAGTTCACCAACTAGCAAAGCAACGGGTTCACATTTTGATATTTCTTTCTAGTGACTTTTTTTTTTTTTGGAGTGTGTAATTGTATTTTTGTGATAATTTTTTTTCCTAAAAACAAGAATAACAAAGAATACAATTTTAAAAAATAAAGCAAAAGCTTTTTAAAGAGGATAAATATTTTGTGTGCAGATATTTTTTACTTATTGTGCCAAGTTACTTCATATTAGCTTGTATTATATAAAACTGCATTTAAGTACTTTACAGTCTGTAGCCCTTGTTTTCCCAAATTTGTTGTGTTTTTCTTCTTTTCTCAAAATGTTAAAAAATGACTTGCGCTGCTATGCTATTATGCTAACGATGCGACATTTTCACAAAGACCTGTTTTGAATAAAGCGGGGTAATATACTTAAGTAGATTTCTCAGTTATCTGTACTTTACTAGAGCAACTATTTTTCTAATGGCTTATTATGGATCTGTATTTCCTATTCTTTGTTAAAATGTTTGATTCTCAGAGAATGCGAAGATGCACACACACACAAAAAAAAGATATTGATTGATTGTGATCTTGGGGGTCAGTAGTGATGACAGATCACAACATATAGATCAGCAAGATATTCCCAATCCATGACCTTGTTTAAAGAGAATAATTTGATGTGTTTTTTTTTTTTTTAGTCAGTTCACAAAACTAGCAAAGCAATGGGTTTGCGTGTTAATATTTTAAGTGACTTTTTGGGAGTGTCTAATTGTATTTATGTTATCACTTTTCCCCCTAAAAACAAGAATGTAAAAAAAAATAAAGCAAAAGGCCTGGATCCTAGAGCTTTCTAAACTCTTTTTAAATTTCCAAAAGTACAAGTTTTAAACAACAGAGAGCCTAGGTTAGCCCCCACCCCACCCCATTTCCCTTGGTAATTATATTTAACACTACATTTTTAGGTTTAATAAAAATATTTTCTCAGTTCGAGCACAAATGCATAGCAAAATTGATGAGGATAAATATTTTGCGTGCACATATTTTTTTACTTATCGTGCCAAGTTACTTCACATTAGCTAGAACTGACAGCAAAAAAAATAATTTTGTATCTAAGTACTTTTCAGTCTGTAGCCATTTTTATTTATTTTTTTAATACAAAGGCATAAGTTAACTTGTTACTTAAAAAAAAAAAAAAACAGTACAGCTTGTGATAACTTTCGTAACCTCTCTAAGTAGTTTCTTTAACCAAGTATTTGTACTCTACTTCGTTAGCTGCCATCACAGGTAACAATTATTAATGGCGTGCGTGAGTTTGTTCACCTGGACGGCGTCCTCGTCGGTTTGCGTGCTGCTCTCCCGGCCGCTGTTGGCCAGCAAAAGCGGCGTGGAAAGGCAAAAAAAGAAGAAACACATAAAATACTGAGCGAGGGCTCGTCCGGATTCGGTGAAGTACCAAAGCAGGCCCAGCGTCACCGCTACGGACACGCGCCATCTATACATCTTTTCCTCGTCCTTCTCGCCCTTTTTTCCCCCCCCACCCCCTTCACCACGGTCTCGCGCGACCCCGAGTCCGAGCGTGGAACGGAATGAAGCCCCCTCGGCCCGACAGCATCGCGAAAACGGGTGTGGAACGGGCGACGTCGGGGAGCCCAAGTCGATAAAAGTGAAAAACAGGCAGCGAAAGTTTGACCAACGGGCTACTTGAACGCCGCGCTGCGATTGGCTGGGCGAAAGCCGGGTGCCACTTACGGGGAAGGGCGCCCTCTACAGGACACCTCCGGGAACGATGGATCACGATCTCAGCTCGAGCTAGCTTGATTACAGATTAGAGATAGATAGATAGATAGATAGATAGATAGATAGATAGATAGATAGATAGATAGATAGATAGATAGATAGATAGATAGATAGATAGATAGATAGATAGATAGATAGATAGATAGATAGATAGATAGATAGATAGATAGATAGATAGATAGATAGATAGATAGATCTAAAAAAAGACTGGATAGCGCACACACATACACAGCTAGATGATAGATAGATAGATAGATAGATAGATAGATAGATAGATAGATAGATAGATAGATAGATAGATAGATATAGATAGATAGATAGATAGATAGATAGATAGATAGATAGATAGATAGATAGATAGATAGATCTAAAAAAAGACTGGATAGCGCACACACATACACAGCTTGATTATAGATAGATAGATCGGCACGGGGAGAACATGCAAACTCCACACAGGCGGGCCGGGATTTGAACCCCGCTCCTCAGAACAGTGAGCCCAACGCTCTGTAGCTACTCCACTGTGCCGCTCCAAAAATACAATAACAATAATTTTTCTGATTAACATGTTTGGCAGTATTTTGTGGCTAGTGAGTGAACATATCTCACCATCCTTATTTATGTCTTTGAAAACTATCTTTATATTTTTATTTCACGATTTATCGCGAACGGAGCGATCCGCCAAACAGCTGCGTTGTCGTTTCGCATTCACTGCCAGGCTTCTCTGCGGTTAACTCGGATATTTGGGAGTGAACGTGACCCCAGATGTGTGTGCAAAGAACACTTCTGAGATAATTAACCATATTAGCTCCAAATTTATGAACATGCTAGCATTATATTTGGAATTAAGCGGAGAATATAATCAATTTGGGGGGTTTTCTGTCCTCTTTTGTCCCATTTAAACAAGTCTTTTTTTTTTGACAAAGCTTCTTAGTTCAAGTTGTTGACTTAAGACACGCAATTATGTTTAATTCATCGGAGGACTGATGCACAACCGGGAGTGTCGGACTAAAACAGTTTGGAAGCCGTCCAATTTCCTCTCATTTTCGCCTCTGGTAAACTTTGGAATACTAAGTGGCACAAAATCAAACTGTGGGTTTTATCTCACACTGCGCATAATTTTTAAAAATATATATACAGGGTGTGGAGTTTTCATTTAAATTGCCCCAAGGTGTGATTGCGAGCGGGACTGTTTTCTGTCTCCATGTGAACTGCGATTGGCCGGCAACCAGTTCAGGGTGTAATCCCGGCTCCTGGTTGATGATAGCGACCCTTGTGAGGATAAGATGCTCGGAAAATGGATGGATGGAGTAGAAAGGCATCTGCAAAAAGTCCAGCGAGCTATTTGAAGGATTGGTTTCAAATTGGATTGGACAGCAGTTCGGCATCTATACAACGCCGTTAACCTTTGCTATCCGTTTTAAGGACGTGTAACTAGTGCCTATTTTGTCGGTTCAATTCCCAGAGAATGAAATTGACCTGCATGAATGAGAATATTAGGCAGAAGGAAACCTTTCACCTCAAATTATCTGCAATCATACACCTTTTATTTTTTTTTCCTTCCATTATATTGTTGAATCCAGATGTTTCTATACAATGTGCAAAAACACAAGTTTCATTTTTTTGTCCCACTGCATGAAGTCAAAACAAACTAAATCTCTCCTGTTTCATGTCAGTCAGGATCATCAAAATTATTTAATTTTGTTCAATTCTACAATTTTTTTTTATAGAATCTTTTTGTTTTCTTCAGTGTCAAAAGTTTACATACATTTCCTTCCTTTGAATCGCATGACTAGCGTAATTTCCGGCCTACAAGCCGCGATTTTTTTTCACACGCTTTCAACCTTGCGGTTTATGCTGTGATATAGCAAATTTGTGCATTTTTTCTAACGGCCACAAGGGGGCACTCGAGCGGAAAAGGTAAGAATGAGACCGGTGGAATATATGTGCCAAGGAAGTGACTTTTACTGGCCCTGTTATCGCTGTGCTAGCGTGTTACTGCTGTGTTACTGGCGTGTCTCAGTGATATTTACCAGTAAGTTTTATTTTTCTGTTAGCGTTAGCGATAGCGCGGCGCTAGCATTAGGGCTAGTTTTAGCGCGGCGCTAATGTTAGCACCGCTAGCCTTTAACTCTTTCTGTGTACCGTCTTTCTTTATTAATATCTCGTGTTTCAATGTGGGCACTTGCGGCTTTTACACAGTTGCGGAGTATGTATGTTTCAAATAGTATTTCCTTTACAAATGTACTCGCTGTGAGGCTTGTAGGTGTGCTCTGTAGGCCGGGAATTACGTTATTTTATTTCTTTTAAAATCGTAATAATTGTGATGCAAAAGCCTGACTTTAAAAAAAAACACTGCCACCAGCAATTTACAGTGCAAACATACAATTTTGCAGGTTTAAAATTAGAATATTGTTCAAAATTTTCATTTGGGAGTGGAAATTTTAGCTTCAAGATTTGAATGATCCTTTTTGATCAGAACCTGGAAATTATTATTACCTTAATTTCCCGCCCTATAAACCACAACATTTTTCACATGCTTTTAACCCTGCGGTTTATGTGATGGCGCGGTGCTAGCGTTAGCGCTGCGCTTGCGTTAGTGCGGCGTTCGCGTTACCGCACCTGGTTATAAGCCTCGGTACACAGAACAGAAAGTTTAACGCTAGCGCCGTGCTAACGCCGGCGCCGTGCTAACGCTAGCGCCGCGCTAACGCTAGCACCGCGCTAGCGTTAAACTCTTCCTGTGTACCGAGGCTTATAACCAGGTGCTCTCTGTAGGCCGGGAATTACAATAGTTCATTTGTGGACCAAACACTATTGTGGCCGTTAGTTCCTTACTAGAGAAACAGCTAAATGTGCAAAAAGTACTGAAACACAGTACATTTGGGCATGTTACGTTCCAATAGCAGTGTACTCCAGCCAAGCCATGAAAACATCAATTTTCCATAATATTTTGAGCAAGACACTATGTGGGGATCACGTTTAAGTCTGCCGCAAAAAGACAGCGTGACCTCGCGAGTCAGCATGAATGGCCGGCGCGTCTCCTTCACTAATCCCTTTTCAAATTGTTGAACAAGTTCAGGGCGGTCATCTCGGCAAATGAGGGCCTGGGCGGGATTAACACAGTGTCACCTGGTGAGATAGACGCTCGGCCGCGCAACAATCCAAACAACGCCCCGGCCTAATTTCAGCGGGTCAAATGTTACGTCCGAGAACTGCGATACTGAAAAGTGGTAAAAATGAGGCCGTGTCCTCTATTAGTGTAGCGCGTCGTCTTCGGATGCCCAATCTGCGGAGCATCTATTTCAGCCTCATTACACATTTTTGGATCGTGATATTTATGACATTTCATAAGGATTAAAAACCGGGAGTGTGCAAACTATGCTTCTGTCCTTTAATCTGGTCTGTTAGCATCCTGATCATATTGGCTACATTTTTTTTTAAATGTTTTCCCCTTAATATCGAGTGCGTGTGACTTTGGGCTTTTCCTTGTCATTTGCATGATTTGTGACACATTTTTACATTATCAATTTTTATATAGCACATAAATAGCATAGACACAGACAACTCCAAATCACACCTAGGGGCAATTTAGAGTGTACAATTAATGTTTCATGTTTTTGGGATGTGGGAGGAAACCGGAGTGCCCACCCGGAGGAAACCCACACAGGCACAGGGAGAACATGCAAACTCTACACAGGCAGGACCGGGATTGAATCCGGAACCTCAGAACTGTGAGGCCAACGCTTTCCAGCTGATCCACCGTCCCACCCTATAGCAGAGATTTTCTATGAATATTTCCAGATAGCACTTGAGGTAGATGTTGTATTTGGAGATTATATGGCAGAGAGAGGTGGTAGATGATGAATTTCACAGGGCAGAGAACAGAGCCTTGGGGAACACCAGAGGAAAGGGGAGCTATCTGGGATTTCTATATGTTTTATCTGTAGAAATAGTAGTAGCTGTAAAAAAAAAATAAAAATAAAATACAAGGTGAAACATTTCTATTGCATTGATGGAAGCTTGGCACGACATAAGAGTTCGTGTCGAGGTGTGAAATAATATCCATAGCAACAAGAAGTCCTGATCCGGTCACTCGTAACTCTAGACCTGCTGGCGCAAATTCAGACTTTCTGGCAAACTGACAGGTTCGAGGGTGTCTCGGATGGCAGCTCAACCTTCACGGCTGATTTTGGGTCACACCCAAACTTCGGCGTCCAAGGGTTTCGCATACCCAAAAATCAAAGGATCCAATTGGTTATTTTTTTGCTTGTAAATAATTTAACACGTTAGAACCGATTCATCAGTGGAGATAAATATGTGCTAAGGAATTATATATTCTTTTTGGTATTGTATACATATATATTATACAGTTGTGTCTTGAGATACGAGATTAATACGTTCAGTGACTGCTCATTGCACAATGTGTATCTCAAATCATTATTCCCGCTTAAAATGAATGAAAAATACCCCAAAAACGCAACAAAAAATGTCTTTTAAAAGAAAAATGAGAAAAATAGCATTATAATATTGTCCTTGAAAAAACAGTAATGACATACAGTAATTAATAGAATGTATAGAGTTATTAATTAACAATTAGTAATGATAATTTTTGTCATATTTTAGTTCAGTTCAATTGTTATTGTAATGCTTCTGGTGTGTGTGCTATAATATGGAAGCGTTTTACTGCCACACCAAAAAAAAAAAAACCCAAAAGGACATGTTTCACATAATTATGTGAAACTTATCACATAATTATGTGAAACTTATGTGAGTCCATGTCTGTATTTTACAGAAGCGTATTACTGCCACACCTGAAAAAAAGGACACGTTTCACATAATTATGTGAAACTTATCACATAATTATGTGAAACTTATCTGATACTGCCACACCAAAAAAAAAAGAGGACATGTTTCACATAATCATGTCAAACTTATCACATAATTATGTGAAATGCAACTTCTTTTTTGGGTGTGGCAGTGATACGCTTCTGTACTATTCCCACCTGGGGGCAGTATAATACAGACATGGACTCACATAAGTTTCATATAATTATGTGAAACATGCCCTCTTTTTTTGGTGTGGCAGTATCACATATGTTTCACACAATTATGTGATAAGTTCCACATAATTATGAAAAAAAAAGAGGACATGTTTCACATAAGTATGTGAAACTTATCACATACTTATGTAAAACGTCCTTTTTTTGTTGTGGCAGTAATACGCTTCTGTAGTATGGAAGTTGCGTTTCACATAAATGTGTGAGAAGTTTCACATATTTATGTGAAACATGTCCTCTTTTTTTTGGTGTTGCAGTATCACATAAGTTTCACATAATTATATGATAGGTTTCACATAATTTTGTGAAATATGTCCTTTTTTTGGTGTGTACTTGCTTTCACATACTTATGTGAAACTTATCACATAATTATGTGATAAGCATGACTTAAAAAAAACGTTTGACAAAATTAATTATGTGAAATGCAACTTGTTTTTTTTTAGTGTGACAGTAATAAGCTTCCATACTATGGCCACCTGGGGGCAGTATAATACAGACATGGACTCAATGTCGGTCACTGCTCCTCAGCAAGCCACAGTAATTTTGTTGCTCTTTTAAGAGGATAAGGAATACACGCCTGTATTATTTGTCTACTTATGCTGCTCCACCATTTGTGTGCTAATAGCCATCGCTGAAAAGGTTCACACTGGAACAGCAACTCTATTCGTTATGTTATATGTAATGTTTTGCATTGTTTGGAAACAATAAGCTAAACAGAATTTTTTAAGGCAACGTTAAAAATTTGTGATTGTATTCTCTTGTTTTGTTTTTGACAGTAAACTTTAACTGAGAGTTGTATTAAACAGCTTGACGCCTCTTTTTTTAAATAATTGTTCACTATTCGCACTCGCATGTCAAGACAAAAAAAATGGCCGATAAACTGCTCTCAAACAAAAATGGACAACGACAGAAGGGATGTTCACTCAGTAAATTGTCTTTATTTCTCTATTTTTTGGGCGAAATTCCTGCATCAAGGGGACGACATTCAGGTGTGGGCAAAATAAACAAACAAAAAAAAAACATGACAAAACAAAAACATGGGCCAAGAGCGCATAACAGATTTAATTTCCCCCTCCCCCCATTGGTACAACTAGTAGCCAAATACTAGTTGGTCCCTTATAAATATATTGCAGCATTTGAGTCCATCCGAATGTACAAGATATGTTACAGTGGCAACGCAAAGAGTGGGCTGGTCCAGCCCGAATCAAATAATTACAGCACTTTCTTGAGCTCGTCGTACAGGACCAGCACAAAAGCGCCGCCCATGCCTCGGAGCACGTTAGACCACGCCCCCTTGAAGAAAGCCTTGCCGCCCTCGTCACGGGCGATCTTCCTCCAGCAGTCGATGGTGCCGCTGTACATGATGTCGGCTTGAGAAAAAATAAACGCAGAGTTATGACTACATCACTACGAAAAGTCCGAAAAAATTGTGATCTTGCTTGTTTGGAGTGAGCCAGACCAAAAAGACCATAGTACCGAAGTACCGTAATTTCCGGCCTATAAACTTTTATTTATTTATTTATTTATTTATTTATTTTTTTACACGCTTTCAACCCTGCGGCTTTCTAACGGCCGCAAGGGGGCACTCGACCGGAAAAGCTAAGAGTGAGACCAGTGGAATATATGTGCCGAGGAAGTCACTAATACCGGTATGTTTTTTTTTTTTGTTTTAACCGGCCCTGTTAGCGCTGCGCTAGCGTTAGCGCTGTGTTAGCGTGTTGCTGCTGTGTTACTGCTGTGTCTCACTGATTTTTACCGTTTTTTTTTTTAAACCGGCCCTGTTAGCACCTCGCTAGCATTAGCACCGCGCTAGCGTGTTTCTGCTGTGTTACTGCCGCATCTCAGTGATTTAGGCATTTTTTATTTATTTTCTTTTACTGGCTCTGTTAGTGCTGCGTTACCGTGTTGTTACTGTGTAGCTGCTGCGGCTGTTTATTTTTTTTTTTTAACGTTTTTTTTTTTCTTTTCTTTTTAACTAGACCTGTTCATGCTACCGTATTGTTGCTATGTTAAGCTAAACTAAAGGAGTAAAACTTTGAAAACTTTGTGTATCGTCTTTCTTTGTAAATATCTTGTGTTTCAATGGGTTTCTTATTGTGTGCACTTGCGGCTTTTACACATGTGCGGATTATGTATGTACCAAATGGTATTTCCTTTCCAAATCTACTGGGTGAGGCTTGCAATCCCGTGCGCTCTGTAGGCCGGAAATTACGGTAGTGTTGTGCTTTCCATAATGCTGTTCAAGCATTTATCTTAACGCCTTGATATCTTTGCATCTATATACTATTATACTCTTTATTCTAACTAATTGGAAAACTTGATTATACAAGTAGGACAACTACATGTTACTAGTGCAATAAAACTACTTATTAGTTGACAACAGAATGCTACCTGTACAACTATTCTACTCAATTGGTTAACAGGTAGAGCATCACTCGTAGTTCTAGATGCTCAGATGTTAACCAGTGTGCAGTTTTGCTTCACTAGTAATATGTAGCTGTCCTACTAGCGTGCCAAAGTTGTTGCACTAGTGAGAGGATTGATTTAACATCCTTAATGAGGGCCACTAGTATGTGATACACTACATTTACAGTATAACTACAAAGAAAGAAAAGAAAACGATTTAACAATACACAAAATGTGTTTTGTTTGAATCACCTCCTTTTCGACCAGACTGCATCATCATACGACGACGGACGGTGTCGAACGGATAGGACACCAGACCGGCGACTGCGGTCACGGACTGGGCGATCATCCAGCTGACCACAATGTGCGTGTTCTTGGGGTCAGGGAGCATCCCTTGACAAGGAGACGTACACAATTTGATATGGCAGCGAAAAAAGACAACAGAAGTGTGAAGGAGAAAGAACAAAGACAGACAAATAAGGGGGACGACATGCGGACAGATAAAGACAAAAGATAGATAGAGGGATAGATCTGGGGTGTCAAATTCATTTTTATCGCGGGCCACATCGTAGTTACGGTTTCTGTCAGAGGGCCATTATTACTGAAACCACGAAAATCTTTAATTGACCCATCATATTTACACATTAAATTTATCAACTAGTTTTGGAATCAGAAATCAAGAAGGGTAATGGGTTTCTCAACTATTGTCGATCTTTGGAACACAAAAATGCTTGCAATATCTCATCATTTATGAGATGAGAGTTGAAAATTTTTGCTTCAAATTTGAACCAAAATCACGGAAGTTGATACACGTGATTTGCCGTCGCGGGTCACATAAAATCAGGTGGCGGGCCGCATCTGGGCCCCGGGCCTTGAGTTTGACACCTGTGGGATAGATGGAAGAAAGCAGACGGACAGAGATGGACAGATTGAGACATACAGATATGTAGAGATAGAGTCAGATGGGCAGATAGAAAGATAAAGAGCAAGAGAGACTCGGAGATACACAGAAGAGTGATAGAGATGGCACACAAAGAGAGAGAAAGAAAAGAGTCAGGCTAATAAAAAAGATAAAGTTAGAGAGAGATAGAGAGAGAGAGAGAGAGAGGAGGGGGAGAGAAAGAGAGCGATGGCAGGGCAAAAAGTTTGCACGTGCGACCCTTTTTTTTTTTTCTTTTTTCCAAGCTAACTGTCAATATTTGACCAATACATTAATTTTCGTCCGCTGTGCCATTCTGCCCCTTGGGTGATTGATACCACCGATCACCTTCCTGACACACTATTGGAAAAATGACTGAAGTATCAATCTTTACATTTGATAAATGAATCTTCTAACGTCTGAGGAATCAACATTTCAGACAGCGTCCATCCCCACTACTCTAGCGGCCGCCACACACAAATTTCAACGGGCCGTTAAATCTGCTGACCGCAATTAAACTGTTTTAAATTTGTGTGGATTATCTTTATGAAACAAATAAAGGTAAGTGTGACTGGAGAGAGTGAGACAGAGACAGATAGCTCGCTAGCTAGCTCGCTAGCTAAATAGACAGCTAGTTAGCTAGCTCGCTAACTGAATAGATAGCTAGATAGATAAAGATAGAGAGAGAGAGCGAGGGTGAGATAGAGAGAGAGAGCGAGGGTGAGATAGAGAGAGAGAGCGAGGGTGAGATAGAGAGAGAGAGCGAGGGTGAGATAGAGAGAGCGAGAGAGCGAGGGTGAGATAGAGAGAGCGAGAGAGAGAGAGAGATAGAGAGAGAGAGCGAGGGTGAGATAGAGAGAGAGAGAGCGAGGGTGAGATAGAGAGAGCGAGCGAGGGTGAGATAGAGAGAGCGAGCGAGGGTGAGATAGAGAGAGCGAGGGTGAGATAGAGAAAGCGAGAGAGCGAGGGTGAGATAGAGAAAGCGAGAGAGCGAGGGTGAGATAGAGGGTGAGATAGATAGATAGATAGATAGATAGATAGATAGATAGATAGATAGATAGATAGATAGATAGATAGATAGATAGATAGATAGATAGATAGATAGATAGATAGATAGATAGATAGATAGATAGATAGATAGATAGATAGATAGATAGATAGATAGATAGATAGATAGATAGATAGATAGATAGATAGATAGATAGATAGGTGAGACGTTCGCCTCACCCTTGGCCGTGTCATAGACGCCGAAGTAAGCCGCCCTGTAGATGATGATGCCTTGCACGGACACACTGAAGCCCTGGTACAGCCCCCTGATGCCGTCCGACTTGGTGATCTTGACCAGGCAGTCCCCCAGCCCCTTGAACTCGCGCTCCCCTCCGGCCTTGCCCACGTCGGCGGCCAGGCGCGTCCTGGCGAAGTCCAGGGGGTAGACGAAACACAGCGACGTGGCCCCCGCCGCGCCGCCGGACGCCAGGTTCCCGGCAAAGTACCTCCAGAACTGCTTGCGCTTGTCCACGCCATCCAGGAAAATCTTCTTGTATTTGTCCTTGAAGGCAAAGTTGAGGGCCTGGGTGGGGAAGTAGCGGATGACGTTGGCCAGGTTGCCTCTCCAGAAGGACAGGAAGCCCTGCTCCTTGGGGATGCGGACCACGCAGTCCACGATGCCCTTGTACTGCTTGTCCACTGAGATCTGTTTACTGGCGTGTTGGACCTGCGAGCAGAGCATAGGTGGCGCTGCACGTTAAACGCTTGTAAGCAACGCTCGATACAGCAAGGGTGGCGGGAAGCCTGTGGATCTTTCCGACGGCGATCTTAAGCTCCGCCCCCTTAGCCATGTCCCACAAGCTTCCAAAATGGCGATTGAACAGAACATGTTTGAAGTCGATTCTCTATCGTGTATTCCAGATAATATTGGGGTATATTTTTTTCCAAATACGTCAGACTTGTCCAAGAGAGTTCTACAGAGAGGTCTCAACTATTTTACGCAATGATATGTACACAGAGTGAAGATTTTGGAAGGAGCAGGACGCAATGTCAGAGTTACTGCGAAACGTTGGCGATCGATGCAAAAAATGTTTGACGCCTCACAAACTTCATATTGTAATCCAACTGGATAAAATAGTGGAATCGTACCGCGCGAGTAAAGCAGGGTGAGTACGTTTTACTTGGAAGGATACTTCGTCAACTGTGTTTTAGGAGCCTATCCCAGCTGTCGACGGGCAGGAGGCGGGTTACACCCAGAACTGGTTGCCAGCCAATCGCGGGGCACGTCGGGACAAACAGCGGCACTCACAATCACACCTAGGGGCAATTTAGAGTGTCCGATTAATGTTGCATGTTTTGGGGACGTGGGAGGAAACCCGAGTGCCTGGAGAAAAACCACGCAGGCAGAGGGGGAACATGCAAATGCCACACAGGTGAGTCCGGGGTTGAACCCGAACGGTGAGGCGAACCCTTTACCAGCTGATCCACAGTGCCGCCGGAAGAAAGTCATATTTAAGTGAATTTCAAAAGTACACATTTATACAATTTTATTTTTATTTTTTTGGGAGTGGGGAGGGGAGTAAAAGACATTCTCTACCCGTGGTGTTCTACAGAGGTGTTTTCCAAGGACACCCCCATAATCTTCAAGTCAATCAACCTCAACAAACACGTGCGCCTCTAAAATGCCATAGCAATGAAGAAGTTGCCTGATTTCAAGAAGAAAAAAAAAAAGCCATAAAATGACTTTTTGATATGATAGTTATATTTTTCCCAACATAGCCATATTATAATCTTAAAATCTGAGTTCAAGAGGACATGGAAAAAAAATCATTTTACAAGTGAATTAAAAAAAGAATATATATCCCCCTCGGAGAATAATCATTGCCAATGATTGCAGCAGCCGCTTTCAGAGCAGCGTCGGAACAATCAGTTAAAATGCGAAAATGGGAACACGCCAAGCGTGAGCGGGGGAGCGTCAAGGGCACCTTCGTAAATCTCATGAGACTTTTGCGTCCATGTGTCAGAGTGCAATATTGACACCATCCAGCAAAGTATTTGTACGCACACCCCCCCACTCCATTCTCATCCTCCTCCACATTATCATCATCATCATCAACCTCCAAAACCTTTCCGTGACCTTCTTGCAGTACGACTAAAGACTTTTCTTTCCTTTTTTTTTTTTTAAATTCAATCTTGTTTTTAATTAATATTTCTTCACCTCTGTGAAGCACTACGGCAGAGGTGATCCAAATGTTTTTTTTTTTATTTAAATTGGCCTGCTACCTATTCTGATAATAGATTTAAACACAGGCCACACTGTGGCGACCCCTAACGGGACAAGCCGAAAGAAACTTATTGTTTTTTTTTTAAACATCAAAATGTAATGTGAAAAGGTTAAACTGTAGAAAGGTGACACCATTTATGTATAGTCAGAAATTAAAAATGTTGTATTGTACAATATCTCACGTTGTTCATTTAAACGTGTGTAAATGTAAATAGCTAGGTAAAATTTGTCACAATTCTATGAATTTGAATGTTAAATATATGAGATAATTGTTTTTAAAAAGTTATATTATAAGAGCTTGATGCTGAAAAATTATTTCCTCTGTCAGTGATGACAACAAGATTGATTTTAGTTTTTATTTTGCTTTTTTTTCCATTTACTGATGTTTAACTGCTTATCATATGTCAACCTACGGATTATTTTATTAAATTTAGCATGTTTCCCAAGCAGTACCATTTTGCTTCCTTCTTTTTTTTTTTTTTAATTGACGTGGCCTTGAGTGGAAAATATTTGAAAATTTGCACCATCAAAGGGATCTTCCATGCCTTGGATTCTTCAGTCTAGGATTAGGTTCCATGTCACACTAGCTGGATGCAGTGCACGTTTACACTTTTCCATGTTTGGCAAGGCAGCAGCTGAAGTCAGCCCAGGACTATTACATAATCGCGTCTCTTCGTGTGCGACGACATTTTTATGTCTTGACTCAATTATTTCGGCTTTCGTTTTTTTCATTTTACACTTCCCAGCCACCGTACAATTACGTTTCGTAAACAGTTAATAATGTCTCCATAACTCTGTTAAAAGAGTGTACTGTTTTAGTTTAACTGTTATTAAATGGATGCGATTTTGGTACTTTATAAATGGAACGTAAATGAGGAGAATATGAAGAAATGCTGTTCACCTGAAGCAGGAGTTTGACCCTCTCGATGGGGGCGACGGCGGTCTTGGAGATGGCGGCGGCGATACCACCGGCCAAGAAGTCCTTGGCGAAAGAAATGGCTTGTTCACTCATCCTTCTGGCTGTCAAAAAGTAATTGAAAAAAATACAATAGTAATAATTAAAAAAAAAAAAACTAAACAAAACAAAAAAACCGTCGACCAGCTGCCCACTCACTGCTCGGGGTTGAAATGGCCAAACTCGGAGAGGGGCTGAAGGGATTTAAAGACGATCCGTAAACTTCCGCCCTTGGCTCTCATTGGGCGAAATAACCGGGACTGGGCGGGGCTTACCTCCGTCTCGTTTAGAATTTACGAACAAACGAGAAAAGAACGTTTTTTCCCCCCACTTATTTGAATATTTAGAATATAAATGTGAATTGTAACCACCACTTTTTAAAAAAAATGTTTCATGTATATAAAAATAGCCCCAACTGTATTGCAGAACCCAAAATGTACTAACAATTCTTCTTTTCCTTTCGGCTTGTCCCGTTAGGGGTCACCTCAGCGTGTCATCTTTTTCCATATTTCCACATTTCCAAAATGTACTAAGAATAATGGGATTTAATGGTCGTGATTGTCTCAATGTCATCGGTCGGTGGTCAATGTCGAGCAGGGGAGGGCCTCCGCTTTGGTGCATAAAGGTCACGCCACCTGTTGGGACTCCTTTGGCTGTCAACCAGAAATGTCTGCGTGTGTGCTGATGACGACAGGATCAGCTGATTGCACACATGCACAGGCCACAGGCGTCAGTAGCACTATGTTTGCGTAAAGCCGGACAAGATAATGTATTAACCCACCCACGTATAATCCAGTCCCCCAACCAAGGCACATATTTTACAATACAAAAACCTCACAGCACCCCACTGACCGAAAATGTAACGCAAAGTACACACATATGATTTCCACATGCATAATTGCATATTCATCTGATCACATATTTTTTTTAAACTACTGTTCTTCACTGCAAAACTCAAAAATGATGTTAAACTGAGTTGAGGAACTTTGTTTAGTGAAACAAGTAATTACTGTGCTGTATGAATGATAAGTTGATGCACAGGTTTATTCTATCCATCCATCTATTTTCTTTGCCGCTTATCCTCACGAGGGTCACGGAGAATGCTGGAACTTATCCCAGCTGTCAATGGGCAAGAGGCGGGGTACACCCAGAACTGGTTGCCAGCCAATCGCAGGGCACATCAAGACAAACAACCGCAGTCACAATCACACCTACGGGCAATTGAGAGTGTCCAAATTTCATCTTGCATGTTTATGGGATGTGGGAGGAAACTGGAGTGCCCGGAGAAAACCCACGTAGGCACGGGGAGAACAGGAAAACTCCACACAGGCGGGTCCGGGATTGAACCCGGGACCTCAGAACTGTGAGGCCAACGTTTTACCAGCTGATCCACCGTGCCGCCAGGTTAATTCTATTCTCTGCTAGTAAGTGGAAGATTAATTAATGGTTTTGCTGATATTAAACATTCATGGAAAAGCTCGATAAACAAAGACGCTATTTACAACGAACATATCATCACTCATGCGCCAATTAATTGGAATTGGATAACCTCCTGCACAGTGGTTGGGAATCAATGACAAAATAAATTCTTTGTGAAAACTATCTTTTTATTGATACGAGCTGCATCAATCAAAATTTCAAAACATCACGCACCAAATTCTACCGGTCTCAAATATTCATCGTACATCCATTTATAGAAATAAACAGCAATTTTAGGTTATTTCATGTGCTCAAATAACCAAAATAAATGATTTCAAGGCACATATGTTAATACAGTCCTTTCTGGTAACAAGACAAAGACACAATGTGCACATGACTATTATATATGTAATAAAATAAAATAAATTGTATATATTTACCCAATTCTGTGTAGAATTGTGTCAGATTTGGCATTTACGCTCACTGAATTTTCCCGATAGAAAGATCATAGAACACACAGAAAGTCGTTGAAAATGGTGGTTCTTGTATTAATATTTCCGCGTTTGTCAGTTAATTTTAAGCATGTAAAGAACTTTCTCAGTCATCTCTGTGAAAGGTGCTACGTCGAGAAAATGACAGGGAAAAGCGGCAGAAAAAATACATCATTTAATTAAGTTATGGAATGCAATCATTGCAGAAATTGTTTTCTAACAATAGGAGCACAAATTGATGAGAAACACTGTAATACTGTAATAAAACGTTGCAGTTAATAGAAAATCAAAAGTAAAACTATTTAAATTAAAATGTACACAAAAAATGCAGTTAATATAAATAAACCTATTCAAATAAAAATGGTAAAAAAAAAGTAGCATTAATTCAGGGGCCAATAAGTTAGAAGTATCACTATGCACTACTGCAAACAAGTCAAAGTTTTGAGTTGTGCGTCTTCAGTGTAGTACCACCACCAATACATGCGGGGTAGTACTGAGCGTTACCGGAAGAGATGCCGCTTAGTTAAGGGTAAAGATTAAGAGACAGAGAATATCCCCAACTAAACTTATGCAATGGTTGTTAGAAAATCCTGTGCGCCTGCGAGTATTGCAGGCCTTTTTGCAGCATGTGGGTAAAAATAGAAATTATATTAAGATTTATAGTAACAAATATAAAAAATTATTTCAAGTAGCCAGTCTATGGCAGTCAGCGTTATGTATTAGCATTAAACTAGCGCACTTTTGCTCGAGGAAATGTGGGGTGGGTAAAACATTGTGTTTAAAACGGACCATGTTTGAGTCTGTTTTTATGTGCAAGTATATTTGGCCTCTTTGAGAAATGTGCAAGCGTTAAATGCATAATACGTCTTCCAATTTTTTGACAGCGAAAGTGAAGAACCAAGCGCGGAACGCTGTGGTGTCTTGACTTGAGAGTTTGATCTGTGACCGTGTTTGTGATTTAAAATGTGCAACTCAAATCATCTTTTTCTATTGAAGTTAACAGAGTGGCAATTATTCATACCCACCACATATTTTCCACCTTTGGTGTGCGCACTTTGGCAAAAATTCAATAAAGTTCAACTGGAAGTGACAAATGTGTTAAAAGCAAGTGCGCTTATTTGGAGAAGTGTGCAAACGAGTGTCTTTCTACTTTTTTTATACTTAAAAGTTCTACAATTGAGTTCCAATTCTTGACACCGAGAGAGTGAGAACGGGTGCTCAGGAACATTTAAAATGTTTTTCATAATAAGTTTAAATCTGTTTCAAGCATGTGGGAGGAATAAAACTACTTGAAAAAAGGTTTCTCGTATGCGAACTAGATCAAAGGTGGGTCTGGAACGTAATCCCCTACCACAAACGGAGATTCACTGTCAAGGCACATTTTAGTACTGGATCTCACAAGCTTGTGTATTTTTGCAAGTGCTGTCAGAGTCTATTCGTTATTTTTCCTCGCGGCGTGAGAGTTTTCACCAGCGGTTTCCGATGGTGGACTGGCCGGCCGCTCCGAAGCTCCTGTTCTTCATGTAGCGCTTCACCTCCTGCAACTCGGCCGGTCTGAGGCTCTGGTCCACGCCCGGCGCCGGGGCGTAGCTCAGCGGCGACACGATGTAGCCGTTGTGGTAAAGGCAAACCTGCTTGCACAGCTCGAAGCAGGCGAAGAGGAGGCCGAAGTAGGGGACAATCTGTAAGTGATACCGTGTAAATCAGCAAATACTCAGTACCAAAAAGAACAGGAAATATTAACAGGTATGGACAGGATCGAACAGGATGCGACAAAGAGCAAATGGGACCGGACAAGGCTGGACGTAGCCAGACGGAACGATCCCTCATCCGTCGCATTCTTCCAAATAAGCTTAGCTTTGACTTTTGTATTTGTAAAAGCACATGCAGCCACCTTGACATTTGCGGCTGAAATCGGAGATGGGAGCACGCTGTTCCCAAGGCGGGCTTCGCCCACCTCACTCGTGATATTCTTGCTATTAATTACTCACTCGACATTGTTTCTCATGGAGCTGCCACCCCCCCCTAGCCCTCCCTCCTGCAAGACCCTTTCACCTCCCTCGTGGGACAAGGCTTGCGGGGTCCGGTCATGCTCGCGACCATGTGCAGGGTGGGCAGTTCTACTCAAAATAGAGTGGTCCAGGCCTAATGAATGACATAGTTTGACTGAGCAAGATTGAATGTATTGACTTATGATTTGCCACATTAATTTTTCATGTGACTTGGCTGAATTGATTGTTGCCATTGTCACTTGGGACTTGCTTCAAACTTGAAGGTTAATACTTGAGAATGACCTACGACTGGTAGATAAATTAATTATTCTCACTTCCTAATAACTTAATCTTTCCTCCAATAATTATCTTTAATAATCATGGACCATGCTCTATTTGACTACGATTATTTTTTGTGACACGAGGAAGATGATCTTGTCTGACTTAATCTGATTTAATCAAACAATAACTATAAGCCCCCAACCACAAACATATCATAATTCCCATCCTACAGAGCGCACCTGGTTATAAGCCTCACCGAGTACATTTGTAAAGGAAATACCATTTGGTACATACATACGCCGCAGCTGCGTAAAAGCCGCAAGTTCCCTCATTGAAACGCGAGATATTTACAAAGAAAGACGGTACACAGAAAGAGTTTAACGCTAGCGCGGCACTAACGGTAGCGCATGTGGGCACATGCGGCTTATAGGCAGGTGCGGCTTATGTATGTACAAAATGGTCTTTCCTTTAAAAATGTACTGGGCGAAGCTTATAAATCAGGTGCAGCTTATGGTCCAGAAATTACAGTATGTTAAAGGAAGACTGTCGAAACTAGTAAGAATGGGAGCACACAGTAAAAGTTAGTAGAAGTGGCTTCAGTGTTTCTTTTAACGCCAGAGTTATTCGCAGATTTCGCCGAGAAACATCTCTGAATGGGAAAAGTATTATCGAAATTCCTCTCTTGCTCAGACATTCCAATGAGCCCGGCTGGGAAACTGACAGCCAATCAGCGTTTGTCACGCCTGCAGCGCTTCCTGTTCTGACCCCCCCATTGCTCGTGGATACGCTTCACGAACGGAGAACGTCCGTTATCTGGCGTGTTGTGGCCGATTTTTGTGAAAAAATAATTACAAACAAAACAAAAGTAGCATGACGTGCAATGTTCAAGCCTGTTGCACGCGCGGATCGCCGTAGATAGTAACCGGGAAGTGTTACACGTACAGTATATATCCATCCATCCATTTTCTTACCCACACGGTGGCCGAAGGTGTGCTGCAGCTTATCCCAGCTGTCAATGCAAACTCCACACACGGAGGTCCGGGATTGAACAGCTGCGCCACCCTCATAACGTATGTTGTTGCTTCACCGTACCACCACGAGAGGCTATAACTTCGCGGCTAATAACCAGTAATGATTAAATCTGTGCAAATTTCCCCGCTGATGAACGAGCCTCAACTGTGACAGCCACAGCTTTATCCTGTCACGTTAACGCCACGGGAAGTTAAAAAAAGGACAAATTTGGGTGCGTTTTTTCAGTTTCGGTTCAGAACAAGTCAGCATCTTGGCTTAGCTAGAATAGTGGTCTGCAATGTTAAGGACAGGTGACGTCAGGTCAAGGATGTTTCTTTCGGTTTGGCTCTGAAACCTGGCACATATCCAGATTTTGCTTGGATTTCAAATGTGTTCTTATTTTCAAATAATGTCCAAAATATATGTAATAATAATAATAACAACATCACATTGGAGGGCTTATTGTACGTATGAATTCTGAGGAGAGTCTTCTTTTAAGCCTCCATCGTGCCCTTACCCATTCGCAGCTCCGTTATAAACCAGTGCAATGACAATTGTGTTACGGGAGCAGAATTTCAAGTTTAGTCATCTAATTAAATAAACTGTTAAGTAAATGCACCCCTGTGCATCCTCGGTGGAAGTATTTCTGCCACTGTACCTTTATCGTGTTGGCGGTGAGGCCACTCCAGAGCGAGAGAACGCCCTTGTTTTTGACCACCTGGACGAAACAGTCCGTCATGCCGCCGAAATGCACGTCCACGCCGCCGTAATGTGGCAGTCGGGAACTCTGCGCCTATGAAGGGAGCGGCAGAAAGGAGCGCCGTGTTTAGAAGACAACTAACGTTCGTTCCCCCGTAGCTCACTTCTCATACTAATGAGGCCCTAAACAACGTCTTGCCGGGAAATATGGCCGTAATAACGTTTCAGAGGGTCAGGCAGACACAGTCGCTTTGAATGCTTCATTTACTTGCATTGCTCTGGAAAATCTCCAAGTTGTTTACCTTGTTGACCCCAGAAAAGAGTTTTTTTTTTTTATAGCTCAGGAACGTACGATCTTACCTCCCCGTTTGACTTCATTAACTGGATGAGAAACTAGTTCATTTTCATTAAGAAGCAGGGAAATGAGTCGGAACACGCCGACGTCGTAAACTGCTACACGGGATTCTGAGAACAAACACTCTGAGGAAGCTTTTAAAAGGGGATTTATCAACGCTGAATACTTACAAGGAGAAGTCTTGATAAATTAAAATATTAACAAAATATCGGTGTTTCCAGCATAGACCGTCATTTTTCACAACTTAGCCTTGGATATTTACATTTTTTATTCATCTGGTATTCATTTAACCCTATGCTGACTACTGTAATTTGCATTGGAGTAGAACTGATTATTTCTCATATTTTTTAGTTCATATGAAAGAGGGCAAAAAACGTATTGTGCACGTGCCTTGAGGCAAGGGAGAATTGGAGGTGCTATAAAGCAATAACAGCTCAAAAAGCTTTTCATAGATGAGGGCTCCGTAGAAAACCAGTTTGACACCCCGCTGCAAGGCACGGGTGGAGTTTGAAGAGTTGCGCACATAAAAGTCATGTCGCTGGCCAGACGCTGATAGCCAGCGCCTATCTTTAGATGTTTTATCGAAAGCTTCTGCCGCAGACCCGCCATGCATTCGCATTCCCAGCTGCTGGCAGCTCATAATAATAGTACGCAGCTGGAACCGGATGTAGTATTCTGTCCTGGGGGGGCCGCCATTGTTCCCTCACGTCCTTGCAAACGAGTACATAGAATCCCCGACTATATTGCCCTTCCTCTTTCATTTAAGGGATCATTAATACAGTGAAGAAAATAAGTATTTGAACACCCTGCTATATTGGAAGTTCTCCCACTTAGAAATCATGAAAGGGTCAGAAATTTTCATCGAAGGTGCATGTCCACCTTGAGAGAGATAATCTAAAAAGAAAAATCCAGAAATCCCAATGTATGATATGTTAAGTCCGTATTCACACCTAACACTTTATAATACTAACTAACTAATCACATGAAACCTGGGAGGGAACGTTCCTATCAAGGCCCAATTTGGGCATTTCCACTCAGTGGTGTACTCACTTTTGTTGCCAGTGGTTTAGACATTAAAAGCTGTGTTTCTACTTTACATGGTCGCAAACTTGCACCTTCAGCATTCCCAGATGATAAGACATAATACTGCAACAATTATAACAATTGCGCTGCCCCCTTGTGGATTCGAGATGTTAACACAACAACTAAATTAAAATTCTACACAAGGCCCTCTGCTCTTGAGTTCCGCACAGACAGGTAAGTGAGTTTGTACGTAAATCAGAATGCATCAAGATCTAGCACTAACCTATTCTAAAACAGAAGTAGTCAAAATAGCAAATACTTGTTTGAAGAAACACTTGCAGGCAATACAATGAACCAAAAAACAGCAAGCACTGAGCATACTTTAGATGAATGTAACTGAGTAAAATGGCATATATATACATCCATCCATTTTCATTGACGCTTATCCTCACAAGGGTCGCGGGGAGTGCTGGAGTCTATCCCAGCTGTCAACGGGCAGAAGGCGGGGTACACCCTGAACTGGTTGCCAGCCAATCGCAGGGAACATAGAGACCAACACCCGCACTCACAATGACACCTAGGGGCAATTTAAAGTGTCCAATGAATGTTGCATGTTTTTGGGAACGTGGGAGGAAACCGGAGTGCCCGGAGGAAACCCACGCAGGCACGGGGAGAACATGCAAACTCCACACGGGCGGGTCCGGGATTGAACCTGCGATGTCGGAACTGTGAGGCCAACGCTTTGCAGCTGATCCACCGTGCTTGTGCACACTCGCTACGAACCACGTCTCTCTCAGCTGATCTGCAGAGATCGATGTATCCTCGCGGAGCGCGAGCGTCAGCCAGAGATAGCTATCAAGAGAGAGAGAGAGATGACAGAGATCTCTCTCGCTTAGAGCTAAGCTTCTATCGAGAGAGATCGAAGCTGAGCTCTAGAGTAGAGACGAGCGAGAGAGAGAGCTCTCGAGAGAGACCTCGAGATCTAGCGAGGCGATCAGATGAGAGATCGAGATCTGCTCTATATATATCTCTCTATCTCTCTCTCTCTCTCTCTCTCTCTCTCTCTCTCTCGCTCTCTCTCTCTCTCTCTATATATATATATATATATATAATATTGCATCATCATTGGAATATTGCTTTCATAAACATTCATAATATAGACGGAACCTTTGCTTAACTTTATGATGGTATTAGTTATACCCTGTTCAATACTGTAATTCGCATTGTAGTCGAACTGATTGAGAGGTATTTCTAATATTTTGTTTGCCTCATATGAAAAGGACAAAAAATGGGGATCTCGAGTCACTAGTCTAACATGATAAACAAATCAAATAAAAAAATTAAATCATTGAATAATAATAATAATTAAAGGATGACATACAAACAGTTATGTACATTTTATAAGGGAAAGTGCATTGATACGTTTAAGGAATAAAATCACTGTTTTGTTTTTGATTAACACTTGGGCCTACTTGATCCTGTATTGTACAAAACCACTATGTTAGAACTTATTGGAAAATTTTTGTGTTATTTTAGGAAGGTTTGAATATTGGGCAGCACAGTGGATCAGCTGGTAAAGCATTGGCCTCCCAGTTCTGAGGACCCGGGTTCGATCCCGGCCCCACCTGTGTGGAGTTTGCATGTTCTCCCCTGTGCCTGCGTGAGTTTTCTCCGGGCACTCGGCTTTCCTCCCATATCCCAAAAACATGCAACAATAATTGCACACTCCAAATTGCCCCTCGATGGGATTGTGACCACGACTGTTTGTCTCTACATGCCCTGCGATTGGGTGGCAACCAGTTCAGGGTGTACCCCGCCTTCTGCCCGTTGACAGCTGGGATAGGGTCCAGCACGCCCCGCAACCCCCGTGAGGATAAGCGGCAAAGAAAATGGATGGATGACTATTGATAAAGCCTCAAATGGAACATGATAATGTGGGAAAATGTGGCCGCGCTATCATGCCAGTGACTTACTTGCATCTTGCGTTTGACAGTCTCAAACGGATAGGAGAGGGTCTGCGCCACCCCTGCTGCCAGGCAGCCATTGATGAAGTTCTGCAGAGGCGAGAAGCGGAAAGGAGGCTCCTGCCAGACTTTGTCCACGTTCGTGTAGATGACGTAGCATCCCAGAGAGAAGGGAAATGCGCCTGGAAATGGGCAGAAAGCCCAGCGGGAGATGATGTTCACGTTAAAAAAGTGATAAAGTGATGTAGGTCAATATTTGGAGCCAAGGCACACATTTTACATTAGGAAAAAAAACTTCATGTGCTTTTTTAAAAACACACTACAAAAAAGGAGTTCTCAGTTTCCAGACCAACCTATTAAAAAAAAAAAAATCAGGGATTATGTTTTGATTTGTGATATTGTGTGCTACGATAATCGCTACACATAACGGCAGATATTTAAGATTCTGAACCACCGTTGATCTCAAAATATGGCGTGATCGAATGGATGCGTAAGTGGCGTATATAAACCTACTTTCATAAAAAGAAAAAAAAAAAGGGAAAAACAGCTTTGTTATTATTTACGCCTGCTTTGTTGTTGCCCCATCAAGGCACTTCTTGATTGGCTACTTTCTGTTTCATAACTCATGGCGTCATGACTCGGGAGAAATCTGTGTTCATCACAAATGTGAAGATTTTTTTGGGTCGGAAATATTGAACGCATGCAATAATTAAGATTGTCGGCCTTGACCCATTTATGACAATTATTAGGACAAATGTTAACACACCTCAGATTTAAAGATAATCTAACAGGATGATCTAAGACGTCAAAAGATTGTTTGACGTGCTTGGTCATGAAACAGGAACAATCGGGAAAAAAAAACACCCCCGTATTTTTGCGCACCTGACCAATAATGCTACAAAATTCCCATTAAGTCCTGTATAAAAAGGAATTGGTGTCAAGGAAGAATGTTGAAATGATGTATCTAGACTGAGAGAGAAGTTTTACATGTCAGGATAGAACTGAGTTTAGCCTGGGTTGTTAGAAAGTAACAGAGTCTTTGGTGCCTGGTACATTTTTAATGTCCAATTATCTGGAAATTATTTACTTGGGGTTTATTTTTACACATTTGTTTTCTTACAGCATAATGGAACGGTGGTTGAGAATCAAGGAATTACCGATTTTTCCTGCTGTTGCATACCTAAAACAGTGAGGGAAAAACCTCTGTAGAGAGCGAAAAGACCTTCAGTGCTCTGGATCTTGGCCAGCGTGTGAACCACGCCCACGTACGACGGCTCCCTGCAGTTCTGGACGATCAGCCTGGTCTCGGCCACCTCCAAGGGGTACGTGACCAGGGCGGCTGCCACGCCCGCCAGCCCGCCGGCGGCGATGGCCCTCGCCTGGGAGATGAAGCCCACTTCGTCCATGTGATGGTGGACTATCCTGAACGCAAACTCGGTGTTAACAATTGACAAAACTGAGATTGCCATTTAGTAAAAATCCATGCATCCATTTTATGCTCTTTTCATTTTTACGGTATACTTCCTGGGTTAGAAATTCAGTATTTAAAGGGGAAATCCAGTGCTTTGCATGAACACTGTATCCAATACGTCATGTTATATGTACCCTATTTTGACAATGTGATGTTAAATACTCTCTCATTTAATAGGGTTTTCAGAAGATTTTTATCGACAATTACAAATTTTCAGGGGTGCTGCCATTTTCGCGTGTCACATGATCTACCTGCGTGGATGTGACGTGTACCGTGCCGCAACAAAGGCTCGATCACATGGGACACTATTATGCCCAGCGCTGATTTTTCGGATTTATCCTCATCTGATGAAGAAATAGCAGTAACGGTTGATCGGGAAGACGGAGTAATACTTTCATACGGATTTGAACCCGTGGCTGTAATTCATGTTGAATATTCGGATGGTTCTCCGGACGGTAATGACGCAGAGTCTGACGAGCAAGCTCCAGCGGCCGGCCGCGAGCCAAGCTTCCACGCGGCAGGAGGCCGTTAGCCCCGGACGCTGAAGCTCGGCTAAAGGCCTCCGCCGCCTGAAAGCTCGGCTTGCGGCCCGCCGCCTGAAAGCTCGGCTTGCGGCCCGCCGCCTGAAAGCTCGGCTTGCGGCCCGCCGCCTGAAAGCTCGGCTTGCGGCCCGCCGCCGGAGCTCGCTCGTCAGACTCCGCGTCATTCCCGTCCGAAGAACCATCCACGGCTGCCGGCCCGGAGCTCCCGGGGGCTTTTGTTTACCCACTTATGTCGCGCGTAGGCCTCCAAGTAGTCAGACGCCGCGTCGAACGGCCCGAAGAATCATCCGAATATTCACCATTAATTACAGCCACAGGTTCAAATCTGTATGGAAGTATTCCTCCATCTTCCTGATCAACCGATACTGCTATTTCTTCATCAGATGAGGATAAATCAGAGAAATCAGCGCAGGGCATGAATGGTGTCCCATGTAATCCAGCGTTTGGAACGGCACGGTACACGTCACATATGCCCTTGTAGATCAAGTGACTCACAAAAATGGCAGCGCCCCTGAAAATTCGTAATTTTCGATAAAAATCTTCTCAAAACACTATTAAATGAGAGAGGATTTAACAACAAATTGTCAAAATACTGTACATATTATATGACCTATTGGATACATTGTTCATGTAAACCAGTGGATTTCCCCTTTAAATGAACACACACACACACACACACACACACACACACACATAGAATGAATGCCCCCTGTATTGGTGTTCAGTTTCAACATGCCACTTCCGCTGTAATACACTTTTTCAGATAATCTCGGCCGAAAATAGCTGGGATAGGCTCCAACATGCCCGCAACCCTTCTGAGGATAAACGGAACAGAAAATTGATAGATGGATGTTTTTTTGTTTTCTAATATTGAAAAGGCAAGTCCATGTTCTGTCACATTGTGCTGAGCACCACTCAGCTCTACTCCACATAGCTGCAGCCTAAAATTAGGGGCAGGGCAGAGAATTTTTTTAAAGATTAGCATGAGGACTACGGACTTTCATTGGACAACATTTTATGGGTTCAATATTTTGGTGTTAATATACCCAAACAAAGATAATTAATCATTTGTGTGTTGCTTCTCCGTGTATATTAAAGTAGCAGCTGTTTGATTGTTTAAAATAATTTCCTTCAGCTGCACTATGGCCTTCAAATGAAGATAGAGGACAAAATTATATTTCTGGATGAACTTTCTGGTGGTTTAAATAAACAATGTTCAAATCTCTTTTGTTGCATGTCGGGTTTAAAGTAAACTTTAACTGGGCGTGACAAAAGCTCGAGGCAAATTATTTGGAGAAGTTTGCAAATGAGTCTTTTCATTTCCGCAAAATGATGTGATATGAATTTCCCCATTTCTTGACACTGAAACTGAAAGAGCAAATAATGAGGAATACTTGGGGACATATTTTTCTGAACCTATTTTTTCTAGTATTATGGATATACCTTTAATAGCGTCTCTGTAGTACCTCTCTCTCTAAAAAGTGCTGATTTTTGCATAAAAAAATAAGGTGCGGGTGTGTAAGTGCTCTGTGATTCTTAATCCTCTTGGTGTGTGATGAAAACATGTTATTCAGTCACCATCGGGTAAAAATGTAATTGAGTATTAACGTGTGGTAAAGGGAAGTGAGGGTTTTGTTTTCTCGGAACAGCATAGTACTTACTGTGCAAAGGAGGAGTGGTGGCTATATTTGCACGGCCATGTGACCTGGCTAACAGGTGTGCTATTTTCTCCATCGGTGTAACTTTAACCTGTAGAAATTGTTAGCAACTGGGAAGATTTAAATGTTGTTTTTACTTTTCAAAACAATGAAGCTACATAAAGAATTATGAGGTTTAGTATTTATATAGCTACGGTATTTAGTGTCTCTTTTGTATCCCGCAGTTTTAGAATTGTGTTGTTTTATTATCTTTATCTTCCGTAATTTTGTATCCCACAGTTTTAGAATTGTGCAGTACAATGGACGTGGCTGATATACACACAATATGAAAAACAATAAATTCGGATTGGAACAGTTAGTTTAAATTAAAGTTTTGTCGGACACCAAGGACAAAAAGTCAGTTTTAACTGACAATAGACAAATACTATTTGCAACTAATTAATTCTTTAACTTTCTAAATGAGACCTTTTCAGATGCTTACTTTCCATACATCCATTTTTTTTTTTTTTTTTGCTGCTTATGTTCACAAGGGTCACGAGGAGTGCTGGAGCCTATCCCACCTGTCAACGGGCAGGAGGCAGGGTACACCCTGAACTGGGCACATGGAGACAGACAACAGTCACACTCACAATCACACCTAGGGGCAATTTAGAGTGTCCGGTTCATGTTGCATATTGTTGGAATGCGGGAGGAAACCGGAGAGCCCTGAGGAAACCCACGCAGGAACGGGGGAGAACATGCAAACTCCGTACAGGCGGAGCCGGGATCGAACCCACGTCCTCAGAACTGTGAGGCAAACGCCTTATCAGTTGACCCACTATGACGCCCTTGGTTTTATTATTTTTATCTTATGTAATTTTGTATCCCATCATTTTAGAATTGTACAGTACATTGGACATGGCTGTTTATATACATACACATATAGATATACACACACAATATGAAAAACAATATTTACGTTTGGACTGGAACTTTCTCACGTTTAAATTTAAGTTTTGTCTGACACCAAAGACGAAAAGTCAATTACAACTGATAATAGACACAAATACTGTTCGCAGTTAATTAATTCCTTAACTTGATTAATGAGACATTTTCAGACGTTTGCTTTCCATGTAATAATCAACATTAAATACTGATTGAGTCATAACCCAGCCCTAAACATTGCCTGCCAGTCAAAACGCGGGGAGTCTCCAGCCACGCATTTAAATATCGACTGAGAAAATAAAGCTATCTGATTGGCCGTAAAAAAAATCAGGAGCTCCAAAACAGGAAGTAAGTCATTAACAAAACGGTGTTTTTACGAAAAATGAATTATTTTATCCACCTAAATACGAAGTTTATTCTAAGTTGGACTTTGTACCAATCGTTATAATGGTGAAATTCTCACTGTTAGGCTCTTTTCGCCTCACAAACTTGCTGAATGCAACGATTGGCATGGCTGACTACAGTAGTCACATATTATTGTATGAAATCTGTACCCGGTAGGCACAATATTTGTCTTTAAACAACATGAAAGCGCACCGACTTACTTTCTGTAGGTTGTCAGGTGGACTGCGGTGTAGGGGAACAAGCGGAGACAAGATACGAGGTTCCCCTTCCAAAAGCCTTTGAGTCCTTCATTGCGGTAGACGAGGAGGAAGGTTTGGCCCAAGCCTTTTTTACAGTGAAATGTTCCCACCTGACTTTTAATCTTCACGACTTCCAACGGCGACGTGGCGCTTTTACTGAATAAACCCGCGAAGCCGACGCACGAGAAGCTCTGCGAACTTGTCAGCCTGTTGTCCTTTTTAACCGTGGCCATCACTGTTTGGCCTTAAAAGGCGACGCGAAAACAATTTGTTGTTGTTGTTTACACGGCTTCGGTCATCGACAGTATTTGTGGAAGCCGCTGGCCAGGGCGGATCCTGTGCGAGTGACGTCATTTGACACCGCATTGAAGTGGATTAGCGGATGCACCAGGGGGCGCTATGCGACTGCGTCTCCATGACTGTTAGCGTCCTGCAGTTTTCGATTTTTTTTCCCCCCAAATAATATTGTAATTCTGTCATCTTTTATTTTTGAAACATATTTAGTTCTATTTATTATTATTTGCATTTATTGCATTCAACACATTGTTATAAATTTCATACACAAGTTTACTCAATGCGCGCTACATAAAAGCATTCATACACAAAAACATTTGAAAAAGTACAATTAAAACGGCTTTTAGTACAAGAAATATCACTCAAATGTGGAAGTATTATAAAACTACATGGGAAAAAAGAAGAGTTTTTAACCCTTTCCGGGCAGGGGTTGCAAATTTGCAACAAAATATTAATATAATCGAAAATTTCAAGCCTAGAGTATCATTTTGTGGAAGTATCAGATTTTTCTCTCTGCAAAATTTCATTTGGTCCAAAGAGGGTTAATCTAGATTTCAAGACACTCACTCTGTTGGCAAGATATTCCATTTTTTTCCCCAGCATAATAGCTAAATAAAATAAGAGGTACATTCTAATTAAAAATGAATAATCAATAGATCAATGCATGTCTATGTCCCAAGGTGCTTATCCTCACAAGGGTCGCAGGAGCGCCTGAGCCAACCCAGGTAACATTGGGCAAAAGGTGGACTACACTCTCGCCAGTCAGTCAGAAGGTGCATACCGACACCACCACTGAGCGGGAATCAAGCCCACGCTGCCTGCACCGAAGTCAGGTGTGTCTACCACTACACCATCAATGACTTTAGATCAATTCAATAATAATTACAATAATTTTATTTTATAATATGTATAAATATTATTTCTAGTAGTTTTTGAAACTATTCAACTAATTGTTTGATGTTCAATTTTATTCATGTAGAGCACAATACCTATCTATTATTGATGTTGTTTTCATGTTTTTAAAATTTTATTTTTTTTTGTTTTATGTTCAGTTCTTGTCTTCTTCTGCATCAGTTGTTTTGTAAATTGCTCTATAAATAAAGTTGGATTAGTATTAATTTTTTATTCATTCATTGAAACTATCAGTATATAGTGAAACATGCATAATTGTAATTTGACATTGCCGAATTAGCCTATTCAAAGATTTTTTTAAAGACCCTTTTCACAATTATTCACTAAAAAGCTTACACGATCGCTGTTTTTACTCAAGCCAAAGCCCTAATAATTTATCTAAGTACTGGTTTAGCGCCACCTTGTGGCATCCATCGGAAAATTCTAAACCTTTTTTTTTAAGATTGTCATTCAATTATTTGTGGATTTTCACATTTTTACAAAAAAATATTGACAAAAGGTTCATTTAAATTCACCTAACACAATTTCTAACAAGTAAAACACGTTTTGGATTGTTTGTGCTTTAAATTGCGATATTTGGGACGATGTGTATTTATCATCCAGTATTAGCCGCCTTGTTTGTTTGCTTTCTCCGCACTTTTGGCAAGCATCACCGCCCTCTTTTGTCCGCACCACTTGGCTCCCACCACAAAAGACAACAGAGCCCACCGGAGGAAACGAGAGAGGGGTTGGGTGTGGGTGTGGAGGGGGCACCTCGACTGGCCTTTCACTGCTCAATGGGGGTGGGTAGGTGTCACCCTGACTTTCAATACAAAAATCCTCATTAAACGGAGGTCGTTGCGCTTCTGTACAGTATCTAGACGCAGTGTATTCAAGAGCAAGAAGAAGAGGCAGAGAAGGTCCCCCACTAAGCTGCACTAATAGTCGTTCCCACAACCGGGACAATATACTGTTTGTCTGTGAGTATTATAGTATGCTCTGTTCTTGACTCCACTACTTCCAGTACATAGATTGGTTGTTTTAGAATTTTTTTTTTTGTCCAGTGAGATTTCAGGCTCAACCAATGTTCCCTCTAAGCTGCGCAACTGCGCATTTGGGCACTAGTCGCACACACTCAGCGCAGAGGAAAACAGACTACAGCCTGACGTGTTTATTTTTTTTTTAATTAACACTAAAAACACATTAAAGAGCTGCTGCTCGGCCACACCGGGCCACACATTCTACTTCCTCGTTTACCTGACACCGCCCCCCCTCCATTTTAAAGGGGTGCACTCATAATTACAAACACCGGGGTATGTGAATAATAGAAGAAAAAGTGGAAACTGGTCAAAAAAAGGTCTGGTCTGAAGCCAAAGTAAAACATACAGGATGAGATGGTGTATAATGTTAAAATTCCACCTTGGCACAGCCCGATTGAGGATGAAAGTACAGATGATAGACAGCCCAAAAAGTTAATTCTGTATTTTAAATTTAGGAGGCAACATAACATTAACCTGAAAACTGTTTTGGAGCGTCATTCAGCTTTCAACATGCATTGCGAAAAATATTCTGCAAGCAATAATTCTGTTTTACACCAAGAAAAACAGACAGGGATATCATTGTGGGTAAAAAAAAAAAAAAGAAACAGTCGGAAGCAACATTTCAAATTTATAGTTAATAGTTGGCTTGGTATGTATTTGTAATGTATTTTTTTGTTTGTTGTCATTTTCAGTGTAAATTTGCAAAAACACGAAATTGTTCTTAAAAATGTTCTGATGGGAATGTAATCTGGACCTTTTAAGGAGCCGTGTAACTTCAATGGGTGACGCGGATTGACCACAGTGCGTACATCTGATGTTGTTCACAGTGGTCAAAGGGGGCGCTCACGGGCTTAGTGTGTTCGCTCAGACACGTCAAAAATTAGAGGGAACATTGGCCTCATCGTGTTGCCATACCGATCTAATCTGCTCAAAGACTTCACAATCAGTAATACCGGTTTGTGTACTTGAAACTATATTAGCTATGGGCTATTTTTCAGGAAGGATTTTTTTTTTCCCTTTTCGGGCATCAATAAATCTTTTTTTCATTGGGGTTGGGGGTCAATTTATTGAGGATCTTGGTCCCAAACGCATGGCCAGATCAAGTCAAAGGAAATTGTTGGAGACGAATCAGGGCAGACCCTCCTGATCAACGACTGCCCGACCGGTAAAACGCGACGGCGCTGTCAGTACGTCTGTCGATGTGGCGCGGTGTCCTTCCTGTTTTCCTCGCCATTTCTATAGAAGACAATTCCATATCTATCCCACTGCCTTCCTGTATGTATCTCCCGCCGTTGAATGAGCACCTCCTCAGCGCCGGGGAGCGGTTTGCGGGAGCCTTTGTGTCTTTGGGGAGCGGCACGTCGCTGAGGCCCAGGCATTGTCATTCTCCGCATGGCATGCGCAAGTTGACCCCTTGATGTCTCACTTTGAAGTGCGCTAAGTGGAGGGCGCTATGGAAAACCGCTTGAGCATTTTTTTTCCCCACTACACTTGGTATCCAGCCTAAGGCCCGTGTACTAGTACATTCTTTGTCATCACTTGTAAGACCATTCAGTACACTAGTAGAGTGACAGGCTCTGGCTCAAAGTTTTTCTCCACTACAAGTGCCACATATGACTTACTAGTATGTAATTAAACCTTGTTAGTAACTAGTTAGTAACACTGCGACCCACTAGTAGGCATGCACTAGTAAACTCCTCATTGGAAAAAAAGAGAAATTTAAGTAATAAAACTGTGATACACATTTAAAAACAAACAATTATAAAAGATTAAACGCAACTGCATGGTACAAAGCGGCACAAAAAGGAACGGGTTAGAGCGTCTGCCTCGCAGTCCTGAGGACCGGGGTTCAAATCAGGCCTCACCTGTGTGGAGTTTGCAGGTTTTCCTCGTGGCTGCGTCGATTTTCTCAAATTACTCTGGTTTCCTGCCAAATCCCCCCAAAAAAACGCGTGAAGTGAAGACACGAAATTGCCCTTAGGTGTGATTGTGATTGTTTATATGTGCCCTGCGATTGGCTGGCGACCAGTTTAGGGTGCCTCTCACCCGCGGTTAGTCTGCAAAATCTCCAGCATACCCGAGTAATGGTAAGCAGTGTAGAAAATGGATGGCTGTATTGTACTAATAAAAAAAAAAAAAGCAAAATACAACTGAACTGAGCCAGCACGGTGGGTCAGCTGGTAAAGGGTTGGCCTCACAGTTCTGAAAACCCAAGTTCGATCCCGGCCCCGCCTGTGTGGAGTTTGCATGTTTTCCCCGTGCCTGCGTGGGTTTTCTCCGGGCACTCCGGTTTCCTCCCGCATCCCAAAAACGTGCAACATTAATTGGACACTTTAAATTGCCTCTAGGTGTGATTGTGAGTGCGACTCCCCCACCCGTAGACAGCTGGGATAGGCTCCAGCACTCCCACTGACCCTCGTGAGGATAAGCAGCAAAAGAAAATGGATGGATGGATGAACTAAGGGAAGTGATTCTTTCATGTTCCACCAGGGGCAGCACCACACTTTGAGAAAGCCTTTCCCTCGGACACTACGGCCAAGAGGGGGCACCCAGCACCAAGATGCGGGGGGGGGGTCTCGGGGGTCGGTAGGGTTGGGGGATGCGCTTGGCCCACTGTCATCCTCGCAGACTGGTGCCAGGATCACAGAGGGCCGCAATAAAATTCTCACCTCATTATCTGGGACACTCACATCACAGGCTTGTGTGGGGAGGGGAGGGCCCGAATGAAGAAAGGCCGAGGGAGGCGGGGGGCGGTCGTGGAGGAACAGGGATGGTGACACCACAGCCGGTCTGTTTGTGTGTCTTCTTCTGGGGGTTGTGTGCCCGTGAGAAAAATCAGGCATAAGCACAATTGACGTCGACACCTTCGCCAAGAAGCCGTTTTCCCCCGACCCCCCAATCTTCCCGGCTCACTTAGCAGGAATGAGAGACATGTTATGTAAAAGAGAGCGCTTTTCAATATGCTTTCTGTGAAAGGGTGTCAGGGTTTTGCTATGACTAGTCAACGTAGTTTTGCACCTCATTAGAGCCGACGCTCGCATTTTACTAATACAGGGATTCCCCGCCATTGTGCCGCGGGAAATTATCCAATTTCAGTTAATAGGGCCCAAAATGATTTATTTTTACCCGTGCCAGCGCATAAAAGTACCGTTCACCGTGATGTCACACGTACTTCCAGGTAGCAAAAGATGTCGCTTTTTCCGATGACATTAGGAAACAAACCCAGTGAGTGAGAAAAGTGGGGAAATGGCTTGAATTGCTTGGAACAGGACTCTGGACATAATTTACATTTCAAAAAGCTTTGTTGACCAGAAATATGGAAGTGGTGTCAATTCAGACATTTTACATCAATTGACTTTTGTTTTGCTCGGATCAATGGCACAGAAATGCTATCGACCCTGAAAACGAATAGCACGCTGTGACATGACGTCACCAAGCACGTTGGCCATTTTGTTTCGCTAAATTAGACAGAAAATCCAACCAATCATTTTACGCATACCCGTCGACAAACCCAATACCAGAGATTTTCTCTCCCTATAATGTTGGCTTGCGTTCATCTCTGTATCCCTCACAATATCCATCAACCTTTTCTTTGGTCTTCTTCTTGATCTTTTGCCTGGCAGCGCCATCCTCAGCACCCTTCTACCAATATACTCACTCCAGTCGAACCACATCTGTCAGCCTATCCATTGCTATCGCAAACAGGAAGGGGCTTAGAGGAGATCCCTGATGCAGTCCCACCTCCACCTTAAGTTCCTTCTGACACACCTACGCCACATTTCACCGCTGTTCTGCTGCCGTCATACATGTCCTGTACTATTCTAACATGTTTCTCCGCCACACCGGACTTGCGCATGCAGTACCACAGTTGCTCTCTTGGTACTCTGTCATAGGCTTTCTCTCGGTCTATAAAGACACAATGTAGCTCCTTCTGACCTTCTCTGTACTTTTCCACGAGCATCTGGAATATCTGGCAGTGCAACCCCAAAGACAGCATGCCATTGTCATTGTTCAGTTCAATCACTTTTCTGCCACGTGAAAGTATCCTTGTGCCTTCTTCTTCTTCTTTTTCTTTCAGCTTGTCCCGTTAGGGGTCACCACAGCGTGTCATCTTAGATGAACGCACATTTGTTTGGCACAGTTTTATGACGGATGCCCTTCCTGACGCAACCCCTCTGCATTTAGCCGGGGAGAGAAGCTTACAGTATCTGGTATTCCCAGGCGGTCTCCCATCCAAGTACTAACCAGGACCAAACGCGCTTAACTTCTGAGATCTGACGAGAGCGGGCGTTCCCAGGGTAGCATGGCTGTAAGTATCCTTGTACCTACTCCTTACAAACATTACGAAAAGTTCAATACTGACAGGCAGAACAAGTCTTTACTCCTCCTAGCAGAAGGCAGGTTTTTAACCTGTGTATCGACTTTTTTTGTGACATTTTTAGTTTAGAGGTGTGTCATGTGATCTTTCCCCAAAGCAAAATATGTGCCTTGGTTCAGTAAAGACACTGCACTAACATACCATCCAAAAAAAGGTTGAATTTGAGAAATTTGTAAAGCCTAACAAGGAATGACGAATCACCTATTTACCAGGATGCAGATAAACAGGAGGCTCATTGTCTGCAAAGATGCACTGGAGAACTTGTGGCAGCTGGTGTCCCCCCCCTTCTCCCTTATCTGGCCACGTACAGCCAATAAATCAATATCAAATCTAAAGGAACAGGAAGCCAGATGGCCTTCCCACAAGCGGGACGCGTCCAGGGCCCTCTCGGCTACTGTACCGCCGGGCCCGGTGCATGCCGCTCGGCCTGCCTTTGAAGGCTTACACATGCGACGGGCAGCTCAATGAATGACTAAAGGGAACAAATAAGCTATTACGACTCTCCTCAAATCAGTGTTTGTGTTTCCATCCACATCAAAGGGAGACCCCGACCTGTTTGATATGCGGCCCCCCTCCCCACACCTTGAGCTGACCCGCGTACAGGTACCGGGGAGGAGCAGCCCATTGACAAGGAGAGAGGGTCATGTGGTCCCGGCTCGAGGGTGGATGACCCAGACGAGGGGTCTGTTGCTGTCTCTCGGTCCCTCAGGGGAAGCCATTGCTTCTTGCATCACCGTCCAGACACCGGATGGATGGATAGATAGATAGATAGATAGATGATAGATAGATAGATAGATAGATAGATAGATAGATAGATAGATAGATAGATAGATAGATATAGATAGATAGATAGATAGATAGATAGATAGATAGATAGATAGATAGATAGATAGATAGATATAGATAGATAGATAGATAGATAGATAGATAGATAGATAGATCAACACAGAAGCAGACAACTTGTAATCACAACTGTAATCACTTTTCATTAATTCCGAAGTAAGAGAATGTGGCACAAAATAATGAAGTAAATTTCTTTCGGCTTGTCCCGTTAGGGGTCGCCACAGCGTGACATCTCAGATGAACGCTCATATTTGTTTGGCACAGTTTTTAACGCCGGATGCCCTTCCTGATGCAACCCCAGTGAGATACAAACTCACAACCCCTGGTTTGCCAAACCAACGGTCTAACCACTGAGCTATGGGGCCTGAACAAAGCAAAAACAATAGACAAAAAAAAAAAAAAAATCAAGAATGAAACTGCAAACATTGTTCAAATACATAAAAAAAATTATATATATATATATATATATATAATATATATATATATATATATAGCACAGTAATGAAGCGAGGCACTTGTATGTGATTAAATGAACTAGAAAGCGACAAAAAATATATTAGCCATATGCTGATTGGAGCGCGTCACAATTCAACCACGCTACCTGTGTTGTGTGTGCGACTCAATCAGTTTTCATGACATTTGCATATGCAAATCACAAGAAAATATATAAATCAGATCATCTTAGGGAGGCTGACTAAAATGGATCATTCACGAGAAACGGTCAATTTGTGCCGCGTCAAGTGAGGCATAGGAGCCGCTCGGCCCAATGCGTGGGTCACGTGATGCAAAGAGGGGCGCTGCCACTCTCGCGAGAGCTTGAGTGTAAAGAGGCCTTTAAAGTCAGTTACCTCTAAAGAGGTCCCGTCAGACTCATCCAGGTCTGAGTGGAGGCCAGGGGTCAGGTTAAACAGTAGTTTGATTGAATGGCTGTTCACAGACCGGTGTGAAATGCCAGCTCCATTGCGATGTGGAAGAGGGGAAAGGCGGGCGGGCCTTTCTGGCCTTTGTGTGGCCCGTGCTCCTAAAAGTCTCCGAGCGCGCAGCCATTGTTAGCGGCCCGACCGGCCAGCCCCTCTCAGACTCTCCTTTAGCCTGCTTTGTCTCGAGCAGCGTGACCATTTCCTTCAACCGGGTCAGGGCAGGGTCGTGACTTTGGACATTATCTCGCCTTGTCTGTGGCCTGTCTGTCTGACTCGGTCTGAAAACGGATTATAGTCTATTAAAATCTGTCTAAGGATCCAGTGGTAGTTTGGATTAGCAGTTTAAATTGTTCCGCGAGCACGTTTGTCGCACAATTTACTCGTATCTAAAACCAAATTTCCCACTGAAATGAATTGAAATTGAATTAATCCGTTCCGCCATCCCCCAAAACACACTTTGACACGTTTTTTAATAAGAAAAATAGCACTCTATAGTATTGTACTGTACAAAAATGTACATGAATAAAAAAAAGTTAATGTTGTGCTGATAAGAGTTCAAACCCTGAGACATTTTAAGAGTTTTTTCTAAACAAGAGCTTTCTTTAATGAGAATGTATGATAAGATAACATGTTTAATTTTTAACAGGATTCAAATTAAACTAGAATATATGTTGGAATAGCAAAATCATTAATACATTCGTGGGCACTGTCCCATTTTTGGGACATCATGATTTTCACGCATTTTATCCTTCAGTACATCAAAATATTTAAGTGTTTTAATCTGATTCTGACTATGGTTTTTGGAACGATGTACTAAGAAAACCCAAGTACCCTCTCGCGGGCAGCGTCCCATTTTTGGGACGAGATTATAAATTAGCAAAATTATGATATAACTTAACCATAAGTGTTATTTCCTTGAATGTGGCCTGTTAGGAGATTTTTATCTCAATAAGGCAAAGAAATTGCCACCCTGCCCATGAATGGGTTAAAGAAATAATTGAAAGGCCCCCGCAAAAATATTCCGAGTCCATATATAAACCTAACTTATAGTTCTGAGTGTATTTTGCACACATACAATTTTCATTTAAATAATAATAATAATTTAAATATTAATTTACTATTTCTAGTAAACCCAAATATACTTGTAACTGACTAATGTCAGAACTTCATCCGAATTGAGATACTGTGTTGAGATTACAAACGTACCCAAAACTGTGATTGTCTTCACAATAGTAGCCAACTATGAATGCAATATACAATAAGTTGTGGGATACAATTAAGTCGATGATGTATGTAAATGCAACTACAACAATGATTTATACAACATGACGTCTCACTCTTCCCACTCGGCGAGTGTAAAACTCAGTACGGGTGACATGCAGCTGAGATAACCTCGCTGCCATGAAGTGTCCAAGTTATGCAAGAAGAGAGGGCCAGCACCCTCCTTCTGTCCCCAGGCCGGACCTGCCTTATCACAGACCGGCCATCATGCTGATAACAAGAGGAAAGGCCAAAGGGCCATAAGGAACCGTGTGCACGGCTCGGGTCAACAGTGTGAGGAGGCTGGACTCAAAGGGGACAAGAATATTATCTGATAAGCATCAGCCGGCTCTTTTGATCTTACAGGGACTGATCCTGGGCTACGGGGTGTCATGCTGGGTGGACGAGCAGAACGACACAGCAGGTACAAACAAGCGAGCCCTTGAAGATAATCTGGAGCTCAGCAAATTTATACAAAGGGAGAGCGAACAAGGCCTGGATGCACACAGCAAGTTTGTTCATCCTCAGAATGTCACGCGAGAGCCAAAAAAAAATGACCCCCCCCAATTTTTTTTTTTTTTTTTTTGCTTCTACGGTGAGTGACGGTCACACAGGGAAACAATCCCACCACCCAGTACCGACCACATGCTCCGATGTCACAGTGTGGTCTGCTGATGCGCACCCATAAGTCACTGATTAAAAGCCATCACGTGGAGGCCAGACGGGGCCTTGGGGGCCGCATGGACAGGCTGCGGCCTGAATCGAATGCCTGGCTGTCCTCCCCAGGGCAAGATGCTCGTCTTTCTTCTTATTTTTTTTAACCACTTGTGGCTGGGGGGGTGTTTGGAGGCGAGGGGGTGGGTCGGAGTGTCCTTGGTTTCCCCCTTAGCAACAGTTGACCAAAACACCAGATGCTACGCTTATAAAAACAGGGCTCCTATTAATTATTAGTTAAAGGGTGAATACCAGAGTTTTAAGAGGTTCTATGTTATAATGTTGCAGAATGTTTGATGGATCCTTATAAACAATTGTGAATATGTAATTAGTTGTCAACTAGCACGTACCCTCAATAAATTTGGTTGCCGATGTAAAATGACCGGGAACACTGCGGCCGGAGTGGATTTTTCTGGATTAAGCTCTGAGATAACGATGAGGTGGTGCACTCTGTGGGGATTTTAGGGGCTACGACAGTTGATTAAAATATGTCTTAATTATGGATGGGCATTTTTTATTGGTGTTTCCTGAAAAGTGATGGTTTTGTAGATAAAGGGATCTATCCCGACGCCAGAAATATGGAATGCAGTGAGCTAAAAGTGCAGCTGTTCTATGTTTGTCCCTCTGGAGGCAGCATGCCGTAGGTGGCTTTTTGGTCTCTTTGCCGTCAAAATTGTCACTTTCTGAATTCCACTCTCTCGCCGTCTCAATTCCTCAAAAAGAGGCTCACTCCCACAGCTGTTTCTTTTCCTTTCCCTTTTCTGCTGCAGTAGCTAGTACTGATTGGCTAACTTGTGATCTGTGACCTGGCTCGTCTCCAGGAGACGTCGTGGAGACGTGTCCGCAACCGGCGGAGACTCAAGCTATCTCTGGGCCAGTGAGATAGGGATCTAAGCATTTTCTCTATAACAGGGGTGTCGAACTCATTTTTGTCGCGGGCCACGTTGTAGTTACTATTTCCCTCAGAGGGCTGTTATGACTGTGAAACCATGAAAATCTTTCACCTCATCATATTTACACATGAATATTTATGAGCTAGTTATGGAATCAGAAATCAACAGTAGTGGATTTTTTAACTATTGCTGACGTTTGGGCACACAATAATGCTTGAAATATCTCAATGTTATCATTTTGATGTTTTGGGACTGATTTTAACACAAATCATGGAAGCTGATTCTCATAATTTGCCTTCGCGGCTCTCACAAAATCAAGCGGCGGGCCGGATCTGGCCCTCGGGGCTTGAGTTTATCACCTGTGCTCTATAGTGAGCATATGGAGAAGAAACGTGTTAATTAATGTCCATAGAATCCAAAATAATGTGACAATCCTTCAGATATTTTCAGAGGATAAAGTGGGTATAAATAGAACTGTCCACATAAATTTGGGTGATTGATGATAGTTTGGACATTAAGTGACATTTTTACGGAAATATTTTAGACTGTCTCGGCTAGAACGGGAAGGGATCACAGTTACGGGTGGATGTATGCAAAATGTAAACATACTTCAATCTGAAAAGAAGACAATGGAATCATCCTCTCTCGGTTCCCAAGTTTGCCGTACTTGACACGCAAAAAAACAGTGAGGCAATATTTTACGATCATCCTCTTTTTCTGAGCTTGGTTACTCTTCAATCCAAATATGGAGCCACATCGACTTTCTGCGCATGAACAACTACTTTGCGGGCACACTAACAATTTTGTGTGCATGAAGTAGTAGTTTGTGTGCAGAAAATATGTTTTTTTTTTTTTTCAAACAATGTCATGTCTGGGGCTCTGGAGATTTACAATTTGACTTGACTATATTTATAAAGTTGAATGTAACTGCTCTCACTGTTGCCAAAATGTGTCGGATGGACGAATGACATTACAGATTGAACAGAACCAGATTTCAAAATATCCTCCTCTCTTTTATATTATACAACTTGGTACATCGCCTCCAATACTTGGTGAATTCTGCTTTACCACGATACACTAAGACCCCCCCCAACCACATCAAATGAAATGAGCACGACGTCGCCATGAATGCTTCATCTGACCGGTGAGATCTGGCCGTTCCCCAACTGCCAATCGGAGCAAATTTCTTTTTGCATATTAAAAGTGGGAAAGACGAGCAATCCAATCAGAGGGTTATCAGCTTATTGACAGGTCGCATAATGTGAGCAATCCGGCCGTCTCAACTGCCAGGTGTAAAAGACTAAGTGGAATAGCTTCAAAAAAAAAAGGACTTTTGGGGTATTTTTAACCCAAATTATCTTGCAAACCTGATCAAACGAGCTCAATAATTGTCAAAAATAATTTTGAAAAATGTGATTGCACGTGACCTAAGCCAAGTGTTCTATTTTGAACAAATGAAACAGCTGCAGAGGTCCCAAATCTCAATGAAAACAAACTAAAAGGGACATCGCCAAAAATAGATGATGGCTCATTAGCACTAATATGCTACGCCGCCCGCAGTCAAATATAAAAATAAGTAAAACGCCTGCTGGAATATGTAAGGTTATATGAAAGGAAATGAACAGACGTGCCCACGATGCTGAGCTGTGGTCACAGCACATCAAAGAGGGCGGCGGAGTGAGAGTGCAGCTGCCCACATTGGTGCGAGTTTCTCTCCTTTCTGGCTCCTGAGGAACTGTGTTGTGTCGAGGATGTTTACCAATCCCAGGAAAGACAAACAACATCTGCCTTGTTTGGAGGCACACACTGCTTGTGTGTGAGCGCGTGCGTGCGTGCGCGAGCGAGCGAGACCGGGACGCGTCAGGATGTGGCGTATTGTTAGTTCCGTGTTTATCTTGTCCCAGGGCCTTTCACCCCATTTCCAGGTTTTTCTCAGATGTGGCTGATCGAATCCAACGTTTACAACCGCTCTTTGCCAAGAGGATGACAAATGGATGCGCTCAAAGACGCAAATCTCATTGAGATCAGAAATGAGCAGTGGTTCGAACTTTTAATAAATTCCAATATTTAAATTTAAAAAAAAAAAAAATTGCCGACTGAAATAAATGACTACTGGTGCAAAGAAATGAATATAAAATGTCAAATCAAACACGCGTACATCTGTAAATAAGGGATTTCACCGTGAAAATGAATTTCTCAGTTTTGTTTTATTATTTGAGGTGTGAAAAGAAGCAAAATTAGTGTCAAAGGCAGTTTTCTGTTTGACGTTTTTTCACAAGAAGCGCCTTTCTCCACTTTTTGGTCGGACACCAGAGTTTCCGGTGAAACTGACTCATGTCTTACCGTTGATTACTGGCAGTGAACGAGTGACATACAGTAATATATTTTTTTTAAATTTAGTTAATTCCAACAACTGGAAAATAGGAGTGACATGTTGTTCACTTAAAATCAGGAGTGGTTTTAATTCCTGCCTCATTTCCCCCCTACAAATGTAATGTGGCCTTCAGATGATTTTTTTTTAATGATGTTGTGAGGATAAGCGATTAAAAAAATGGATGGAGGGAGGGAATAAAATACTTGCTTCCTGATGTGAATAAACATTTTTTTTGTGGGCCACTACACCTTATTCGAACACAGGGCGGCACTCTTTCTCAACTCTCAACTGAGAGCCCTCATATTTCACACAGCGTGCACATTTATTACATGCCAACGTACTGTCAACTTGTAGTTAACCCTGTTTTTTTTGCCATAAAACCACTACTTTTAGCAATAAAAACTGACATGCAGGTACAAAATGTGATTTATTTGGGGGTTGTTTCTAGGTATTTTGAGGGCTATGCTAATTATATAAACCTTTCCTTGCCTTAGCTCAAATAGGTTTTAAGAGAGTTTGAAGAGGAGGATCACAATACTTGAAACAAAGTCAAATTGTGACTTTGATTGTTTTTACACAATTAAAAACTTTCTTTTACTCTTATTAAATCCCACGGTTAGGTTCTTTTTACACTTTGATGACATTTAAGGCTGCATTACATTAAAATTGTCCTTAAATATATTAGGATGTTGACAGCTCTCCGCTATTTCCATTTTTTTTATTAAAAAAAAAAAAGACCTCAACCAGTGTCCACACTACGTGTATATATAATCATTAGATTAAATGGAGACAATAATATTACTACGCACTTTGCACAAATATTACTCTAGCATAATTAGATTAGATTTGTGATTTACCATATACCACCACTTTTTTTTGTCATTGTCCTTAAACCAGATTTAAATTCATTTTACTTAGTTGGTTGCTTCAATATTATTAAAATATTGATGTGAGAATATTGCTGCCGTGAGAATTTTATTTCCCTCATTTGACGAATATAATAAATGTATTTAACTTCCTATCTTAGTGTAATGTACTATTATATTAGCTAGCTTTACCCTTGATATGTTTTACCTTAATATTAATTTTCTAGCAATATAACCATGTAGTTACCTCTCTCTATATATACACAGTACTGCGATATTTCCATTTTGTGGTTAATAGGACATTTTCTCGAAATTGTTCAATTTACCACTCAATTAATTGATTTCTCAGCAAAAAAATTGGGTTCCCGGCCAAGCAGAAATGGTTGATTTTAGAACAATTTCAGGTGACAAAAAAGTTCTGAAAAAAAAAAAAAAAAAGGCTGCAAAGGCTATTTAAGAGGGGCGGTTTCTTTGGGGGGTGGGCCACAGTGACACATGAACGGCGTAAAAGTACGGTACCCCCTGGAGAATGGAAGGGAAGTCCTTGTGCCATAAAAGATCCTCGCTGTGAAAACCAGTGCCTCCCCCGTGACGATTTATAGCCGCGGAAGGAAAAGCTCCAAGACAAAGCGACATTTGCTGATGCCAGCTCGCAGGGCCAGACGCTCCTGCGGTGACAACGCAGATAAGTGCAGGAAATCAGGGCACCGAGCGGATGTAATAAGTAGCTCATTGATTTCAACGATGATCTGCTAACAGTTGAGTAGAAGTGATCACCAGTGGCAAGCATTCAGGGCCAACAACAACAAAAAAAGAATAAAATGTGTTCTTTTTGTGAGGTTATTCAATATATTGATTGGAATAGAATTCATCCATCCATGGAAAAGCCACAGGGACTGAGTTGGACTGCAAACAACAAAAATCCTTGCATTAAAAAATGTATATAATTTTAAAAATGAGGGAAAAAATATGGGCGGCACGGTGGATCAGCTGGTAAAGCGTTGGCCTCACAGTTCTGAGGACCCGGGTACGATTACGGCCCATGTCAGTGTGGAGTTTGCATGTTCTCCCCGTGCCTGCGCGGGTTTTCTCTGGGCACTTTGGTTTCCTGCCACATCCCAAAAACATGCAACATTAATTGAACACTCGAAATTGCCCCTAGATGTGATTGCGAGTGTGGCTGTTTGTATCGATGTGCCCTGCGATTGGCTGACAACCAGTTCACGGTGTACCCCGCCTCCTGCCTGTTGACAGCTGGGATAGGCTCCGGCACTCCCCGCGACCCTACTGAGGATAAGCGTCAAAAGGAAATGGATGGGTGGATGGAAACAAACTGGAAACAGGTGAATCTGCAGATGCCGTACAGCGTTGATGCGGGGATTCCCCGTTAAGTCACTGGAGAAATCATAGATCATGATTCTCAGTTTCGGAGGCCTCCTGGACGCCTCCCTGGTGAGGTGTTCCAAGCATGTCCCGCCGGAAAGAGACCCCGAGGACGACCCAGGAAACGCTGGAGAGACTATGTCTCTGGCTTGGGAACACCTCGTGATCTTTCCGGAAAAGCTGGAAGAAGTGGCTGGGGAAAGGGAAGTCTGGGTATCCCTGCTGAAGCTACTTCCCTTGCGACCCGACCGGGAAAAGCGGTAGATAATGGATGGATGGATGGATGGATGGATGATTCTCAGTGGTTCCAGTTCCACATCTCTCCAGGTGGGAGAGGGATCGCTGCATGAGGATTTGTCAGCGTCCTCAACCCCAATGCTGGGCTGGTAGGCAAACTGCAGTGTGTCTGCGGATGAGGTCACCAAGGGGGTGCAGATGTTGGAGGACCAACCTCTCGAGGGACTTTGCCGGGTGGTCTGTCAGACAAAGCAGTACCACACAGGACGTTTAAAATGAAAGTGTTGCATGTATCCATCCATCCATTTTCTTCACTGCGTATCCACACGAGGGTCGCAGGAGTGCCTGAGCCTACCCCAGTTGTCAACGAGCAGGAGGCGGGGTACACCCAGAACTGGTTGCCAGCCAATCGCAGGGCACATAGCGACAAACAGGCACACTCACAATCACATCTCGGAGCAATTTAGTGTTCAATCAATGTTGCGTGTTTCTGGGATGTGGGAGGAAACCGGAGTGCCCGGATAAAACCTACGCAGGCATGGGGAGAACCTGCAAACTCCACACAGGCGGGGGTGGGATCGAACCCTGGACCTCAGAACTGTGACACTTTACAGCTGACCTACCGTGATGCATATATTGATATTTTTATTTATTTCTTCCATTCTTGATAATTGATTGTGAAAAAAACATGATTAGTACTCCACATAGATAAATATTATTTATATATTTTAAGGTTTTTGTAGTAGTTTTTTTTTCGCAAATTTGTGTATATTAAACTAGTCGCCCTTCATTAATCAATATTCAAAATGTAGCTTTCAATTTAAAAAAAACATTGGTAAACCGTCGCTCTAAAAGATTATCCCGAGTGAATATCGAGTGGTCTGGGCCGTGTTAAGATTGTATTTTCCTTCCCGATCAGCTCTAACAAAGGTCTGGATGGACAATCATAAAAGTTAAAACTTGTTCAATATTTATCATGGTCATTTAACTTGATTACACTCTAAATCAATGATTGCTAACCTTTATAGAACCAAGGCACATATTTTACAATTGAAAAATCCCACACCACACCAACAACAGTAAATGTCACTAAAAATGGATCGATTAATTGCTGTATGTACTTCCTGCCATCTAATAGAAGAGGAATTTTTTGTTCTCTCTGTCATTGTGCATCACTGGCATAAATAGATGAATAAAGATACATTATTTCTTGGAATAATTTTTTTTTTTTTTTTAGCAATTACACAAAATTAGATAACTTCCCACAACACACGAATGTACCCCGGCACACTGTTTGGGAATCACTGCTCTAAATTGCCAATAGGTGTGATTGTGAGCAAGGCTGTTTGTCTCGATGTGCCCTGCTATTGACCGGCAACCAGTTCAGGGTGTACCCCGCCTCCTGCCCGTTGACAGCTCAGCGAGGCTCCAGCACTCCCACGACCCTTGTGAGGATAAGTGGCAAAGAAAATGGATGGATGGATTACATTTAATTATGAGCAATACCTAGTCAGAGTCTGATTGCTGTACATTTCTTGAGGTTAAGGTTAAATTTTGAAAAAAATAATGTTTAATGAATACCTCAGACGGTGTCACAAATAAGCGATTTTATGTAGTTTTGTGAAGGGTTAATCGTTAGATTAGGCAGGTGTACCTAATATTGTGGTAAAAGGGTGGACGTGACTTTTTCAACGTATAGCATCATATAACACAGAAAGGAAAGACGTCGACGTCTGTGTTCGCGGAGCTTTTAAGTAACGATAGGTTTCCATCCATGTTGTTGTTACACTTGCCTTCCCTTTTCTTTCTTCCTGTAATGGAAGTCGCACAAGTGCGTTACGTCCCGTGGGAAAATCCCTCCTCCTCCCCCCTGACCAGGTTCAAATCCACCTGAGACGCAGAGTTGTTTTCACCGGCGGCAATACAAAAACAAAGAAACGAACAAAAAATGACGGAAAACTCACCAATGGGACGCAGATATTCGTTGTTTTGACGTCGTTTGAGAACCACGTTGTCTACACACACAAAAAAAGCCTAGTGTCTTCGTGTCCGCCATTTCCGGGAAGAAGAAAAAAACTGCACAGGTAAGACGAGTTTCGGTCTCACATGAACAAAGAATGTGAAAGAAATACATTTAGATGACTTTCTGCGGAGTCGTTCACATTTAAAGTTGGGGGGGGGGGGGGAATACTACAAATTGTTCGTTTTGTTGAGCTTTTCCGCAGGAGTATGTTAGAGTAAAGAAGGTGGTCGATACTGCGAAATGTTTACCGCTTCTGTGACATTCAAATGGAGTTAGCCTTAAATTAACTAGGTCGACGTCGACGTTGACATTGAGACCGTGAGTTATTTATGAGCTCGGTAATAAACAAGCAGGGTCCATAAGCGTCTTAATTTAGCAACTTTTTACTGCACAATATTTAAGTTAAGCCTGACATTTAAAAAAAATGTGGGGTTTTTTTTTGGTATCCTGTTACCAACAATTGCCTTTATCTGAGCTAACTTTGATTTATTACATTTTCCAAGTATGGGTATCAAAGCCGCTGTAATTTGACGAATGACAAAATGGTAAATTTTGCTAATAACTTCATGAAAAGCCCAAATTAGTTATTGCTAACACCTGTTTACATCTGATGTCATGGTAAAATGGCCGCCGTATTTATGGTTTTGTGACCCCCTTTTATTGTTACTGGTTCAAATTCAAAATGAATTTAACACTAGTTTATCGTGGCGGAATATTCCATAGTGGACCTTCCTGTGAATGAAGATATGTGGTATAGAGACCATTTAGTTTTCAAAAACTCCCACACGCTTTAAATACATAGGAAGTCATCAAAACATTGAATATTATTATCCATCCACTCATTCATCCCATTTTCTGAGCCGCTTATCCTCACAAGGGGCCCGGGAGTGCTGGAGCCTATTCCAGATGTCAACGGGAAGGAGGGAGGGTACACCCTGAACTGGTTGCCAAGCAATCGTGGAGCACAGGGAGACAGACAACAGTCACACTCATAATCAAACCTATGGGCAATTTATAGTGTCCAATTAATGTTCAATGTTTTTGGGATCTGAGTGGAAACCAGAGTGCCTGGAAAACACTCACGCAGGCACGGGGAGAACATGCAAACTCAACATAGGGAGGGTCAGGATTGAACCTGGGTCCTCAGAACTGTGAGGCTAATGCTTTCCAGTTTTTCTGCCATGTCGCTGAATATTATTATTATTAAAAACGCCCACAAAGTATGCCTTAGTGCCTCTTCTCATTCTGTAGTAATCTGCGAGACTTGTATAACATCACTAGGAGAACGTGAACATTCTTGCAGTTTTCCAAATAAGAGACAGTGTGCATGTCTCAAGTTGTCATTCCCAGTGAAGAAAATGAAACAAATACAAAACCAGTCACTGTGATTTGACGTGACGCGCCCACGCGCAATCGCACTCTCAAATCTGCACAGTCGAGCACAAAAAATCCCATGCGTAAAATTTGTTACGAGTAGAAATACATATTGAAAGACGTCGCTTATTTTGTGTAGTCTTGACCAATGTTCCCTTTAAGATGGGCAATTGCACACTTGTCGCACACTCTGAGCGCACATGAAAACCGATGCAGCGCAGTGAACCACGTCCTTTTTTTTGTTTTTTTTTTTGTTTTTTGTTTTTTAAACAGGAAGCACACGGTCTCTGCTCAGCCTACTTCTACTTCCTAGTTTTCCTGACACCGCCCCCGTCTGCTCTTAAAGGTGTACACTCATAATTACAAACAGAACACACACCTGCAACTTTATATCTGCGGGCATTATTGGTAGACCACACCCGAAACTTTATATCTGCGGGCATGACTGACCTCACCCGTACATTTTTCAAATGTGAGTGACTGCTAAACACGGAATTTGTTAATCAAACCATATAGTTTTATCTAATGTAAATCTATCATTTAGCATTTTAACTGAGCATTAAACTCGCAGGTGTCTAACTGTATTTAGCATCGTTACAGGAATCATAAATGTTCACAAAACTGCCACTTTTCCACATTCAACAGCACACATACTGCGTGGAGCATATTCAGAGGCACATATATTGTCTGCTGTATGGGGAAACCAACTATAACTGTAGTTAAGGGTCTTTGTCTCTTCTTGCTCTTCTTCCTCTGTTTCACTGGATGTTTTCCAGGTGAGGTACTCAACTCTAAATTGCCTGTATATTACAAAATATAGCAGGGGTGCAAAAGATGAAGGAAGATGCAGGACTCCTACTTCACTAAGTGAAATTTTTGTGACATTATCAGCAATAATCTAAGATGTTTTGAAGTGCTTGCAATTGTAGTTTTCTGGCTTTCTGTTATAATTAATTCCATTTAGTTGATAAATAGCCTGGCACCTTTAAAAATTAAGAGGTGTCTACATAAGATCTGAATATGACCTTGCTTTTACAGTACTTTATTTACAGTAGATTTACCCGCAGGGGAAGTAGCTTCAGCAGGGATACCCAGACTTCCCTTTCCCCAGCCTCTTCTTTCAGCTCTTCCAGAGGGATCCCGAGGTGTTCCCAAGCCAGCCGGGAGATAGTCTCTCCAGCTTGTCCTGGGTTCGTCCTCGGGGTCTCTTTCAGGAGGGACATGCCCGGAACACCTCACCAGGGAGGCGTCCAGGAGGCATAAGAATCAGATGCCCCAGCCACCTCATCTGGCTCCTTTCAATGCGGAGGAGTAGGGGCTCGACAGTGAGCCCCTCCCGGATGACTGAGCTTCTCAGCCTATCTCTAAGGGAGAGCCCGGACACCCTGCGGAGGAAACTCATTTCGGCCGCTTGTATCCAACTTTTTACATCATGTTCAAATACTGATGAACGTCTTTGCTGAATCAGCTTTCTATTGTGTTAATTTCCTTTGCTGGTAATTCCAAATTTGACGCACCGACTGTCTCACAGACGGGTGAAATCATTCGTCTGGCTTGGCAACATACAGGTGAGGGTGTGTCAAGATTTGAGTCACTCGTCTACACCGTCATAGCCGGTGGTCGGGCTCAGACTCGTTATCTTGGTGTTGGCACCCAAATTCTCCCGTTTCCAAGCAGTGGAAAAAGCTTATACTGTCACATGATCGGAAGGGGTTTGATTTGGGTAAGGCGTTTGCCCATTAAGGTAAAAGACAAGATCTCGAGGCTAAAGTAGTCACGTAAAAAGTAAAAAACACAAATTCATTTAAATGTCCCATGCCATCAAATTATTTTTTTAAATCCAAGATGTTCTTGTCCTCCTTGGGTTTGTGAAATAATTTGGCTTAGAAATGCCTAGGATGCTGTTTTTCAAGGTATTTTAAGCCTAGCAGGGAGACTGATAGAGTATACATATCCAGTTTTGTAATGATCAGATAACTCTTCACCGTAATTTGAATATGGTGTATTACTCAAGGAGTATTGTAGTCACCGACTGTGCATTCGCTTCCGCAACAGACAGTTATAAACAAGTAGTACTTGCCAGATACACAATTTCCTTGCTCATAGTTCTTATTTTTTTCAGCAGGAGTTAATTTTGTTGCGTGGTCACAAATCGCGACCATCATGTAATCTGCCATTGTTTCAAGATGTTGAGTGACGCAGCATATTTCTGATCCCGCTTTTTTGTAACGATGCAGCGTCACATGAATTTGACTTGAGTAGGGAGGAGGGCTGCACAGTTAAATTTTAATAGTGGTCACGATTTTGGCTGTTACGATTAAATTAGCCCAATCCTCAGTGATTTTTAAAATGTGGGCTCTGCTGCGTATGAACTTGAATCATTTTCTTAACCAGTACTCAACCAACCACCAGGAGAAAAGTGCATGGTTCAGGCGTCGTTACGGTGCCTGAATAACAAACAAGTGTAGTGTACACCCTGTAGGAGTCATAGACCTCAGTACTCGGTCATGTGATCCACTAAGACTTGATCACTAAGTGATGGCCTAGCGAGTGAGTCATGCCAAGAGAAAAAGGTACAGCAAACATTGGCGATGACAGTGAGGAGTTGGTTCCTCCAAAAGGGATCAAATCTGTTTTATGGAGGTTTCAATTTAGGCTAAGTGACTTTAAACAGGAAATCAGATGTAAAAAGAGTAGCAGAGTTGTCTGCCCCTCATGGTAACAGAACTATTAAGTTGTAACTGTTCAGTCATGTAAAGAAGTGGCAGAATAAATTCAGGGATGAGAATTTTCCGCAGATCGACGGATTTTTGACTTTTTCAGACCAAAATGACCATTCTCGAGATGAGCGCAAATCCGTTGAGAAAATTTCGGGGGGGTATCGTGCGCCTGCCTCTCGGTGGTGGGCTCCGAGCTGCAAGTTCAGCTTAGTGCTAGCACAAGCATGACTATCATATGCCGTTCTAACTTGCTCGGTAGTGTAAATATTACCATTTTGCAACATAAACATTAAAACTCGTTTGCGGCAGATTACTCGATTGGGCAACAGAGTTATACAGTATAACGATCCAATCGTGTTAGTGGTTGATCGAGTTTCACCATTGCCTTGTACATGTGTTCTCGGTTCTCAGAAATCGCAGTGTAACTTGTAAGTTAGCCAAGTAATGGCGCGTGGGACTTAGATAGCGCGAACTGAGCGACGGTGTGATCAAAGTTTTACGATGGCGAAAGTGTTAGAAAAAAAGGATGAAGATCGAGCGAGGGCAATTGACAAGGATGCTGGAATCAAAAACTGTTTCAAACGGGCATGGCTTGAAAAAAGTGTAACCGTGCAGATAGGACCGATAACGGTATCAACATGTCTAACCGAACACATACAAAAAATGGACATTCCCGGCAAAGTGCTGTGCACTCTGTGTTCCGATAGCAGCAAAAAATATCCAGGAGGAAACTCAACCCCCACTCCCCATCGACAGACATTTTCAGTGTTTTTCCAAATTGGTCATTCTCATCCCTGTAAATTACATAGTACTGCTTCAAAAGGAATGTATGATTCCAAAGTTGCATTAACTACATTGGATGAAAAATGACTTTTATGCAAACAGGACCCAACAAAAGATCTTTGAAGTATTCAGCCCACCAACTCACAACATCCCAATTTGAGGTCATCAGCAGCCTGTCTTCTCGATACACAGTGTTCACCGTGCACTGGTCCCACCAGAATTTCCTCAAAGCTATCCGGAAGTCGTTCTCTGTGGCGTCACTGAACTCTTCCCTCCCCCGTGTTTTGCCTCAGCATCCACCAAACCTGAATTCCATTTGGCCAGCCATACCCAAAAGCGGCTTTTGGAGTCCCACTGACCACAAGGGCTTGATGACACTCCTCCTTCAGCTTGACAGCATCCACCAACAAGTTCAAGAATTGCCACAGCTTTCGTCAGCTGCCTCAACAATGCCGGCGGAAGACACTCTTCACCAAGACTCAATGTCCCCTGCCTCCCTCGGTACGTTTTCGAAGTTCTGCATCTACTGATGGGAGTTAAAACTACCTGACAGGGGACTCTGCCAGACGTTACCAGCAGACACTCACAATACGTTCAGGTCTACCTGGTCGGACAAACATCTTCCCCTAGCATCGGAGCCAACACACCACCACGTGATGATTGGTTGACCTCTCTTTACCAGAGTGTCCAAGACATGCTGCCGCAAGTCCAATGACACGATCACAAAGTTGATTATTGAACTGAGACCTTGAGTGACCTGGTGCCAAGTGCAAGTATGGACACGCTTATGTTTGAATATGGTGTTTCTAATAGACTGTCTGTAATGACTAAAGAAATCCTGCAGCAAAACCTCGCTCGGCTTCTGATCAAGGGGCCCGTTCTTCCCAATCAAGCCATTTGAGGTCATTGTCCACGTTAGCATTGAGATTCCCCCCCAAAATCCCAGTAGGGATATACAGTATTCCTTGCAATACGTCCTGTCTCCCAAGTTTGTAAAAAGTAATTTCCGAGATCTAAAGATAGTGACATCGCCTTGACTTTGTGACATGGAGTACATGTCACTTAGATTATCTGGCAAGAAAATTAGTGTATTTGTGTACTACCTACACTTCATAAATTAGGCTGTTTAACTTACAACCATGAAAGGCTTATTTACCCTTTCCTCAAAGTGAGGTTATGCTATAGTCTTTTTTTAAAATTTGATAGCGAGTTAGAACAGGGTAAGGAATACTTTACTGTGTTTAAAGCATGTGAGAGGAGTAAAATTATAGTATTAGAAATATTTTTTTGTATAGTCTCTCCATATCACGAGGAGGGTATGGAAAATATACAACAGATCGCGACAAATGGGTACATTGTACCTTTTTTTTCCACTCTACCTCTGTACCTCTACAGTGATAGTTGCCAGGGTGAGTTTGCTGCATGTGTGTCTGTGTCACAGGATCCATGAACGGTATCCATTACAAGAGGAAGTATTAGTTCTATCAAGTGGGGGGAACTGGCTGTCTGGCTAAAGCCATCCTGCGTGACAAATAAGACTTGTTTTGAAATCAAGTCATTCAGTATACTTCACCTGAGCGAGAGCAATATCAGCAAACGTCCACCCCACAGGCACGCACGTGCACAAATTACTTACGGCCACTGAAAAGAGAAACACTTAGCTCTCGGCCGAGCTCCACTCTGCCTAGTTACACCAAATCGCCACTGCATTCCTTACGCCTGTGCAGCACACGAGTATTCTTGCACACTCAGGCGCACATGCACGCCCAGACATTATCGTGACGGTGTGCAGGAGAGGCAGGGCTCTGGTTTCATTGAGGCTGGAGGCAGCTGTTAGGTTAGAGTGTATGTACGCTTTAGCCGCTTGCCGCTCCACATCGGAGATACCATCTCTGGTGAGTACAATACAAGGATAATAGCACTAGATGGGGTGGGGTGGGCGAACTTCAAGACTGTAGCCCTCGTGCGAGAAATCTCAAGGTTTTTTCTTGCCAGTGTGAGCAAGTCTGAACAAATAAAGTAACGCTCTTCAAAGTCCACATCAAGCTCAAGCCTTTTACAGCAAATTTATTAATACTTTTGCTCTTAATGTAGCATTTACGGTGTATTGAATGTTTATTTTTTCAATGAAACATTTTCTATGATTGCTACTTGTGGACACACATACAAGAGGGTCCTAAGTTTAACACGGTCCTGTCATGCGGCGTTCCGAGGTTACAAACAGCGCATATTAGTAGTTTGTTGTATTGCGTAAGAATAGATTGCCCAAGTGTTATATGGCACAAGAACGGACTCTGTGACTGCTTGAGTGATTTGTTTATTTATGGGTAAGACATGGTTTTCATTCATATATCTACTATAATTAAGTTAGATTCTTTGGCTTGTGAGCAGTTCAGGGTGTACGCTGCGTCTCGTCTTTAAGCCAGCTGCACACCAAGCGATGTGGCAAAACCTGACTCAACACGGGCGCAGCGTGCGGAGTTGGACAACTAGTTTTCAGAAGTGGCTGAAGGTCAGCCATTCTTTTTGAATTACTGGTGCACTGCATTGCAACGTTGCAGATGTAACGGCCAATCAAAACACTGCACAAATGCTTTCACACACACAAAGGAAAACATTTTTTAGAATATTTGGGCTCAATGTACCGCCGACTGAAATAGTGAATCGTGCGGTCTTTGCCACCAAAATGCACGCGAGCTATGAATGGAACAAGGCACCCTCTCAATATACATGCTCTTCATTTTATTCTCACCCACTTTGTCTCTCTGTGGCAACCCGCTTCGGTCTTTTTTTATGGTTTAATACAAGTGGGTCAGTACAGTATATGGTATTTGGCGCCTCAAATCATGATGCAGGGTAGCATTTTTCTCTCGAAGCGTATCGGCAGATGTGTAGGTCATTCAATGTGCGATTGTGAGTCACCAACTGCCATATTTTTGTGATGGTCCACATGTGGCGTGCAGCAGGGCCTAAGGATAGACCTCGGTACATTCTGAGTTTTTTACAAATTCATGGTACTTTTCCACTGTGGAAACGAAACTTTGTATTTGTGCAATTGTTACAAACGGGAACCAAACAAAAAAGTTAAAATACTAAATGAATTACTTTATTGCAGTTAGAACAGCTTTCATTGTTTTGGGAAGACAACTACAAGATGTTAGGAGTGTTTCTGAGGGAATTGTTTGTTGTCTTATCTGGGCGAATATTTGGAAGCCCCGAGGTCACTGATGTTGGTCCTGAGAAAGGGCCTGTCTTGCAATCTCCTTTCCATTTCATCCACTTTGAACGTCTCCAAGTCTGCTCCTACAAAGTTGGAAACATGGGCTTATCCAAAATGTCATAATGACTGATGTATTCAACAACTGAGAGCTGTGTCCCAAATTCCAATGCTGTTGCTACGAACAGTCTGTGTTACATCAAAGGACGAGAAAAAGTACAGTGAACCCCCTTTACCACGGGGAATCCGTTCTAGTTCAACCTGCAATAGGTGAAAATCTGCGATATGTTGAGACCCAGAAAAAACTTTTAAAATAGCTTTACCCCTCACATTAGATTTAAAAACATTCTAACTTATTGAAACATACTTTTTAAAAATAATTATCAGCACCCCTTTTCACTTTTGTCAAAAATGAAACCATATAATTTTCTTTACAAAATTATCAGGTTTTATTGTTAACATAACACAAAATGCCATTGACGGGGTAACAGAAATTAGCCTCCGTTTTATGGAAATCGTAATGAGGGTCCCACCGCAAAGATGAGTGTCACAAACTAAACAAGCAGGATTTTTGAAGCTAATGAGGAGCACCGTCTAAATTCCCGCCCTACCCCCTTCCTAGCTTAGCAGATAGGGGAAGGTCAGCATTACATACATGTTGCGCATAGGAGGGAGGATGGAAGACAGATGATAGTTACAAGCACGTTCATAAGGAATAGTTTGGAAAATGAGTCAACTCATTAAGAAAAAGAGAAAAATCTAAACTTATTTAAATTTGATCAACAATACCAAGCCAGAAAAAAAATTATATTAACAAAGGTCCTCCCACGACTCTGGTGAGGACAAGTGGCTCAAAAAATGGCTGGATGGATCACAAAGATGCCAGTGTGTCTTGCACTATGTAAGAGAAGGGATCACCCACATGGTGCCTGCAGGCACCAGGTAGCTCCCAAGAACCACATGAGTAGCATGCGGGTATGTTGTAAAAATAGCTCACCAGTGATAAGACAATGTCATTTACCAAAAACATATTTATTTTCACTTGAAACGTTTATTTGTACCGAATATTCTGTACAGCCATTTAAAAATAAGTGTTCAATTTGCAAAATGATAGAGCTGGAATTACAATACTGTTATTTTTTTATTTTATTTTTTATTTATTTTATTTTTTTTTTACTCGCTATCAGAATTGTCAGAATCAGATACTGTCTCATACCTGGACAACCGTATATTCTCTCTGCTCTGAGGGGATCAATGAATATTCAAAATTACAAATAGCTGCATTGTATTACACTGTGGAGGGTTAGGGGGTTGTGTTCTCTTCTTGCTCTTAATTATATAGAATGCATTCCAGGAGAACTCAATGCTGCCAGGCATGTTGTGGCACAATGCTTTACTATACACAAGAAGTACAACTCTACATTCCTTCATTTATAACGGGGTTTAGGTTCTGGACCACCCCCGTAAAAGATGAAATCTGTGAAGTAGCCTCCACGATTTTTGACCATTATACAGATTACACCTTTTAATGTCTTATATGGGTAATGCACAGCAGTACTGTACACTATGTACATTTTATCCCTTGTAATATGCTTTTTTTTCTTCTGTTTTTACAGTTTTGTTTTGGGCTTGGAAATATCTATTTTACCACAAAAAAAAAAATACAGAATACCTTCAAAATCCTGCAATTTGACAAATTATGCCCGATAAAAGAATATGAAAAAACATTCTACAATAGGTGAATCGCGATATAATAAAGGAAAATTGTAGACTGTAAATCCATTAAACAGTTAAAAAAATAAGATGACTAATGATCTTGCAGTGTAGTGAATGAAAAACTCATACAGTGGGAATTTTCCAGTCTTTAATTGAGAATCTTGACTGCAGTATTGTCATGGTAAACATTTAGCGAGCTCCATGACTGGACAAGTACAGTAGGCTACTGTATGTGTTCATACTGTATGTGTTCTAGGAGGTCATATGTTTGTACCAAGAATGTGTTCCTATTCAACATTCTTTTTCTGAAGGAGAATTTAAGGGGATTAAGTGGAGCACAAAGAGAGCACGACCAGTGCTGGTTGGGTCCAAGAGGCCATAAGTGACAGGACTTCAACTGCTGACCGCTTAATTCAAACCTCATTTTCTCAGAAATGTGCTTTGTTCCTTCGTTTTAGCACAGGTTTGACTTCAATCCACTCTCCCTCATTTCTATACTTTAGCTCCTCCCACGGAATATAGACTGACTTTTTTTTTCAGATGAAATGAGAATTCCTTTTGTCCCTCAGGAAGCCCGCTGAGAGGAAGCAGCTGCAGTTTGCTGCCATGTTGCTATCGCTCGGTTGATTTGTCATTTCCTGTGGACGCCGTGAGCGGGAGTAGCTCCTAAACCGCCTCATTACAACGCACTGTGTTTCTCTGTCCGCAGGACATGAAGACATGGAGGTGATGTGGTCATACCTTTATCGAACACTGACCATCTGACTGGATTCACCTCACTTGAACAGGCTGATTTTGCGGATTTCAGAGGGACAATGTCCACACCAGAAACTAAGATCGCAGGCTTGTCCTGGGCGAGGGTCTGCAAGGAGTGCGGGCAGCAGCATGAGGGCCAGGAAAGCCACTTGTACGAGTACCCTGAGGATGTGGACGACGAGCTGGTGTGCCACATCTGTCTGCAGCCCCTCATTAAACCCATGGACACCCCCTGTGGACACACTTACTGCTTGGACTGTCTGGGCAGCTTCTTGAAAGATAAGGACTTTTGCCCCGTGGACCGGCAAAGGCTGCAGCTGCACCAGTGTCGGCCCTCCACCCTGTTGGTTAGGAATCTGCTGGACAAGCTGGCTGTGATGTGTCCTTACTATGCCGAGTGCAAGCAACAGATGCAACGCTGTGAACTTCAACCTCATCTCCACAATAGGTACCACTCTTCTGGCTTGTTCGATAAGTCGGCTAAAGAATGGCATGAAATGCCAGCAGTATCAGTCCATTTGAAATTAAATAAATAGATCACGTCCGGTGGAATCATCTTCACAAGATTAATTCATTCCATTCACTAACTGAAATGTTTGCGAGCCCAAGCAGTGTCTCATTAAAATTAATGCCACTAGAATTAATCCTTTTTTTCAGCCCCAGAACGGAGAACGTCCGGGTAACTTAATGTCGATCGGTAAAAACTGACATTGGGGATAAGGTTTTCAAACTTCCCAGTGGGTAATATTGAGTGGAGTTATGTTGGAAAAACTGTACAATGCAAACTTTGTCCTGGATAAATGCACTTTCAGAAAATGGTGAGTTTTTGTATTTCCGGCATGTTGAGGTGCTAAAAAGGAAATTTTCCAAGTCTAAAGAAAAACAAACTGTGCCATTCTGAGAGGACCAATACCTCAGTTTTTGAACTGTCCATATAAAACATCCATTGGTTTTTCAAAATCTCTCTCCAGCACAATCGGCACTGCAGTGCACATCATACAAGATCCGGGATTTATCCACCTTTTCCTTTTACACAGAATCACGCAAAAAGGGTTATGTATGTGGTTGCAGTCTTCTTAGACACAAAGTTGTCCCACAGAGTTAAAAAGTACAAAATGGGTCAACTAAATCATAACTAACAATGAGAAAATGTCAAACAAATACCCAATAAGTTAAAGTGTAATAGTGAGCATGTGGCTAACTAGCGAATAGTGATGCATGTGGAAAAATACACCCCCTTTCCGATGTTGAGGTAAGAAGATTTATGAGTTAAATATTAAAGCCGAATCCTGCAGGTTCTTAGTTTAGCATAATGACGAACAACGAGCTTAATGTTTCTACTATGTCATCTCTAAGGTTCACCAAAGTCAGACATTTAAATGCATTCATTTAATCCTGGGGTAGTTTTAAGCCACACAGTTTGTCAGCTGGAGGGACAGTAACTTCCTTGCCACTTCCTGACGGTTGCTAGGCAACATCTCTGGACATTTATTGAAGAAATCACAGACAAATTTAGCTTCACCCTGATTGCTGTTTGGTGCTAAACTATCATTGATGGCTGTATTTTAATGCTAATGGGCACGAGACGAGTGGTATTGATCTCTAATCGGCTGCTTCAAAGCTGGGCAGGTCATTTGTGATTTAATCCATTACTTGGATACAGCAAATTCATTGGTCACATCATTAGATAGACTGGGATTTATACAAAATAATAGCCACCATCCAACCCAAATAAACTAATGTATTGGGGAAATGGAGAGAGTCCCCCAATGCATTAAAAGTGTCCTATTGTGCTCCACTTTATAGAAAAACAAAACACGAAAGTGGTGTATGTACAGTTAAAATACAAGATGTTTTGGCTGCTACAGGTACATGTTTGATTGTGTAACATCACTATAACAAATGCGCAGTCACTTCCTCTCAGACGTGCAAAACCTGAGGTTTCAGAGTTTGAGGCGAGCTGTAAATCGCTCTCCTCCTTATCCGCACGGTCAGCGCGGTGCTTATCATGTCCGAGGTCGGCCGTGATGACGCAGCCTGTTGTGGTTGGCAGCCAGCAGGCGGTCTGTGCAAACATCCAAGGGGGCAAAGTTCGGACATGTAGACAAAAGTATGCAAAGCAATTTGAGCTTTTATTCCATATCCTTGATGTCCATCTAAGGTGCATATACTGATATACTATTTGTCTTTACTAGTAAGACAATTCAGCGTACTGATAAAACAACTGTCTTCGTAATGTTTTTCCCCCACAAGTCTCACTTTTGGTTGACTAATGTGAAATTAAATCGTACAGTCAACTAATGTGTTGCACTAGTAATACAACTATGCCAAATATTAGGCATATCTCACACACTATTAGCCTCCTTATCAACGATATCAAATAAATGCCTTTCAATGAATTCGTTAGAGCAAGACCAATGCGTCGATTTCGATCGAACAGTCCATCTCCGACTTAAAAAAAAAAACATCTTTGATAAGACTCAATGTGACGCATGCATATTAGTTGGGTCTAGTAGCACTATTAGTGCTAAACAGTAGTTTACTAGTAAGGTTTCATCCGCACTAGTAGGCCAAAAGTGTCATGAGTAGTGGGGAAAAAAAACCACATTTCTACAAGTGAGTGAAATTGTCTTGCGAGGGAGGACAAAACGTGTACTAGTACTTGAACCTTAAGATAGATATAAATGCGCAAACATCTTTCTAAATTCCAGCAGCCAGTCTTCTGTGCACTCGAATGAACTTGACAAACTTCCTTGTAATATTTAAGGATATTTATCGTGTTTTTCCTCTCCATTTTTATGTTCATCATTCTCATTGCACCTTGTACCACTGCTATTTCCATGTATGTATTTACAGGCCAGTGAGTGGTCGTCACTTCTCCCTGAGAGTATTCTGTCTTTGTCCAGATGTCCCTCTTTCAGGAGACTCAGAGAGGAAGCGGAGAAGAGGAAGAGGCCTTCGTGGAACGAATTGAAGGGCCGCAAAGGCGACGGCGAGCTGTCCGCTGATGCTAAACATGCAGAAGTCCCGCCGCGCAGCACCACCAGAGACCTGCCTGATCCTGGACTCATTAACCCTGCTTATGAAGAAAATGAGGACGGTATGGAGTGCTTGTCATCAAAAAGCTTCGATTGCATAAGTCATTTCCTCATGATGATTGGCTAATGTTTAGCTGAGATGGATAGAAATGATCTCACGGGTGTGCCCATCCCCCGTCTGTGGCCAGTGATTGTAGACACTGTAAAATTGCTGATTGTTGAGTCCCTGAGTCTGCCACGGGTGAATCATTAGTGTAGTTGCAGGAACACGCAGCACATCACAGCTGCTCTGACCAGTCACCCTTTGACTGGAAAATTACAATCAGCTTCTCGCAAGCCTGTCTGGAACTACATCTAGTTATGATGCAGTTAAAACATGTTCTAGACCTAGGTTAGTAACTCAAGTTTTATTTAACCTCGCCCACACGGTTTAAATGCAGTTAAAACTTGTGGCTTTTCCTAGTGTCTGTTCTCACTCTCTGTCAGTCAAAAACTGGGAGACTTATCATATAACAGCAGACTCCTTTGCGCAGTCCTCCATATAAGAGTCAGTGTACTTGCTTCAAGATGTTAATTTGTCACTGCTCGGTGAGGTTTATTGTAAAACTGACAGAAAACACAAAAAAAGACTATTTAAATGCAAAATTGTTAAACCATATAAGTCTGCTAGCCTAATGCCAACATATAATCTGAAAAACCATTTACAGGCAAAAAGAAATTAGTACAGATGTAACTGTACAGGGAGTCCTCGGTCTACAACCTGGTTCTCAACCCTCTCCATCTCGACATGTATCAAAGAACCTTGTTTTGTGATCATTGTATCCGACATAGGAACAGAACCCTTCACAAATAGAATACGGGCTTTGTCTTTAATAATTGTAACCACGGTCGACCCAATGAAGCCTTGGTGGTGTTGGTGTCTCTCCTTTCTCCCATCTTTTTATCATCTTGAGCTTCTTTTTCATGGTAATAGATTTTCCTTTGCCTGCAGAAGCATTGCTAAAGGACACAGCTTTCTTCTTTGTGGTGATAATGTCCACAAAGGAGGGTGAAAAAATGTGGAGATACTCCCGGCGCACAAACACAGACAAGCATTAGCCAGACAAAATGGCGAACTGGGGACGGGAGTTGTAAAGTCAAAACGTCTTGGGTCGAGACTGTCTTAACCCGAGGACTCCCTGTAATTGTGAACCTGTAAACTTCTATAACACAGAATGAGCAGTAACATATGTAGTAAAAGAGAATTAAACTATATTTAACAACAAAATGTTCATCCAGACGACGATTTAATTTTGTCTAATGAAAGTCGACTACCTTAATGTTAACCATATAATGCAGCATACCATTGGTTGGGTAGTAGAAGTGAGCATAGATATCATGGACAGTAGTTACAGGCATAAAGTCTCTCTGCTCTTTGGAAATGACAAGTATTACTGCAGCTCTGTAGGGGACCTTTTCTGCCTCTTAGTTTAAAACTCATAAAACGTGATCCCTTAAAAATCCAATTCTAGCACGGGCGCCAATTATAAAATGTGATATACCGCATGTTACTGTTATATGTCCCAATAGAAGGTACAAATAACAGATTCGTCTATTGTTATTTGACACATTTAGTGGTGAAGATAATACTGAATGTTTTTGTTTTTCATAGGAACTGTCAACACTAATAACTAGTAAAAACAGTGTGGACTGGTTCGATGAGATCTGTGTGGCAACAGTCCTCACTGATCTCTTGTTTGGGTTACCTTATCTGTACACCACTAAAATCAAACATCACGTGCCCTTCCGTCTATTGACACTGTGTTATGTCATATATAGATTATTTATTTACAACTGAAGGCCTTTCACCTCTGCTTATGGCATCCGTAGAAACATAGGGTGATTTGTATTTTTCTTATCAATGATAAGCAATGCACAGTACAGTGCTCAACATAAACAGGCGGACCCCCACAGATTAGTTAGACAACCTTCGGTATTGTTTCAGAATCAATATTTGTTCTTGTTTTCACTGAATCCAAAGGTTACTTTTCAGAGGGAGTGTACTGCCTCTCGGGTGCATCTCAATAAACTAGAATATTATGGAAAACGTTCAAGTTCAACTGTGAAGTGACAATCGTGTTAAATTAGACCCATGATATACTTTCGATGATTACAAAAACCATACAATTCTCATGAATGAAAACTATTACTTTAGAAACCGATTTTAATGTACAATTCAGTTAGGAATTTGCCCTGTGAAACAGTATTTTCCTATTTGTCTGCGATCTCTTATATATTTTGAATTTAATGATGGAAATACATTTTTTAAAAATTTTATTTATTGAGATCCACGTTTCTATCGAGCACTTTAAAACTCTTGATGTGTAACTGAACAGTGTCTTTTTGGAGTTGTTCCACGTAACCATTGCAAAGTCTTGTAGTCCTTGTGATAATATGCAGTCTATAACATTTTAACACGATTACAACACGCTTGTGGTCATCAACATGTCACTTTGTCTAAGAACAATATGTAACATTGTACAGATAAAGATTAGCTACCGTCATGTACTGATTGCCAGTACATGATTTTGAAGTCAAAGTACATTAAACACGAGTCATTTGTAATTTGGTGCTTTGAGATCTGAGTAAAATATCTCAAAACATGGTTCCTCATTAAAATTAATGGATACACAAGTAATCTGATCCATTTCCATCAGTTGATTGAAGACTCTAAATGCCCAGTTATGAATGTTAGTCTTTTTTTTTTTTTTATTGTAATTTTCCCCTGTGACTGGCTGACAACCAGTTCAGGTGTACTCGTCCAGGATGAGGATAAACTGTATGATAAATGGAGCAATGGATATTTTCACTTTCAAATTCATTCCGCGGGCGAGATTGTACCCTCAAGCACGTCGATTTTGGCCCTGGGTCCGTATGATTCCCACCGCTGTTGTGAAATAGTCAAAAAAGTACAAGAGGAGTATTAAAATATGAAGTGTAATCAAGTCTCTCACATGCACTGTAGCACATTCGCATGCTGTGCTGTGATGTCACTGTCTTTCCCACACTCAGTCCACCCCACCGCCCTGTTGTGCTCCTGTCGTGCAACAGGAAGGCTCAGTATCCTGTCAGCAGTTATGTTCCAGAAACTTTTAATAACAAAGTATGTCTTACTTCATACTATGCGGTTATTTTGTTTTATGGCTAGTTTTTGAGTAAACACCAAATAATCGTGGCAATCAACAACTTGAAGCATTTCCTTTTTTAATCTCAAATTTGGGCTCTAATGTCAAAGCAAAAACCCGGCCGATAGATCGCATCTCACAAAAAAGTCAAGTAAGGTAACTCATATCTTGAGGCACCACTGTGAAATGGTATTTTAAATAGAGGAAAGTATTTTTATGTTTTTATGACCACGCGGTTTTTGTTCTTCTCGTTGCCAGACAACACGCCACTTCGCTCTAGCTTGGTGGCTGAATCCAATGTGGTGGAGCTATTCAGAGAAGAGGCGGACGAAGAGCTGGGCTTGCGCATCGTGGGGGGCAAAGACACACCGCTGGGCAACATCGTCATCCAGGAGATTGTACGTGACTCGCAAGCCGCTCGTGACGGTCGACTAGCACCTGGAGACCACATCTTAGAGGTGAGAGCGACCCTTTGCAAATGTGTAGACCAGGGGTGTCAAACTCATTTTTGTCCCGGGCCACATTTTACTTATGGTTCCCCTCGGAGGGCCGTTATGACTGTGAAACCATAAAAATCTTTAACCGCCTCATCAGATTTACATATGAAATTTATGAACTCGTTTTGGAATCAGAAATCGAGAGTAATGGGTATTTCAACTATTGTTGTTTGGTAACACAATAATGCTTGTAATATCTCATCGTTATCATTTATGATATGACAATTTAAAAATTTGGTACAGATTCTAACAAAAATCATGAAAGTTAATACATATGATTTTCCTTCGTGGGCCACATAAAATCATTCTCAGGCCGGATCTGGCCCCCGGGCCTTGAGTTTGACACTTATGGTGTAAACATTGTCACCATGACGTCACATGTAGCTCCAGGTAGGGCTGGGTGATTATGGAAAAAATAATTATCATGATTATATATATTATTTATATTTTGATTGATATTGAAATCGCATTTAAGTAATCTGATTATTCATTGATTTTGAAACTTAGTACTTAACTACCAAAACCAAACTTTAAATATGACTTAAATAATCACCAGAAATAATTTTTTAACAAGTAAAATAATAAGAAATGGAAATTTGAAAAAAATAATAAAAATTAATACAGCAATGGCTAAAAAAAATTGGCTGACTTGGGGTGGCTCTTTTGGAAATTAATCATGAAAGAATCTCGTCTTTAATAGTTGTAATAATATCTTTGCAAATAGAGAGGTTGCGAGTTTCACTGAAGAACTACCGCCTATTAAACCAAAGAAAAAAAAATGGGAGGGAGATGAGGAAATGGAGACCCATTTACAAAGTTCTCATCTTGTCCTTGAGAGAAAAGGGAGGTACAACACAGGCTGAGAGAAGGGAAATGCAGTCATCAGTGAAAATGAAAAATTGTTTTCTAACGTGAGCTATTTACATCATTGCTGTCGCATGCGGTATATCATTGCTATCCTAATTGCCACATGTTCCATCAAACTTTTGAGTACATTTGAAAAAGGCCACAATAAAAAACACAAACGGCTATTCAAGTATTAAAATACAATATAGATTTTGTCATTTTGCCATAGGTCTCTGTCCATTCTAGGTGGTCGTTGAAATTAGTATTTTTCCCTGATTATTCTGGCATTTAGCAGTAGAAATGGTCATCCTAATTGACCTAAAACGTGAAAATTTTATTCTGATTTCATGTCAAACAGCCAAGTGGGAGGTAACATTTGTCTTTTTCTACAAAGCCTTTACTGAATCTGTTGTTCCGACTGTGTACAGCTTGGCCTCTAAGGCATAGATTCTGTAGTGCGATCCATGCGTGGAGCTGCATGATTATAGTAAGCGTAAAAGAAAAAAAGTTTTAAAAAAGTCATAAATCTTACAATAAATCTTTATTAAACTTGTTTGTCACAGATTAGAATTTATGCCTGTGAGTATTGTTATATTATTAGGATGTGTTACTATGGTGTCAGTGTCTGAATGTTTATTTGAAAGTAAGTCCCTCCCATGATCTAATGTTAATTTTAGCTGGCCTGTTAATCAGGTTTTCCATTGACTGTTAGCATAAGATGGCGATTTCTAAAACAGTGTGTACCTTGGATTTGAATATAAACTGTCTTCGTTTTTATTGTGCATTTAGTATTCCAGTTAACTAACTGGGGTGTCAATAAACATCTTAAAGCAAACTCAGGGAGGGCAGAAAGAATATGGGTCTGTTCAGCATTCATACATTACATTCACATAAAAAAAAAAAATCTCGTGTATGTATTACTATCAAACAATGGAAGTAAAAAATTCCTCCACAAATTCCTCCCTGTTTTGTAAACATACCTCTTTAAAGGAGGGAATGTGAAGGCAGATATTCTCGATAAACTGGTTCGGTGTCCATGACAACGAAGTGTGTGGTTACTACCGCCAGACGTGAGCACCACAGGTTGACACACACAACTTATTGTGGCTGCTGTCACTGATTGACAAACCCTAATTTCTGATGTTCCTCCATCAGCATGGTGCCTAAAGTTCAATCTAGTTATGTAAATATTATATAGGCCAGAAGGAAAATTAAGTAACTGAAACGGCAGCTTTTTAGTTTCCTGCCTTTAAATACAAATCAGCCTCAACTTCATGTGCGCAACGTTTAACCTTCTGTCTACGTGACCTATAATGGAAATGAGCTAAATGGGGGTTAATTATTTCAAACTGTGGTGCTTATTTAAAAAAAAAAAATGCAGTTTTTAAATTCTTTTTGTCTGTGCTACAAAATGTTTACAGGTGAATGACATCAGCTTGGCATCTGTCCTGCACGCTCGGGCTGTCGCCCTGCTGCGCCAGCCTTCCCTCGTCAGGCTCACCGTCATGCAGGAGAAGGGTTTCAAACCGAGGGAGGCGCGCTCCGATCAGAACCCCGTTTCGTCTGGCGGCGCCGAAGGCAACGTGGTCTCCACTCACAATCCCGGGACGGTGCTGCAGGTGACGTTGACCAAGAGTCAACGTTCGGAACCGCTCGGGATAAAGCTGATCCGCAAATCCGATGAGAGTGGCGTCTTCATCCTGGATCTGCTTTCGGGAGGGTTGGCAGCAAAAGATGGCAAACTGAAGAACAGCGACAAAGTGTTGGCCATCAATGGACATGACCTGAGGCACGGTACACCTGAGAGTGCTGCCCAGATCATACAGGTACCGTGTTTTCCTGCTGCCTCATAGGATATGGTTCATGTCCTTTTTTCAATTGAGTTTTTATAATGTGTTTACGTTAATGTCCTTAAAAGTGGGAAAGGAAAACCTCATTCTCCAATGCAGTTTTCAGCTGGGAGAACATAAACACAATCAGCACATTGAGTTTATTTTAAATACATTTGCAAGATCCTCAAAAGAATCTTTTTTTTCACGATGCCTTTTATGGAGTGTTATGTCAAGCTTGTGGAAAAAGTGAAGCGCTGTAAATTCTCAAGATCACAAAGGTATCAAAAGGTACTTTCATGATTCTGCTTGGCAGACACTTGAATGTTCCACATGCTTGATTGCCTTTGGGATAAAACATCCAGTTATTCTACCATTGATTGACCGGTTTGTCTTTTATGCAGGCCAGCGAAGTACGCGTCAACTTTGTAGTCTTGAGGCCAGCAGAGAGTCAAGACGAAGGTGGACCGCAAGGCCGGGCAGCCAGGAGGGCACCCGAGTTGCAGTACTTCAGGCGGTGCTCCACCTACATGAAGGTACGGCAGTACATTTCTAGTCACATCGACTGGGCCGTCTTCAGATGTTAACCCCTCACACTGCACAGTTTTACACATATCAATTCGACTACACACGTACCAATTTTTACCATCCTGAACAATTTTTAGTATGTGACTGTCTCTGTTTACATTGCGGGTATAGCTATTTGTCTGTTGGTCTCCAGCCTTTCTCATTACGCTAGCATTAATATGAGAACTTTCATTAGACACGATTTTATGGTTTGGTTGAACATTAAGATTTTTGATGATGGTAACGTAAGTCACTGCACTTACGTTGGCAGACATCCATTATGTTTCTGTTTTGTTTGCAAATTTGAAAGAGGCCTGATTCTGATCTGATGGTATCTGATTACATACATTTTTTTTTCTCTTAACGCTACTACGACTCATATCTTAGCAAAACTAGATTGTGTCACATGAACCGTGCAGTGTAAATCCAGTCAAATGCAGAGAGGGAAAGGTTTCCGGTTCTGGAAATGTGGCCTTACCTTGGCTTCGATAGATACTTTTCACGTGACGTCACGAGTCACATGACTTTCTTTTACGACGCCTACTGGACGCAAAACTACAATACAATACAACTCGCGTTTTTTATTAGTGATATTTTTGTGAATATTGGCTTGGTTATAAGCGACTTACGGTCTTTTCATCATTGTATTTCATTGTGTGGCTTATGGTTGTAAGAACAGAGAAAAAGGGGTCTGACCTATCAGGCATTGTTTACCTTTTTGTTGGGCATTCAGCGAATTTCCTGTGGTATCCTCCCCACTTTTTAACATATCTTTACGGAGGTCTTTGGGCTATCAATACGCCGACTAGCACCTGCAGTGAAACTTTGCCTTCCATGTTTGCGGTGGATAACGTGAACCTTGTGGCTGTCGCTAGCCATAGCCTTTAGCTGCAGTTTTGCTAACTCGTGGGAGCGGGCAATGCCGATCGTTTTTTGTTTTTTTTTTTTGACCTGAGCGCCGGCCCCTGGCTGTGTAACTTTTCGCGCATACTCGGTGAGTTGGTAGCGAAAACTATGCGGTCTCTGACCATCTCACCACTGTTTGTGTAGTTACAGTCTTTAACAAATAGCTTGAGTTCTGTCACAAAGTGCTCACATGACTCACAGTTTTCTTGCGCCTTCTCGTGAAACTTATATCTAGCAAATATGGGTTTTGTAACTATCTATTGTATGACAGCTTTTCTTGTCCCCCTCATTGCTCCATACCTGGAAATGTTTTCCCGGTCTTCCCACTCTGAAACTGCTCAATTTGCAGTTTCCACATCCAGCTTCCTGACTGCAGCTAGTGCCTTCCGAAAACCGGACACGGTTAGTGTTTATACAGTGTAATTGTGACGTGAGTCAACTCAGTTCTTCCGTGTAGTGTGAGCAGGAAGAATAGCAGCCCCCCCAACCGGGGGTGCAAAGCTTTGAGAACAGACACCTGTGTCGCAGCGCAGAGATGAAAGCGTCCGTGGAGGGCCTCCCTCTGTCCTGATCAAAAGGCCCGGGGTGCTGCTCAGTCTGCCACCGCGGGGCCGCTGCCTTGTTGTTTTTGGGCCCCTTCTTTCTTTGGGTGGGAGAGGATCAAAGTGGGTAACAGTTAGCTTTCGCCTGCAGAGTGGAGCCTTTTCGTCTTGCTGGGGGGGAAGGACCCCCCGCCAGGCAGAGGAAGAGACGTCGCCACCTCCCCCGAGCTTCCCTTTCGGCGGTTTGCAGTCTGTAGAGCTCAACCAGGAGAGGCTGCCGGGAGCTGTCACTTTCCACACATCTTCCCCATTACGAGACACCAGTGTGGGAGCTTGCACGTCTCCTCCATCTCACGTTCCACATTTGTTACTGCCCAAGGCACTTCAATCAAGCCGATCGTTCAACTTGATTGGCAGCACCGCTCCCGTGAATTTTCACTTTAATGGCGAGCGATCCAAAGAGCTTCATCACTATAGAGGGAGAAAGGCACTCGCCTCCTTCAAGTGTGACTAAGAAATTAATCAGTGGGGTACTCAAGATGCTGATGCAGCCACCTCTGCCTAATTTCGAGCCACCTCCCGCGAAAGTCCCCCACTTCGTGAAAACTCATCTCACCAGTGTAGCAGCTGGGTTATTTATAACTGCAAAATGCAAAACGTCACGTCACATCGCTGAAAACTGTTTAGTGGACTTCCTGTCTATGCTCTGCTAATCAGCATGATGGCAGTTTGATGAAATCATTGTTTGAAGCCAAACTTTCAAAAATATTGTTTTCCTTGTGGCTGTGTCTTTGCACAGTAGTTAAACAAATATATCTAATTTATACGTACAAATAAAAATTAAATATTTGCATAATTTTATTTACACAAATATAAACTGTGTAAAGAACGATGAACATTGGCTATTATTGTTTATGGTGGCTGTGTGGCAACATCTTTACATTTTATATCACAATCACATACGCAAAGCTCAAACCCTCTCAGAATTATGATTTACAATCATGAATATTGAACAGGTCTGCCATCCAACCTTACCCAATCACTTTCGATAATCTTTTAGAGCAGTGACTGTCAACCACTGTGCTATAGTTGTGTGTGTGTGTGTGTGTGTGTCACATTTTTGTTAGGTGCTGTGCCATGATTTTTTTTCTGATGTAAAATATGCACAATACTCAGGAAACGTTGCAAAACTGGAGGGTTTTTTTTTTATATTTTGATACTGGATGAAACTGTTACATTGATACCGTATTGACTTACCTACAAAGCAGAAAGTAATAAATCCTCCATGCGCCATTATTTGTACTGGCACCAAAACAAAAGTGTGTACTGAATGTGGTTGTGTAATCATACAGGACCCTCCCGGTGGGTTTTCCAGCCAGGAGAAGACTGTGAGCCTGAAGAAGGAGCCCCGCCTTTCCCTGGGCATCACCATAGCGGGCGGGAGAGACTGCCGCAGTCGTCTACCGGTCTACATCACCAGCGTGCAGCCAATTGGATGCCTGCATCGAGACGGCACCATCAAACGGGGTAGATGGAAGATTTTTTTCAGTTGTAGTGAACCACCATCTATTTGTCGTTTTGCTACTTATAAGTACCGTAATTCCCGGTCTACAGAGCAGACCCGGTTATAAGCCTCTGTATACAGAAAGAGTTTAACCCTAGCATTAAACTCTTACTGTGTACCGAGGCCTATAAACATGTGCGCTAACGCGAGCGCCACATCACTGCAGGGCTGAAAGCGTGTGGGGAAAAAAGTCGCGGCTTGTAGGCCGGAAATTACAGTAATTTTTTTTTCAATTGTTTTTTTTTTTTTTTTTTTTTTGCTTTGGAAATTATCCTTAGCTAGCAAGCGCAACAATTATTTGTCATTTTTACCTATTTCCAGCAGGCAATGATACTTGTCCTCCAAAAATAATGTAAATACTGTATCTTCTTCCACTCAGCCGTTCTCTCAAGAGTTCCCTGTGCGTCCTCAGGTGATGTTCTGCTGAGCATCAATGGCGTGGACCTGACGCAGCTGACGTACAGCGAGGCGGTTTCCACGCTGAAGGCGCAGGCTGCCCAGCCCCAGGTGGTCCTGCGGGTCATCCAGACTATTTCAGAAGACTCACAGGAGGACGGCGAGGCCAACGGCGACAGGTCGGTCGGTGTGGAGGACGCACAAGAAGAGTCCTTCAAGTGGACACCGCTGTGGACGCGATGGCTGGGTTTACCAAGGTACAAATCTTCCACTTAGGCTGGATTTGCATTGGATGGTTCAAGTGATGGATTTCAATATTTTTTGGACTCAAGTGGCACAATTGGGATATGCAAAAGAGAAGAAAAAGTTTAGAATGTGATAGTTTCTGATACATTTTTGTTAATCTGTGTGCGTGCGAAATAAACAATAGCAGTCAATGTGATTTGACGGGAGAGTACGCGCCCGCGCGCCATCACATTTGCAAATCTGCACAGTCGAGCATGAAAAATCACGTGCATAAAATTTGTTAGGAGTAGAAATACATAGTGAAAGACGTTGCTTATTTTGTGTAGTCTTGACCAATGTTCCCTCTAAGCTGCGCCACTGGGCAGTGGCACACTTGTTGCACACTCTCAGCGCACATAAAAACCGATCCAGCGCAGTGAACCACAGCCTGGCGTCTTTTTTGTTTTCTTTAACACGGAAGCACACTGTCTTTAGTAACGAGCTGCTGCTCTGCTTACTTCTACCTCCTAGTTTACCTGACACCGCCCCCCCTCCGCTCTTAAAGGGGTACACTCATAATTACAAACAACACACTCCCACAATTTTATATCTGTGGGCATGACTGGTGGACCACACCCATAACTTCATATCTGCGGCATGACTGAACACACCCATACATGACTCTCCATCCATCCCTTTCTACGCCGCTTATCCTCACGAGGGTCGCGGGGAGTGCTGGAGCCCGTTTAGAGTGTCCAATTATTGCATACATGACTGCAATAGCATAAATAGTCTAGTGTTTCCCAACCTTTATTGAGCTAAGGCACACAATACACTTTAAAGTGTTGTACGAATTGGGAATTGGAAGGCCTTTTAGGGATGAAATTTTATGGCTAACATCGCCATTGTCACGTCAGCCACATGCACTGGTGCCGTGACATCGTCCTGCAGAAGAGCAACAACGAGAGCTGGGGCTTCAGCATCGTCGGCGGCTACGAGGAAAGTCGCGGGCAGCAGCCCTTCTTCATCAAGACCATCGTGCCTGGAACACCTGCTCACTTTGACGGCCGCCTCAAGTATGTTAAGCCTTAACCTTTTGGACTTTGCAACCCAAATTCTTCTGGAAAAGTGTCCCGGGGCTCATTCAAATAGTTACACAGTACTGGTTTATTGATGTAGCTCGTAGTTTTATAAGTATCACACAACTAAATCAGATCTACTTATATTTTAACAACCTTGTCAAAAGGTAATTTATCATATTGTATATTATTGTACTTGGACCAAACTTTGAAAATCGCTGATCATCAGCATATTGAATTAGTTTGAACTTAAACACACACACAGCATGAAGTGGTAAAAGTTTGGACGTCCCTGCTGTCATCATTTCTCTTTTGTGTGACCTGTGTTTGTCTTCCAGGTGTGGTGACGAGATCGTGGCGGTGAATGGAGCCACGACGGCGGGAATGAACAACGCGTCGCTCATCCCCATGCTGAAACTTCAGAAGAATAAAGTGACTCTCACGGTGGTGTGCTGGCCCGGGAGTCTGATCTAGCCACGCATACGTAGCCACGAAACGCGGTAATTGGGAAGCGTCCTGCACATGCGGCAGGTAACCTTCCCACCACTATGTGCCAGTGTACTGTCTCGAAAGGCCGGCGCTTGCGTGATTGCTGGGTGTCCCGATAAAATGCACTCAACTCTATGATTTCAACATTACTCACATCGGTCGGTTTGACGCGTTCGTCTGTGTTAAGAACCAGAAAATAAGATTTTGGCAACAATACAAGTTAGGGTTGTTGGGCTTTTAGGGGAAATTTCAATTTGAATCTCAAATTAACTTTCCTGTTTAAATGAATTTGATGCTAACGTTAGAAAGCATGTCCCAACCGTTTCTGTGCATATTACGCAACTTGCTCTTTGCCAACAAGAAGCCGAAAGGCAAAATTCACGCAAGATTGTTCACCTCTGGCATTCTGTGATGCTTTCGTTCTGTGTTGCAACCTGCTGATGACACAATGAACAGTCAGAGCTAGTGAGAGGCTTCAGACAGGAAGTTCTCAAAAGGGAAGATGCCACAGACTTTAAGGTGTCATCAGAAAGTGTCAACAGCGGGAGTGCCCACTGGAAGAGTCACAGAAAGGTAAAGAAGTTCTTGGGATTGTACTGGTCCGTTCGCGGGTCAAACACCTGTTGTGAGTTTTGTCCGTCAGCTGTTGCTGTCGAACAATAAGTTGTGCGAAATGTGCGTTCATATTTTTGACAAGTCTTGACAATTAGAACTCATGTGGAGATTCTTGAAGCAATGCATCTTTTTTTTTTTTTTAACCATTTTTGGGATGCCAAATAAACAAGTTATGATAAACTAAAGAGACAAGGTTAAATTACATTAATCTGCGATGGTTATAGTGGATTTAACGTTTTTCCTTAATTTCACTTCAAATAGAGATCAATATCTCTTCCTTTTAGGGAGTAGTGAAACTTTATGGCATGAAAGAAAATGTTTCCGTGGTTACCCAAGTCTGAGCTACTTGTTCCTGCACTTTTGCAAATATTCATACTGCTTTTTCAAACATTCATTTTTCAAACACCTGGTGACATGGACCAACAAATTCAATAACATTAAGCAACATTTACCATGAATTTAGGAGGCCTTTTTCTTCAATTCAGTAACATAAAGCATGCTATCGCTGAGATATGCCCGTGTGTGTGTATTTTTATATTAAAAATGGCATGAGGTCTGGGAAACATGGAGGGAATTCATCATTTTCATTCTTCCTGTAATTGTTGTTTTGTATATTAATTGTACAGTTTCCGTTATTTAAAAAAAATATATACATAGTTCCCAGAGACTGAGTGCATTTTCTTTTTGGGAGGGGGACACCTTGTTTGTATATTTGGAATCTGACCAGGGTGAAATCGTGACGGCAATCAGCGACAATGTCCGTGAACCGGAGGACTTATTTTGGGATTTGAGCCGCACACACACACACACGCACATTGCAGATTGTCGCGATGAAGGATTCACGTTGGCCGCTCATGACCATGTCCGAACGACTCCTGACTGTAAAGACCAAAGTGTCCTTTGTCCAGTTTTACTGCACTTTTTTCAAAGCTATCCGAGTGAATGCTTCTTTTTGTCGGGGGGGGGGGGGAATTTTTTAAGCCACTTTGGGGGGTCTTGACTTTAAAAGTTCTACACCATTCAACAACAATAACCCCATACACGTATGTGTGTGTGTGTGTTTAAAGACTGTCACAATTGTGTTGTTCTCCTTTGACACCGTTTGTGTCCGTTCCGTTGTATTTATTCGCATGTACAGGTGCATCTCGGTGAAGTGGAAATTGACATTTGAGTTGTTCAGTTCAAAAAATGAAATTCACAACGTGCAGATCATAAGTGAAATTTTATATTCTAGTGTTGTAAAATACTACGTTTTATATGAGAGGATTTTAAATATAAACCTAAAGTAGGAAATGGCCTTTTGAATTTGATTTCCGTTGCTTAATCAATCTTCATAATAGTCTCTATCAGTGTCACTTAATGAACAACTACAAAAAATGAACTTTTCCTAAATTGCTGAGATGCACAAGTATGTCGCCACTCAAATTGATAGGTGTGGCTCACATAAATGTTCAATTTGCCCAGAATGTTCACTATATTAAAAGTACCCCTGCCCTGAACCACCCACCTCTCACGCCTTCATGACTTCTTATGTTGACTCGTAATTTTCAGGTCCAAGTGGCTTTGAATGAGGGGTGCATTGCTTATGTTTAAAATGAAAAATTGTTTTCGGGCAATCACAAATGCAGACAAGTAAAACTAATAAATGCATATAAACATCTTGAATCCTATCTTTTCAGGAGTTTTCAGTAAGTTAGGGACGCAGTCTTGAACGGTGTGAATTTTTTTCCCTAATACAGGGGGTCCTGGGTCTACGACAGAGATCCGTTCCTACACTAGCGACTTAACTCGGATTCCGACGTTAAATTCTTAATTTACATCAAAATACTTTGTATAAATAAAAAAAAAAATACATTGAAGCAAGATGATGTACTTAGCATTACTACTGAGAGGTGGATGGAGAAGAAGAAGAGAAGACAGTGGTTCGCTATTGCTAAGAAACCTGGTCCTTAATTCTCTCCATCTCGACAAGTATCCAAGAACCTTGTTTTGTGATCATTGTATCCGACGTAGGAACAGAACCCTTCACATGCGCTAAAATACGGGCTTTGTCTTCAATAATTGTCCCCAAGGTTGACCGACTGAAGCCATGGCGGTGTTGGTGTCTCTCCTTTCTCCAATCTTTTTATGATCTTGAGCTTCATTTCCATGGTAATGGATTTTCTTTTGACTGCTGAAGCATTGCTAAAAGACGGCTTTCTTCTTTGGGGCCATAATGTCTAAAAAGGAGGGTGAAAAATGCAAAGCTGCTCTCGGTGCGCAAACACGGACCAGCATTAGCTAGGCAAAATGGCGGACGGTGGACGGGCGTTGCAAAGTCGAAACGTCTTGTGGTCGAGACCGTCTTAACCCGAGGACTCCCTGTAATGTCATTTGTCATTACTCAGACTACGTATGAAGAGCCTGGAAGAGGCTGTTTATACAAGCCAGAAGCTGAGCTCCACTGTGTTTGTTTATGGAAATGTGTGGCTGGAGCACAATTCTACCGAATGTGTTCCGCATGGAATTATGTACTAGTTGACTGTTTGTCCTCACTTGTAGGTGTCAATAGTGAAGCAAAAATATAGTTTTGAACTGTACAATGCTAGTACTGTTATTACTAGTGAAGCGATGGATGTAAGCGTAGAATTTTCTCACCTGTAGTACGAGTATCACGCAGAGTACTATACAGTGAAGAAAATAAGTATTTGAACACCCTGCTATATTGTAAGTTCTCCCACTTAGAAATCATGGAGGGGTCTGAATTTTTCATCGTAGGTGCATGTCCACTGTGAGAGAGATAATTTAAAAAGAAAAATACAGAAATCACAATGTATGATTTTTTTTTTTTTTTAATGATTTCTTTGTGTGGTACAGCTACAAATAAGTATTTTAACACCTGAGAAAACCAATGTTAATATTTGGTACAGTAGCCTTTATTTGCAATTACAGAGGTCAAACGTTTCCTGTAGTTGTTCACCAGGATTGCACACACTGCAGGAGGGATTTTGGCCCACTCCTCCACACAGATCTTCTCAAGATCAGACAGGTTTCTGGGCTGTCGCTGAGAAACACAAAAGTTTCAGCTCCCTCCAAAGATTTTCTATTGGGTTTAGGTCTGGAGACTGGCTAGGCCACGCCAGAACCATGATATGCTTCTTACGGAGCCACTCCTTGATTTTCCTGGCTGTGTGCTTCGGGTAATTGTCATGTTCAAAGACCCGGCCACGACCCATCTTCAATGCTCTAGTTCTGGTTCCCAAAATCTCACAATACATGGCCGCGGTCATCCTTTACTTAATACGGTGCAGTCATCCTGTCCCATGTGCAGAAAAACACCCCCAAAGCATGATGCTACCACCCCCATGCTTCACAGTAGGGATGGTGTTCTTGGGATGGAACTCATCATTCGTCTTCCTCCAAACATGGTTAGTGGAATAATGACCAAAAAGTTCCATTTTGGTCTCATCTGACCACAAAACTTTCTCCCATGACTCCTCTGTATCATCCAAATGGTCATTGGCAAACTTAAGACACGCCTTCACATGTGCTGGTTTAAGCAGGGGAACCTTCCGTGCCATGTATGATTTCAATATACCAGGGTGTTCAAATACTTGTTTTCTTCACTGTACTCCCAAGGTATAATTGCATACTAGTCGGCGCGAGGAGCAAGCAGACTTGAGTAAAGATGTTTAAGCAGTTATCCAATGTTCTTGAAATCCAGTTTAAGGTCCACGTACTAATACCTCGCTGGTAAGACAGTTCACCACACTAGTAGACCAACTAGGGAGGACAAAGTGTACTAGTAATAAGCTGAATGTCAATGATTGAAATATTGTTAAGCAGCTCACTATGCAACTAGTCCAAAGCAGTTATATGAGACTTGTCCAATATATTGTACAACCTGACCCCTAGTGGACAGAATAGTCTCCTCCTGCAAAAGACCTCAGAAGAGCAGAAAGTGTTGTATAACGTCATCATTGATTATGTGTAAATGTAGTTATGGGTTTATATGACGGTAAATGTTTCACCATCTTATCTTGTTGAAGTTGTCTGGGATTGTGCTGCAGGCCAGCGACCCAGACGACGCGGAAACAATCAAGAGGACCGTAAAAGTGATTCTGGGGCTCTGTTGCGTCACTGACTGCACTCCGGTGACCTGTTCCGCCGCCGCTACTACTACTGCTACTTTGACTTTTATACCCGTGTCCAAGTAATTGCGGGCCGTCTTGTTAAAGTTAACGATTTCCCCCCGCCGCGCCTTGGCTAACAAGATTTGGATGAGGTGCGTCGGCCGGCAGTAACATTTTGTGGAGCAGAAAGAATTGACAGATGAAAAGTCCAAATTAGTTTTTATTTTCTGTCTGTGCGTGTGCGTGAGAGAGAATTTTGTTAGTGTGGACAAACAAGAAATGGTGACAGGACAAAATTTCAGCCTGCAGGGCTCTGTGGTTCAACGATGGGAAAGGCACTCTTATCAGTACAAATGGATGCATCTTCAGAAAAAACAAAGGAACCATCTGCTCTTTTAACTTAATAATAATAATAATAGAGGTCAAATAAACAGCATGTTGGGATGTAACAAAACCAGAGGTGTCAAACTCATTTTAACCGTGGGCCGCCACATAGCTATAGTTTTTCCTTCAGTGCCATTTTGATTCACTTGTTGGATTTTTGTGCGTCGTGAACAAGAATTTGAGATGCAAACAGGCTCGGATTTGGTAACCGCTAAAGTAAAAATTTAACCTATTCGCGGGCAGCGTCCCATTTTTTGGACGAGATTGTAAATTAGTAAAGTTATAACTTAACCATAAAAGAAAAAGAAGTTATTTCCTTGATTGTGACCTGTTAGGAGATTTTTATCTCAACAAGGCAAAATAATTGCCACCCTGCCCATGCATGAATGGGTTAATAATTAAGGTCATGTAAATTCCATCACATGTCGGAAAACAGAGCGATCTAATTTGGATGATGTCTTTAAGACAAAAACATTTTTTGATTTCTGTTATATAACACTAAATTGCCGGTTAATTTCCATGAAATGTTTTCAATTTGTAATACTTGCAGGATTCCCCAGTTTAAATTCTCATGGTATTTGCCCCTCCCCCATCCCTTTTTGCAAACCTAGTGAAAACCATACACTGTAAAATTGTAATCACTGAATCATATTACATATACAATATTGGCGATGAATTTAATTGTGAACAGGTTTAATTTTAAATTGGAAATGAACGGTATGGTTTCTGGATTTGGTGAGAAATAAATGCAAGTAGAAAAAATAAATTTTGGAAACAATTTTCGGCGTGAAAAAAAAAAAATTGTAAACAATTTTCTGCTTAAAAAAAATGGGAAAAATTTAATTTAGCATGAAAAACGACAAACACCATTGCCTGTCGTTTTATCCGGCCCTGCAAGAATAAATGCAAGGAAAAAAGAAATTTTGGAAACAGTTTTCTGCTTAAAAAAAAAATGGGGAAAATAAAATTTAGCATGAAAAACAACGAACACCATTGCTTGTCATTTTATCCGTCCCCGCAAGAATAAATGCAAGGAAAAAAAACACATTTTGTAAACAATTTTCTGCTTAAAAAAAAAAGGGAAAAATTCAATTTTGCTTGAAAAACGACTAACACCATTGCCTGTAATTTTATCCGGCCCTGCCCCTGACTTTGACACCTGTAAACTCAACAAAAAACCGGGACACGACTACAGGGTTCCAATCTTCCTTGTTGGCAAACACGACAGCTTCAACACTCCGACGCATATGGGATTCTCTTCAACTACAATATACTGTATATGGCTTACAAGGTAAACAGGTCCATACGAACGAGAAAGAAAAACTATGGTACAGGAATTAATTGGCAATAACAACTTAAACAGCTAATATGTAAACAATGGACATTTGATGTTAAAAGTATTTACAAAGCGGGAAGGAGACTTGCCAAGACGTGGAACAGAGAAAAGCCAGCGCAGCAATGATTTAACCTTCCATTTTACAGGGGGGGGGGGGGGGGGTGATTAAATATAAGGCCGTAACGTCTTCCTCCGGTCTTCAGAGTCGATTCACGAGTTCTTACCCAAACACACAAAAAAATGAGGGAGGAGTGCAACAAGGCGGGCGTCTTGTCTCATTGGCTGTGCAAAATGCGCCCAAAAGCAAAGTGACTGTGGCGAGAGTTCCACGTACGGTTGCGCGGGGATCGGGGAGTCGTCGATTCGTTTCTTTTCATTCCGGCAAGGCACTGAAGAGGAAGAGGGGGGCGCAGCCTGCATCCTCAATCCGGTCTCAGTATTGGATACTTGGGTAAGAATTCTATAAGAATCACCTGCGGACACGCACAAAAACACGACACACATTTTCGTTCAATTGCCCTTGCACTGAATTGGTGTACATTGACAGTGGTACTGCAGGAAATGGCCTAAATTTCCATCCATCCATTTTCTTAGCCGCTTATCCTCACAAGGGTCACGGGGAGAGCTGGATCCTATCCCAGCTGTCAACGGGCAGGAGGCGGGGTACACCCTGAACCGGTTGCCACCCAATCGCAGGGCACATCGAGACAGACAACAGTTGCACTCACAGTCACACTTAGGGGCAATTTAGAGTGTCCAATTATTGTTGCATGTTTTTGGGATGTGGGAAGAAACCCACGCAGGCATGGGGAGAACATGCAAACTCCACACAGGCGGGTCCGGGATTGAACCCGGGACCTCAGAACTGTGATGCCAACGTTTTATCACCTGATCCACCGTGTCGCTTGACCTAATTTTTGTCATTTAGTACAATTGAATGTACAGTGAACCCTTTCTAAATTACATCTTTTTTAAGACATCAGTTTTTTATTACAGTATTCACATCTAAGCAGTTTGTCAATGAAATCCAAATGGCAACAAACACATTAAGGCTTGCAAAAATACAGGATCAGATTTGTGTGTGTGTATGTATAGTTGTATAGTTATTAAAGTACACACACATTCACATTGGGGAAATCTCATGGCACACCACCAACAAAAATGTCAAAAGTATATAACATGAAATACATTTGCATTTTAATTTAATCTGGTGGCTAGTAAATGTAAATAACGTAATGGATGTAAAGGATTACCGTAATTTCTGGCCTACAGAGTGCACCTGGTTATAAGCCTCACCCAGTACATTTGTAAAGGAAATACCATTTGGTACAAACATACACCACGAGATATATACAAAGGAAGACGGTACACAGAGTTTTCAAAGTTACCTAAATCATACCTAAATCACTTGGATGCGGCAGTAACACAGCAGCAACATGCTAGCGTGACGCTAACACTAGCGCGGCGCTAACAGAGCTTCTTAAAAAAACTTACCGGTAAAAATTACAGAGACATGGCAGTAACACAACAGCAACACGCTAGCACAGCGTTAACAGGGCCAGTTAAAAAAAAAAAAAAAAAAAAAAACATACTGGTAAAAGTCACTTCCTCGGCACATATATTCCACCGGTCTCACTCTTACCTTTTCCGCTCGAGTGCCCCCTTGCGGCCGTTAGAAAAAATGCACAAATTAGCCTCATAAGCCGCAGGGTTGAAAGTGTGTGGGGGAAAAAAAGTTGCGGCTTATTGGCCGGAAATTACGGTAAAACATGACTTGATGCTGCGCTAGTACTTACATATTCCATCATGTTGCTGCTCTCACATTTTCTTTTGCTCAGCTTCCAGTGCAGGCCCAGCTGAGCAGAAAACAACAGATCAATAGAATAGATGTACTAAACACGCACAAAAAAAACAGAGCACATGCACAGACGGCAGGACTGTCTGGCGTGCGCGAGGTCAAACTGTGACCAGACATGCTGAAGGGCTTTTTTTTTTTTTTTTTTTTTAAACGTCTGTCTGTACACACAAACGCACACACACTTTAGAGCAGTGATTCCCAAACTATGTGCCGGGGGTACATTAGCGTGCCGTGAGCACTCTTCAGGTGTGCCGTGGGAAGTTATCCAATTTTATGTAATAGCTAAAAAAAAATATATATATATATTCCAAGAAATAATGTATCTTTATTCATCTATTCATGCCAGTGAGGCACAATGACAGAGAGAACAAAAAATTCCTCTTCTATTAGATGGCAGGAAGTACATACATACAATTAATCGATCCATTTTTGGTGACATTTACTTTTGTTGGTGTGCCGTGGGATTTTTCAATTGTAAAAAATGTGCCTTGGCTCTATACAGGTTGGAAATCGCTGCTTTAGAGGGACTGACAGACAAATAATGTACCGAGAGAAACAGACAGAAATAGACTGAAAGACATGTTCACACTGCAGGTCAGTTCCATTTTTTTAAATTTATTTTTTCATCAATGTGACATGCATCGATTTGATTAAAAAAAAATATATATATCCCTAATGTGAACACTACAATTACAATTTTTTTATATATCTGACGTAGACCAGAAATTGAATACGTATCGGATACGAGTGCAGTCTTGCTCATCCGACCTTTACATTATGAAAAGGCAACAATCATGGCAATGGACCTTTCCGACCTGTCAATCACTCTTACAATAATAGCCAATCAGATAGCCCCATTGTCTTTGCTCCTTGGCTTGACACGCCCCCTGCCGCCATGTCGTCCCACAAGCAATGCTGGTTGTCAGTAGCGTGCGCTCGGAAAAGTTAATGTTATGGAGAAAATGGTCCTCAGATGTGCAATTCTGATGAAAGATATCCTGCTAGGTTGCAAGGGGCCCGGTTGATTCATTTTCCAAAGCCTAAAAGTTGACGAAGTGTCTACGATGGATTAAGGCTCGCGGAAGACCGCACGGACAACTAAATGTGGACAATATCAACAAACACAAGACTGTAAGTTTTAAGGTAAGTGAGTGAGAAGTATCTACTGTGAGTTTGATTGAATTATTATCAGTGCAGGAGAACAACTTTCACTTTGTTACCGTATCACTGACCTGCTAAATGAAGTGTGTCATGTTTTATGGCCGTAGAGTCGGGTTAGCGATACGTAAATGAGAGAAATGTCTCAAACTTTTTCATCTGGTTGACTACGGCACTGACTGAGTTAATCACCGTTGTTTAAATGTAGAAAATCGAAGCTATTACTAGATTACAATGATATTACTCGTGATCTTTCCAAGTAAAAAGTACACGCGCAGTACGATTCCACTATTTTATCCTGTTGGATTTTAATATGAAGTTGGTGAGGCGTCAAACGTTTTGCGCATCGATCGCCAACGTTTTGCTGTAACTCTGACATTGCGTCCCGTTCCGTCCAAAATCTTAATCCCGTGTACGTATCCTTGCGTGAAATAGTCGAGACCTCTCTGTGGAACTCTCTCGGTCGAGTCTGTCGCATTTAGCAAAAAACATGCCGCAATATTATCTGGAATGCGCGACTTCAAACATGTTCTGTTCGGTCGCCGTTTTGGAAGCTTGTGGGACATGGCTAAGGGGGCGGAGTTTAAGGTCGCCATCGGAAAGCTCCATTGTTTGACGCGAGAATCAGCAAAAGCAAACCAAGGGGAGGAAAAAGGGAAAACCGAGGGAGGTTGATTACCTTGTGGTACAATCGGTTGTTCTCCCATTCTAACAGCTTGTGAATGGACCGTCTCGTCTGTGGTACGAGAGAACACCGGTGAGCGCGGCTAAGGCCGGAAAGAAAAAATTTCGGCACTCAAAAGTACCGCAGTGCGGTATTTTTTTTTTTTAGTGTTTGTCTCACCCTCTTGTTGAGGCATATGACGGGCCACAGGCTGCATCCGGCCGTGCAGCAGCAGCACAGACAGCCGCACAGCAGCCACTTGACGTTGACGGGCACGTTCTTCCGCAGGCAGGCGTTGACGCGACCCACGCTGGTGCGGAACTCCTCCGGCGCCACCTGAAGCGGAGCGCGGGGGGTGTTAATCACGAACGCCGCTGTCCATACACCAAGAGGTTTTCAAGAACTTTCCGAGGGCCTTATTTTGGTTTGTTTAAACAACCACCAGAATCCCAAGATGAACGGAAAATGTGGTTTTCCTGCAACACTCCATCCGAGGTCAGGTTTACAGGCTCACAAGAACTTGAGTTTTTACCAAAAGGTTCTGCTTTGGTCTCATCTTTAAACTGGCCTGGACCGGTACTGGCTTAAGCAGAGGGACTAGCCTGGCACGACAGGATTTGAGTCTCTGGTGGCATAATGCTCTCTTTGGGTCACTTCACCTGATGTGGTTCTGGGCTTTTTGCTCGCCGTTCTTGGGATCGTTTCGTTCCCGTGGGGTGAGAGATTGCGTGGAGCCCCGGATCGAGGGAGATTATCATTGTATGGCTTCCATTTTCTAATCATTGCTCCCACGTTTGATTTTTTTTCCCATCAAGCTATGTAGCCTGAAGTTGTCTTTCATAATTTTGACAACAGTATACTGGTAAAATAGTCATCATAAATGGTCAAAAATGCTGCTACAATTGATACTTTTATCTCCTACTTGAACTCCCCCGAGCCCTGCAATTAGCTGACAAATTTCAGGTAAAAAATATCCACCAAGAAGCTCATAAGTATTGACCACTAAAAATTCATTATTTTGAACTTTGTCACTTCCCCGAAAATTCCCGGCCTACAGAGCGCACCTGGTTATAAGCCTCGGTACATAGAAAGAGGTTAACGCTAGGGCCGCGCTTTCGCTAACTTATAACCAGGTGCGCTAACGCTAGCGCCGCATCACCGCATAAATCACAGAGTTGAAAGCGTGTGGGGAAGAAAGTCGTGGCTTGTAGGCCGGAAATTACGGTACACAGCTAGCGCAAATTGGATATTGTGTGAGAATAGTGTAGGCAGTACAATGGGTGGTACGTGTACTTTAGTTGTTTTTATCTTTCCTGTGATTTTTTTTTTGGTTTTGTTATGGAGGATTTTAGAGCTATCTGGAGCGCATGCATACTCTAAATTCAGAGTTTCCAAACACCACAGGTGTCAAACTTCAGGCTCGGGGCCTGGCCCGCTGCATAATTGTATGTGGCCCATCAACTTCCATGATTTTTTTTTTCCAAATCTATACCAGATTTCCAAATTGTCGTATCATAAATTATAACAGATATGTTGCAATGATTTTTGTGTGCCCAAACTTCAACAAGAGTTGTAATACTCATTATCCTTAGTTTCTGATTGTAAAATAAAATACATTTTATTTGTAAATACGATGAGCCGAGGTGGAACGGTGTCTCAGCTGGTAAATCGTTGGCCTCACAGTTCTGAGGACCCGGGTTCGATCCCGGCCCCACCTGTGTGGAGTTTGCATGTTTTCCCCTGTGCCTGCGTGAGTTTTCTCCGCGCACTCCGGTTTCCTCCCACGTCCCCAAAAACATGCAACATTAATTGGACACTCTAAATTGCCCCTAGGTGTGATTGTGAGTGCGGCTGTTTGTCTCCATGTGCCCTGTGATTGCCTGGCAACCAGTTCTGGGTGTACCCTGCTTCCTGCCCGTTGACAGCCGGGATAGGCTCCAGCACTCCCCGCGACCCTCGTGAGGATAAGCGGCTAAGCAAATGGAATGGATGGAAATAGGATTAGCCGAAAGATTTTCATGTTTTCACAGACGTAACGGCCCTCTGAGGGAAACCGTAACTACAAAAATTTGTGTGACACCCCTCCCGTATACTATAAAAGCCATGACGTCTACAACATAACGGCGCGAAAGATGACTTGCGATATTGCGGTCGTTGACGGTATCGCACGCTCTCTCTGAATACTAGTCTGCTTTATCTGGACAGGAATGGCGCGTTAAGATGTTTTCCGCAGCGACGCGATCTTCGCAGCGTTGTCCCTGGCCCTTTCGAGCAAAGCGTCGAAGGCCTCAAAGGACGAGATAAGCGGCAGGAACGCGGCCCGCGGCCGCGGCGGGCGGGTCGGCCGCCGCTGAGTTGAATGGATGCTCATTCCTGGCCCCCGAGTCTGTACGCCATAAAACTGGGGGGGTCGTAATCTTTTATGACAGGATGCAAAGGTCTCCTTGCAAACAAGCAAAGGGCCGGGAATAAAGCCCAGCAGGGCCTGATGTGCACCCTTCAATCATCATCATTGTGAGCTCGTCCGTCACGTGTCAGCCGGCCTCACAATACTGGAGGTGCTGTTTATTGCCCCCCGCACTTCCCTCAGCCCCACGTGGCCCCCGCAGCCTTTTTTGTGCTCCCGCGTCTGACCCAGGAAGCGGCCCTTCTTTTTTTTTTCTTCTTGCGCTCGTATTATTTCGTCACCCCGCGCGGCTTACTCATTGACGGGGCCCGCGCCGTCGTGGCCAATCCGCTGGCGGGTGGGGGCCGGGGGCGTTTTAACGGGGGAGACAAAAGAATTGTACAGTTGGAAGTGGACAGAAAGTGGGAGTGGAGTCCAGATGTGGACATTTTTTTTTTTGGTACCTTTCCCGTGAGAATGGATGGGAACTCCGTGTCAAATCGGTTGCTCAGCCCAAACCTGCGCACACAAAAGCACATTGAATTATTAGTAAATAATAATAAGTCATTAGTGAAGAAGATAATCACCAATTGAAGTCTCAGCCCCAATTCTTTAATCGAACAACTTGTGAGAAGGGAATCAATAAACGGGCCAATATGAAGTTTCTTAAGTATGTTGGCAGACATAATGAGTAGTGCAATTTGACATTTACATTTTGCATTGAATCATTTTTAAATATTTCACTTATTTTAAGAATGGTAAAGCAAAAGTCCTTTCAGAGCAAAATAAAAATAATCATCTTTGCAGGAGTATCCGTTCCCTTTCGCATGCGAGAGGACAAAAATAAAAGTTTTGATGCAGAAGAGTAGCGGCTCAAAATGTATTTTGATTACGTCTGCTTTTATGAAGTTCGTTATTACATGTAATTACTAAATTGTTGCTGGTAAATAAATGCCTGTGTTCAAATGGTGGTTACAGAAACTCTAATATGTAAGTATAATTTGGAAACTCATATAAAATAAAGCCTTTCAATCATTTAAAAGGTCATGACTGTGCGACAAACAGCCACTCTGATAAAATGTGCATTTAGGACGTTAAAAAATAAATTTTACCAGTGTGGAGATGCTGATTTAGTAGAAATTTACAACATTTTTTTTCATTTCAATTCATCAAATGTCAGCAGAAACTAACCTTTGTGGGATATTTTGAAAATATATTTAATGCTGAAAAAAATTTTTTCCTGCTTTTGATAAGTTTTCGGCAACAACAGCGTGGCAGTAACATATGACGTCATAAACGTAAACTGTGACGGCTTTCACGCACGGTACGCCCCGCAGGTTTCACTGTTATAACGTCAACGTGGCACAAAAGCGAAAAGTGTTGACGTGAGAACGTGGACGGAGATTTTTGTTGCGAGCAACACGTCAGCCCACGTCACGCATTGTCTTGAACGTCCTCCTCCGCCGGCGAGACCAAACCGTAAACCAGCGTCAAGTTATCGGTTGCCATAGCGACGCTACGTGCCACTAGACGCTCACTTAGTGTCGTAACAACAACATTTGTTGTTACCCACTGAGCTGCTTGTTAGCTTCCTAGCGGCTACACAATACGCAAAAAGAGAGCGCAACACGACACCGTGACGAACGACAACAAAGGGGGGGGGAAAACACCTCTTACACCGTGATGTGTCCGGCTCCGCGCATTACAACCGGCTCCGGGCAGTATCTGGACAGGTGCTCGTCGATGACGACGCGCTCGTCTTCGTCGTCGTCTTCTAACTCGTAAATGGTGTCAAAGTCCGCCATGTTGGGGCAGCGAGACGAGACGTGACGTCACTCGCGGAGCCGCGCGGCCGCGAGAGCGAGCACGCCGACGGGGGGCGCGTGAGGCAGGCAGGCAGGCAAATAGGCTGCTTAAATTTTGCATCACTTTGCCATTCATCTCATGGAATCTCGAGTTATGACTTTAATGCAAAACACTTTAGGTATGCAATGAATTCTAACAATTTTTTTCGCAAATAAGATAATAATATATGTCAATTATTCAGATTTGAGCAGAGTATGATGACATTTTCTATTGCAGGGATGTCCCGAAATGTAATTATTTTCGTAAAATCTTATTTTTGAGCAGGATTTATTCTTCTGAATATTTTATCTTGAAAATACTATGCCGATTATTAAAGTTTGGTGAAGTTGTTTTTTTTTTGTTTACTTTACTACTTCAATTTTGTATATGTTTATTTCCATTTCAACTCATTAATAAACCATATTACTTGTGAAATAGTCTTTTAAAAAACATCCTTTTTTTGTTTATTTACTTTTTGAGAAGAAAAATTCTGTGACAATTGCAACAAGTTTTGAGCACATTTTTTAATTTCACTGTTGGCCTGAAATTGTATTGAATTCAGTCTTCTATTAGATATTTTTTTAAATTAAAAATGCTTTTTATTAATACTTTTTTAAGTAATCGAGTTTATTTCATGTATTCAAATAAAACCCAGCATTTAAAATATGAAATAATAACATTTTTGTTGGGTTTTTGTGGCTCTATATGTAAAAAAAAATTTCCTCATTTCTGGAGTGACTCCCATGTTTGAGAAAAAAAATAAAACCAAAGAATTGTCATAAATAATGACAAGTGCTTTGACCCTCTTGACCCGAGCAGTCCATTTACAATGATGAATTTTTCCTGAACATCTTATTTTATGGGGCTTGCTTGATGTCATTGATTGTGCCTTTTTTTTTTTTTTTTTGGTGCACTCGTATTTCACAAGACTAATTTCACTGAAAATCACACCCAATACGTCCATTTAGCTAATTTAAAAATAAAGGAATTGCTGACCAAAGAGTTTGTAGCATTTTGTGTTGTTTAAATTTGGCTACTTCAACACATAAAATGAAAACATTATGAATACTTTAAAAACATTTGCATAAGAACACTGGTTTTCAATGTTGGCCCACAATTTTGATAGGTATAATTGTATATTAAAAAACAATCTGGGAAAATAGTGCCAATTATGAAGCATTTTTTTATTTTACTGTTACCCATTGATCTTTTTTAAAATTCCATTTATTTATTTATTTACTTACTAACTTATTTATTTTCTCTGGTTTCAATTTGGTCTAGTTCTGAACTGTAAAAAAAAAAAAAGTTTTACTTTAAAAAAATTTACTTTGAGAAAAAAAACCTACAAATTTTATAGTGAAAGTGTTTTTTTATATACTGTCCGCTATTACATTATGTCACATTCGAGGTTGATTTACCACATTAGAAACATGCAGTAGTAAAGTTTACTTTTTAAATGGATAAACTGCACATTTACTGAAAAAAAGCCTTTTATTTACACAAACATCGCCATAGAAACTATACTTCTATACTATGATCATCCACATCATTTTTTTTTTTTTACATTTAGAAAGTTAACACGATGATTCCCTGAGTGTGGCACGGTGGATCAGCAAAGTAAAGTGTTGCCCTCAGTTCTGAGATCCCGGGTTCAATCCCGGCCCCGCCTGTGTGGAGTTTGCATGTTCTCCCCGTGCCTGCGTGGGTTTTCTCCGGGCACTCCGGTTTCCTCCCACATCCCAAAAACATGCAACAGTAACTGGACACTCTAAATTGCCCCTAGATGTGATTGTGAGTGCGATCGTAGTCTGTCTCTATGTGCCCTGTGATTGGCTGGCAACCAGTTCAGGGTATACCTCGCCTCCTGCCCGTTGACAGCTGGGATAGGCTCCAGCGCTCCCCGCGACCCTCATGAGGATGAGCGACAAAGAAAATGGATGGATGGATTCCCTGAGTTGTCATTTTATTCACAAACACATCACATCCCTAAAACATGTATATCTTATTCAAATTCACAAACAATTTCAAGCTTTGGTAGTTCGGTGCCCCGTGACCCCATTGACCTTTTTCCCTCCTCCTCCTCCTCCTGCGTTATTGGGACTATTGTGTTTAAAACAAAACAAAAAATAAAGAGTGTTGTTGCGTTAAGAGTCCTGCTGCAGCGTGTCGGAGTGCTCCGTTTGGTTGCGAGTGTTTGGGGCCCCGTCACTGGCTCACAGTCACTTGCTGTATGTTCCTGATGGACGGCAACGTGCTCATGGCCTGTGTCGGAGGCGGGTGAGGATGGGGATGAGGGTGGGGATGCGGATGCGGGTGAGGGTGGGCGTGGGGGTGGGCGTGGGGGTGCGGGTGGGGGCCGGGGTACAGGGCACCGTGGATGTCCGTGGGACTGAGCGAGCCGGGCACCGGCAGCGGGCTGACGGAGCCCGGGTCGCTGTGCACGGAGCCCCCGCTGCCGTCCGACTGGCCCAGCTTCTTCTTGATCAGTTTCCGTTCCTTGGCGCGGCGGTTCTGGAACCAAATCTTCACCTATTGACACACACGCGCACACATTGTGTTTTATTTGGTCATGTTTGTTTATTTTGCCTTAATTGTTTAGCTTTTGTATTTGTTATTGTTTTTTTTACATTTGATTTACATATATTTAGTCAATTCCATTTGAACTTAACTTTTGTATCTTATTTTATTCCCTCATTTATACATATTTTTTTAGTATTATGATTATTTTGTTTTTTTAATCTCATTTTTTTTATTTTTTCTTATTCATATAATATATTTTATTCAATTATAACTCTATTATTAGTGCATATTAAATATACTGCATATCTTTTTTTCAATTTCCTGGATGGAAAACAGATTGCTTAAATTCAAAGACACAACTTATTTTTACATTTTAATAAAAAGAGGTCCACTTGACACAACACATACTTGTTTCTATCACATATTATTCTGTATGTTTATATATCTATATATATATCTATATCTATATATATATATATATATATATATATATATATATATATATATTCTATTTTTATTATTTCCTGATGCATGCACCCAGGGAATAAAACAAAAAGAAGGATATCAAATGAATAAAGAAAGAAAATCTGGATGATTTTTTTATGTCCAAAAGTAAAATTTAAAAAAAAAACATGACCATTTATATTTTAACAAAATTAATTACATTTTCTAGTTTTTATCATTCACCTCAAATGAAAATGCAGGATTTTTTTTTGCTTTTTTTTTTAAAACAAATATTTGGTTATTCAAACACTAACCATAATTGTTTAACCCACTTATTTTTTTATTGTGTTTGATACTGTAATAGCACTAACTACAAGTGACAAGGTAGCTAGGTTTTACTTATTATAACTATTACAATTATTATTATTCATGTTTATGTGATTATGCATTATGACTTGAAACTATGTCCGGTATAGCGGACATTTGTTTAATTTTAATATTGTAATAATTCAATCAGTGGCAGTGTGGACTCTATTGCTTCCGTGGATTTTGTGCATTATTTTTTTCTTTTCGTGTTTGATTTTTAGTAATTAGTACTTAGTACTACTAAGTAAGTTGTAAGTAAGTAGTCGTAGCTAAACAAAAAAAAAGCTAGAGCCGCTTATCCAAACAGTAACCATGCTGCTGAATGAACTCGTTCATTTTTGTTGTTTCCTTAGAATTTTTCATATTTGGATGCGATTATTTTTTTTCCCTGCGCTAGTGGAAAACGTGAGCGAACGCCAAAGCAAAGCGAGCGATCTGTTTGTGCGTTTTTTTTTTTTTTTGCGCCGAGGCGTCCGTGCACCTGTCTCTCGGACAGGCCCAGGTTGACGGCCAGCTCGGCTTTCCTCCTGATGGTGATGTATCGGTTGAAGTGGAACTCCTTCTCCAGCTCCAGCCGCTGGTGGTCCGTGTAGACCACCCGGTACTTCTCTTTCGTCCTTGTCTTCCCTTCGCGTCACACATGCGGAACAGAAAAAAAAAAAGCGTCGCCGGTTATCATGGAACTGTGTGGCAAAACTGGATAAGATGAATAGCAAGGATATTGAATATCAGTATGGTAGCGGACCCAAATGCAGGACTTCGAGGCAGAGGCATAATGTTCACTGTAGTTTATTCTGGAAACTGCGTCATACACAGTGTAGCAGTCCGACAAGGACTAAGAAAGCGTAACTGCACCACATATCATCTTTATTTCAGTATTTTGTTTTCTGGTTTTCCGTGACATTTTGTTTTTCAAATGTGCGCTTCAACTCAGTCGCTGTTGGGAAAGAGCGCGAGTAGACCGCCAGGCCCAGTCGGACCGGAACGAGCTGGCCTTTGGCATGCCTGGACCGGCCCCTATCTGCTGCGAGCATCAAATCCGCATCTGCGCTCTTTGGTCTTCACATATGCAAATTTCTGCTTTGAAGTGGACCTGCGAGTCCCTCGCAAGGCTTTTTCAACTCTTGCGACACGCACACAAAACAAGCCACGAGATACGTAAAGCGGCTCCGTTTTGCGAGTCTGCACGTGACTCAGTGAGACGATGGACGAGTCCATTGCGTGAGAAGGAAGGAGGAAGCAGTCCAAATGAGCACGATACATCAAATATGTTGATGTTTTTTTTTTAGCACATAAATTCAGACTAAAATAAACTTCATTCTTTTCAATCGAAACGCTTTCAAGCAGTTTTCATGAGACGATTGCAGTTCTCTGGATTTATGGTAGTCCCCCTTTGTGAGGCAGAATACTCAGAAAAACTAAATAGTGCATGGAAATCATTCATTCATTCATTCAATTTGGGCATTTATTACCGATCCAAAACATTTATGATGAGCATTTTTGTGGTCTCCGGTTATGATCGAATTTTTCCTGTAAATTCTTTCGTATAGTGACAACGTCACTCTAGTGGTGGCAAAGTAGTTGTTTACGTTCTCCTAGCGTCCAAAATGCCTGCCACCACCCACAATGCAAAGCGGTTCCCGAGGCCCAAACAAGCCTCCTCAACCAGCTAGCGAGGGATCGCGCAATCTGTGGTGAGGCTCGGTGCTAGGTGCCTCACTTCATGCTTCACTCATGTATTTGGAAAGTAAATACACAAAGTTCAGCAATTTTCACGAGGGAATCATTATTGGATTCATAAAGAAAATCAATATAAATCACATATCAGAGAGCAAAGATAGAAAAGAAATGTATTTAATCATGATTTGTTTTTTGTCTTTGTGATACAGGTGAGGCTCTGCCTATCCTGTCCAAGGTATGAAATGCGAGCAATGCGCTAGATTGTGGCTACAGTCTACATACAACATGTACATAAAATACAAAAATATTAATATTCAGATCATTCCCTGGCGGGACGGTGGCGCAGCTGTAGAGAATCTAGCTCACAGTTCTGAGGTCCCGGTGGTTCGATCCCGCACCCGTCTGTGTGGAGTTTGCATGTTCTCCCCGTGCCTACGCGGGTTTTCTCCGGGCACTCCGGTTTCCTCCCGCATCCCAAAAACATGCAACATTAATTGGACACTCTAAATTGCCCCTAGGTGTGATTGTGAGTGCGGCTGTTTGTCTCTGTGCCCTGCGATTGGCTGGCAACCAGTTCATGGTGTAGCCCGTCTCCTGCCCAAACACAGCTGGGATTGGCTCCAGCACTCCGGCGACCCTCATGAGGATAAGGTGTTCAGATAATGGAAGGACGGAGGGTATCATCCCCTGACAGTTGGGTAACCAAATGGAGCGCACCTGCTCTCGAAATGTGAAGCAGTAGATAGTTGTGGGGAAGGTGCGTTGGATTTGTTTACCCAGACATCCAAGTTGTTCATGGCAATGTTAAACACACGAGTTGTATTGTGGGAGCACGCAATACATATTGCGTGGCCATAAAAATTTACTGACTCGTTGACTGCCGAGTACACATAGAGTATGTGTTTAAACTTTGATTTTATTATACTGTTCATGTAAATTATTGTTTGCCTTTAAATCAGTATCAATGTTAATAAACTCTTCAGTTCCAATGTGAAATTGTACTATTATATATACAGATGATGTATATTGATAGTAAAAACGTTGTCCTGTAAAATAATGCTGCCAGCTTGGTTTCTAGCTTGTTATTATTATTATTTTATAGCTTCCTAACTATCACCAATTTTAAAATGTCTTTGTGTAAAATATTTATTTCATCCAATTGCAGTTTATTGGTGTATTTTCTGTCTTTACAGTAAATCGCTGGCAGCGGAGTTCCCAGCATTTTTTTTTAACTGTAATTTTACAGTTCACTATTGTTTCATATTTGGCAGTATTTTAATGTTTCCTCTCATTTCATCCATCCATTTTCTGTCCCGCTTATCCTCACTAGGGTCGCAGGTGTGCCAGAGCCTATCCCGTCTGACTTTGAGCGAGAGGCGAGCTACACCAGCCAATTGATTGTTCACAACCTCAGTGCAATAATTGTTCATTCATAATTGTTAATATATATATATATATATACACGCAATCAGAAAAATTCAGTGTGAACTCTCAAAGTACACATACCAGGGAAGTCACAATATTTTTCTCATCCATAAAGTAATTTAATCTTAATCCAGAAAACAATCCAATGCAGTCATTTTTTGGGGGGCCAAATATTTTACAAGTACAGTGAAGTACTTTACTGGCTGACACTCAGTTATGAAGTATTCCTTTATTGTAACACATGCAGTATTATTTATACGGCTCACGATTTTAATAAACATACACTGAAAGCGTTCATAAAAATCCCCCAAGTAATAAATCACCACACTAAAAAGAACAATCTAAAATGCATTGGAATGTACATGTAAAAAATAAAATATTGTAAAAAGAAAGTTCGCAGCACCTCAGACACCAGCATTCAAAATATCACAGATAAAATATTTTGAAATATGTGGACGCCAAATTTGAACTATATTGCAATTTAACACGACGGTTAAAAACTGATTCCCGCACAATTTTTGGAGTCGTGGAATATCCATCGAAATCAAACGACTGTCACGATTAAAAAAAGGAATCCTCGGTGCTCTCCCCCCTTAAACAGAAATATGAATCATTTCCGAAAACAGTACATACTATTTGTCTGGACCGATTCTGTTGACCGTTTTCTACACAATCAAATGAAAAATACCATTCAGTATGTGAGTACGAGTCTGTGTGCAGGTTACGGTAAATCAAGGCAAAAAACAACAACAACAACAAAAATGAAAGTTATGAAAAAAGGCCACAATGGAGAGGATTAAAACAGATATCGTGCGAGAAATGCAAAGTATTTCGGACAGTATTTCCTTTAGTATTTGCGCAGGGTGTCAAATCCAATGCAAATACTATTTACTGTATATTAGCAATACGGTAGGCGACACATGGCTGTACCCCACAATACATCTTTTTTAAAATGTAAAATATTGTTTTCCTGTGGAAAGCTGTATGTTACTGCCAGAATTGAACTGTGTTGTTTTGTACCGTGTACACCAATACGTAGGAAGCAGAACCTCACTTTTGTTTTTAAACCATCTGATTTTTAGGATGCCCCCCAGCATTAATCCGTTAAATCGAGGTTTCTCTCTATATGTACTTTGTTCTTTCTTATTAATATGAAGGCTTATGTGTCAAATTTGCGTCTGCTACACAAACCAGTAGGAAATATCAATTCGGCAAATAAATATTCATCCAAACCAATCGATAAGTGAACTTTACTTTTAATTGGATTGAACAACCCTGGATGATAGGATTCTAATTCGATTTGATTCTCGGTTCCATTCGTAGTGCCACGCAGGACTTGCGTGGACGTGTTGGACACACAAGCTGCTGCAGATGTGAGGGGGGGGAAAAGGGAGAGAGGAAGCGAGGCTGCATATCAAAGCCAGGCCATGTGCGGAAAAAACAACTTGGGTGCAATTGCCTCGGCACGCTGACGTTGGAGGACCGCACACGCAGCGGAGCGCGCATGAGTAATCGAATCATCGCGATTTTTCTGCCGGGATCCCGTGCAGATACATGGGGGTGGGGCTTCTCCTCAAACCGCAGAGACTGCAAAAGATGGTCTCACGCACTCATTCATGCACGTTGCCCTCATTGGGAACTTTTTTTTTTTTGGGAGGGGGGGGGACCTAAATGTGACGTCACCATTTGGCTTTCCGGAGCAGTGCTGCACGGCAAATTGGAGAACTCGTGTGGGTTTGTTTTAAAACGTGCTTGAAGGGGATTTTTTTTTCTTTTTTAGATTTAAAAAAAAAAAGTAATTTTAGGAAGGAAAGCAAAATGAATAATTATACTGTGATTTTTAAAATCTTATCTTATTTTTGTTTTAATGAGCAATTCATTTATTTCTAGAATGGGTTTTTAAACAAGTATAAAATGAGCAAGTAACATACACAATTTTCATAATTAATGAAAACATTGAAAAATGTACTTTTGTAATTTCTTATTGTATATTTTCATTATTCATTAGGTTTCATTTTATTGGCGTGAGTCAAACCAATAGTTCATAACACATATTTCTGTATTTCATGATTTACAGTAGTGAAAAATGTCCGCCTAGTATGTGAAATCATATTTAGAATCTCTAAAATGGCAATTTTTAAATCAACAAATTATAATTCATGGAAACCTATAATGTCAGAAAATCAACACATTAAATGTTGAATAAAATTAACGCTTTTTTATTTACAATAAACTTATCAACCAATTAATTAACAAAATAAATATTTTAATGTGATACATAAATACAAATAAATGGAAAATATGTACAATTTTTTATTCAACAAGAAAACTTTAAATTGTTACAATGGATAAAAAATGGTATTACGGCTCATTGAAACCGTTTACTAAAATATAAATACAGAAATGTTGAAGGTATACGTCATGTACTAATATCGTATTTTTATTACATATTTGCAATAATTCAAATAACCATTTTTAGTGAGGTGATGAAGTAAAGAATGAATAAATACATGTCAAGTAAGAAAATTTATTTATTTGATCTGCACCTGCATTTCTCTTTTTTACATTTTATGATTCATGTTATGACTTTCCCTTTATCCCGCCAGCGATGAATTTACTAACCAATGCCTCAGTCAAATAAATACATAAATGATAAATATACTGTATGTCAAATTTTTTATGTACTAACTTTATTTTCATGATTTAGCTCATTTAGTACAAAGTGTCTCGATTCATTTAAATGCTTTCAAAATGTGGCTAAAAAGCATAAACAACAATAAAAAAGAGAAAATAAAAATCAGCCATTACCATTATCAGAGTACAATAACAATAATAATAAGTTTTTTATATATTGTGATATACTGTATTACTCCAACATCTCTGCATAGTGTACAAGAAGTATTTTGGGGGATGGTCGTTTTTTTTTAAAGTTAAATAAATACAATTATTTTCCTGAAAAATAATATATAGATATTCTAAATTCATACATTTTTATATTTGAATTAATTCTCTGACAGGTAAACAAATCAGTGAACCACTGCAAATAATTTTTTAGCACTCCCTCAACAACCACAACATTTCTCAGCTCCAGTTTATTGCTATCACTCAAAATTTAAAAAAAAAAATATATGTGTGCAATATGTCCAGTGTGTGACGTGTTTGAGCAAGTTTGAATTCCTGGGAGGAACCAAATTTCAATTTGGCCCTTGGTAAGGATTTGTATGATCATATTTGGTTGCTAACTGACACCCCCCCCCACTCCCCACCAAATAAAGTACTGTTTTATATCTTCACCTCTACATAATATTTCTACCATCAAAGGTACAAGGAGCCATCTTTGATTCCCAAAAGTTCTGTGGTATGTTCTGTTGATTTTTTTTTTTTTTTTTTTTTGAGGTGCAAAGGGACACTTTTCAAAAATGGAAAGTGACCCAAATTTGGTTCCTTTCCCCCATTTCATACAAATTAGTTCTTTGATTGGAAAAAAAAACAAATTTTGAGAAGAAGCAAAGTATTCTTTCAAGGATTATTAAAAATAGCCTTAAAATCTTGCAGGAACCAAATATGGTACCGGGCTGCATTAAGTTTGCAAAATACAGGGGCGAATATATGTATATATCCACTTGGAAAATGAACTTTAGGAGACAAATATGATTTATTGCTCCATAAAAATTGTAATCTGTACGGAAAAAATATATACTTGGGAAGCAAATATGATAGCTTGCCATACTCAAAATGTTAAATATAGGCTGTAATGAGTACTAAATGACTTTTAGCAACCAAATATGGTCCTTCACCATTTTAAGGATGAAGAAATAAACTTTTTTTAAAAGGTGAAAATGCCTTTTGGAAACCAAATGTTTTTTTTTTATTTTACCCATAAATGATTCAGCATGTAATAATAATAATAAAAAGTCACTCCGAGGAACTAAATGTGGTAACGTCGCAACGACAAATTCACTATTTAGTGACTTTTTGGAGACAAATGTTCTTATTTGGCACATTGAGAACATAAAATCGTTTTTATGAAGGGGAAAAACAACTTTTGGGAACCAAATCCGATTGCTGGCCGCTTTAAGAGTACAAAAATGCATCCTTAAATATGGATAAACATTTGTTTTGGAAACGAAATATGTTTCAATTTGCAATCGAGAGTGTAAAAATACACTATAAAAAACATGAACAAGGTGAAAAATAACTTTGCAAGCGTGCAAAGGTACACACACTAATAATACAAAAATAAGAATTAAAAAAAAGTATCGTGTGTGTAAGAGTGTAAATACTGTACAGTTTGAATGGGTGTGAGGACTTTTAGGAACCAAATTTGGTTCCGTTGCCCTTTTAAGGGTATAAAATGCATTCTCCATGAGGGGAAAAGTCCTTTTAGGAATGATGTAAAAAGACTTTTTTAAAATTTACTCTCTTAAATTATGAGTCGGGGAGGGGGGGGAATTGGGAACCAGTTGAATTTATGCTTTTAGGAATGTAAAATCTAGATGGGGGGGTGGGGTGGTGGGGGGGGGAAGACCCTTTTAGTAACCAAATAAGGTTTCATCAATTTGCCGTCGGAAATGTCAGGAATCAAAGACGGCGCCCTGGCCTATATTAATAATGACAATTACACTTTTTTTTTTTTTTGCAGTGCGTCTCTCTCTTTCTCTCAGTCTCCCTCTAAATCTGTCTGTCTGCCGGTCTCACCTGTGGAGGAGGACTGCGCCGTTTTGCTCATCCACTGGTAGGAGTTGCGCCTCTCCGGGTCCGGCGAGACGTCCGGCGGCGGCGGCGGCGGCTGCTGAGGCTGCTGCTGCTGCTGCTGCTGCTGCTGAGGCAGCGGCGGGGGCGGGTGCATGTGGCCGTACTCCGCGGCCGAGCAGTAGGCCACCTGGGCCGGCGACGAGTTGTTGACGCCCGGGGACTGCAGCCCGTTCGGGGGCACCAGGCCGTAGGTGGTCCAATCCTCCCGGGGCCCTCCGTAAGCCGACGGGCCCCAGCCGCCCGCCGACTGGCCGTGCGAGTCCACGTTGGGGACGTGATGGTATCCGCTAAAGTCGGGGTACTGCGGCGACGACACGAAGTTCTGCGGGGGCAGGTTGATGCCGGATCTCCGCACGGGGCCTTGGTGATACATGCCGCTCTCTTTATCCAGGATGTATCCCACGTACATGGCGTTGCACTCGGAAAAAAAGAATCTAAGGGGACATGCTTGAAAGGAGAAGGATCCAAAATGGGGGTCCCCCCCGCTATTTTTTTCCCCTTTTTTAATTCTTTTTTTTGGGGGGAAAGTCCTTGCAGCGCGGTGCTCCTCTCACATGATGTGCTGCCGGCTGACAAGATGCCACCAAAGTCTGCCTTGCAAGGCCAGCCAGCCTCCACGTCAACTCCTTTGTACATTTGCATCCAAATGAAAGTGACCCCCCCCCCCCACCCCCCACCCCACACACGCGAGGGGGCGCGTCATCAGGTGACGGTGCCCCCCCCTCCCCCCCAAAAAAGCATACATTCATTCATTAACATGGGAGGCCCCAAAGACAAGAAGAAGTTGGGCAACAAATGCAAAAAGTTTTTTTTCTTTGGGGGGGGGGTCACCCAGAAAATGTCAGGAAAACAAACCGATTCTTAGAAAGTCTTGCTTTTTTTTTTTTTAAAGAATTTTTTTTAAAGTAATTTTATGTGACCAGCATTGACAAGATGGTATTGAATATTGAACAAAATATTTCCACGTGACTTATGCTGATATAAATATCCACGCTATATTGCTAAATGTTATTTTAAAAAGAAAAACAAAACTTTATTTGACTACGATAGCAGTAAAAAAAAAAAAAAGAAAGAAAACTGCACTTCTGATTATTGCAACAACAAAAAAAAGCTGCTTGGTGTCATTTTTCTTGTATGCGAGCGTTTTTAACGCCCTATTTTTATGATTTCCTCCCCGCCCCATAGAAATATTTGTTTGCGTTTGGGTTAGCATGCTTTTTATTTTTATTTTTTATGCAATGCGTATGAGGAAGTGAAAAAAATGTTCTCCCCTTTCAGAGGCGACGATCGTTGCAGCACGGGAATGGTGCGCGTTTGCAAGTTCCACGCTCCCAATATTTGCCAACATATTGACTTGCAAACGAGGTGCAAAGTATGAGAGACGCCCCCACGACCCCCCCCCACCTCACACCCCACACCTTCTGATTCTTTTTTTTCTTTCCCTCCTTCCTTGAACCGTGTGCTGCCTTCACACCTCAAGGTCGCACTTCACAGCTAATTCCGGTTACAAGGATGACCCCCAACCACACCCCCCCACCCTCCACACCCCCACCCCTTGTGAGCGACAGCCTGGCAAAACCTCCTGTTGCACCGCCATGATCAACAATACCCCCCCACCCCCCCGCAAAAAAAAGATTGAGAAAAAAATGGAATCAATAACTTCCAAGAGCTCCTAAATTTCTCAGCTGAATAATTGGCTCATAAATGTTGATTATGTTTCTTTATTGGCTAAAAAAATATTTATGAGAGCCCATTGACACTTTTTACCCCTCTACGTTTTTTTTTAAATTTCATTTATTTTATTTTTTTTAATAGGGCATCCGACACGGTGGATCAGCTGGTAAAGCCTTTGGCCTCACAATTCTGAGGACCCGGGTTCGATCCCAGCCCCACCTATGTGGAGTTTGCATGTTCTCCCCGTGCCTGCGTGGGGTTTCCTCCCAAATCCCCAAAAAACATGCAAAATGAATTGGACACTCTAAATTGCCCGTAGGTGTGATTGTGAGTGCGGCTGTTTGTCTCCATGTGCCCTGCGATTGGCTGGCAACCAGTTCAGGGTGTCCCCCGCCTCCTGCCCGTTGAGAGCTGGGATAGGCTCCAGCACTCCCCGCGACCCTCGTGAGGATAAGCGGCTAAGCAAATGGGTTTTAAATTGCCCCTAGGTGTGATTTTGAGTGTGGCTGTTTGTCTTTATGTGCCCTGCGATTGGCTGGCAACCAGTTCAGAGTGTCCCCCGCCTCCTGCCCGTTGAGAGCTGGGATAGGCTCCAGTGCTCCCCGCGACCCTCGTGAGGATAAGCAGCTAAGCAAATGGGTTTTAAATTGCCCCTAGGTTTGATCGTGAGTGTGGGTGTTTGTCTTTATGTGCCCTGCGATTGGCTGGCAACCAGTTCAGGGTGTACCCTGCCCCCTGCCCATTGACAGCTGGGATAGGCTCCAGCACTTCCCACGACCCTTGTGAGGATAAGCGGCTAAGAAAACAGATGGATGGATGAAGGACATTCATTCCGTGCTTTTTTAATGTTTTTTTTTCCCACAAGGAGAATAATAAAAAAAAATAACTGCAATACTTTTGCAGCCAGGCAAACCGGAAAGACAAATAAAGATAACATTATGATGACATGAAATGTTATAACTTCACATTTTCTGAAAGTAGTTCATCCTGGGAAGTCCACATTTTGTCAACTCGCTGCTGCCCTCTAACGGCTTTCTTTCTTTCTTTCTTTTTAACATGGCTACTCTGGATTTTCGGTCGCCTGCCATGTGACCAGTGGACACAAGGGGGCAGCATCGCCGCGTGCACAATGGACTGGCAAGCAGTTTATATCAACGCTACACGGGGGAGAGCGTGCAAACTCCACAGGGGGGGTTTGAACCACGAACCTCAGAACTGCGAGGCCAACGCTCTACAGCTGCTCCACCTTGCCGCCAGGTCAGGATAGTAATATTAATATTTTATATTTTATCTGCATTTGGCAGCCGCAACATTTTCAAGTCTTACATGGAAAAAATGACATTTAAAATTACCCACAAACACGTCGTAATGTTGTTTAATAACACTGTATTACTCATTTTAAATATTCACACATTAAAAAAAGAAGACAAAAACTGCAGCTGTAACAAAATGCTGTAAATGAAAAAGAGTCATCATAAAACTACTGAAATGAATTCCAGCATTGGACTGATTCATCACTCCGGATCGTCTTTTCTACAATTTATATTTGGTATCATAAAACCTTTTTTTTTTTTGACATCCTGTCGTTAAATTTTGTCTTTTGGGAAGTTAACGGTTTTTCGGGGAAGACGATGGTTGAAGTCTCCAAGGTGAACTTTCCTTTTCAACAAGAATTTCTGCAGAAGTTCCAGTTGTGCATGTATTAAACACAGTCGTGAGCAAATATATGGCCCGCGGGCCACATGCGTCCCCTTCCCTTCTTTAGTGCGGCCCACCGAGCATTTATATTATCCAAGTCCTGCAACATTTGCCAGATCCAGGCTGCAACATCATTTTATGTGGCATGGGAAAGCAAAACCGCATGTACTGATGTCATGTTTCTTGACAAAAAAAATCAAAAATTCCTTTCACTTTTATACATTTTTTAATGTTGAAATATTGTAAACAGGTGGAACGGTGGATCAGCTAGAGCGTTGTTGGCCTCACAGTTCTGAGGTCCCGGGTTCAATCCCGGACCCGCCTGTGTGGAGTTTGCATGTTTTCCCCGTGCCTGTGTGGGTTTCGTCCAGTTTTCTCCCACATCCCCAAAACATGCAACATTAATTGGACACTATAAATTGCCCCTAGGTGTGATTGTGAGTGCGGCTGATTGTCTCCATGTGCCCTGCGATTGGCTGGCAACCAGTTCAGGCTGTACCCCACCTCCTGGCTGTTGACAGCTGGGATAGGCTCCGGCACTCCCCGCGACCCTACTGAGGATAAGCGTCAAAAGGAAATGGATGGGTGGACATTGTAAACAAACACCCCTTTTAATGTAAAATAAGATCGACAAACAGTTTTTACTGGCTTCTGATTTCAAGACTAGTTATCCACATATATACTAATTTCCATTAGCCCCTCTATGATGTTTCGCATTATATGTTAGCATTCAGCTATCTGCTTTTGTTAAACATCTTGGTATGGTGTAGTAGTACATTATTTGTGTGCGAATCTCTTTTAATTTATGTGACAGTTCTGCTGTAAACTTCACCTGGGTGTAAACACTTGAAGCAAGCACGCGGCGCCTCTTATTTGGAGAATGTTGCGCCCGAGCGTCGTCTTTTCATTTCCTCGGTGTTATGCGCCGGTTTCTCGTGACTTGACATCGAAGAATGAGAGCAAGCAGTCAGGAATCCTTTCATAAAAGAGCGTTTTAATCAGTTTAAATGTGTTTTAAGGTGTGACGGAGGAGGGGATCAAGCTGTTTTTCATTTCTCGCTGGCGTTGGGCGGAAAACCTTGGCTCTCCAAAAGCGTTCATTACTTTTCAGGAAAGCCCCTCCCCAAAAATGCCTTGCTTTTCAAACTCATTGGTAATTTTCAACACTTTAGTCATTTCTAAAAAAAAAAAACACACTCGCACACACATGAAGGGAACAACCTATCATATCTATCTATCTATCTATCTATCTATCTATCTATCTATCTATATATCTATCTATCTATCTATCTATCTATCTATCTATCTATCTATCTATCTATCTATCTATCTATCTATCTATCTATCTATCTATCTATCTATCTATCTATCTATCTATCTATCTATCTATCTATCTATCTATCTATCTATCTATCTGTACGACAGGGACAGCATTGCATAACTGCCGTGGATGTTGTCGAAGCAGACCCCCCCCCCCCCCACACACACACACGCATGCGAAACAAGAACATCTGCTTCTATTTTTAGACAAACACAAAACAAAAACAACACAACGCAGATTGCGGCCTTGGCACGGCGAAGGCAACGCCAGTCGGGATCCTGCAAACACATCATTTTTCTCCTAATTGAGTCCAAGCGGGCCCAAAAATAGATCACAGAGACGTGCGTGCCGGAGTTAACGGGAACGTTAATCGATTCCATCCAGCAGGCACTGTTGAGGAATTTTACACATTCCGCGGGGGGGGGGGGGGGGGGGGGGGTTGCATCAGAGGACGGCTCGAGGGCTGCATCTGAGTTTCAAAACACACAGATGGGCCGGGGTCATTTGTGGATGAAGTAAAAAAAAAAAAATGAAGAACAACATAAAAATGTGTATGCAGTAAACAAAAATAATGAATTGCCATTAATATGTGGAAGAATGAGCCTTGCAGTCTGCAACTCGATGCCACCTGAAAGGGATTTTAGTTGCCACAAGATGGCGTAAAAGCATCGCCAGTGACGTTCCTCAATGCAAGTCTTCATTGTCTCTGTGGCCAAAGCGACACTTTTGTTAGACATGGCTTTGACCTGAGCATTAAAAAAAAAGCTGAAAAGGGGAATTTTTCAGTTTAGAACGGTGGATCCACCCCACATAAAAAACGGTGGCTGTGCGTCTTCATTCAAAAACGGGTCTACAGGTGCAAGTGTCGCGTCCACTTGCGCTTGCTAATCAACTTTTCTTCCTGTCGCACTATTCTTTCCAAATCTTCATTGTATGACCTGATTTTTTTCCACCCACATATCTGAGAAATATCTCGTGGAGACACCAGGTCGGCTTTTTCCGCCATACGCTCGTGTGGATAAGTGATGGATTTGGATCTCACCCGTTCACTGCCATTGACGGATTTAGACGTCAAATATCCACGCGGAGAGTTTTTAAAGACACAAATAAAAATTGTACTGAGGTGGCACGGTGGATCAGCTGGTAAAGCGTTGGCATCACAGTTCAGAGGTCCCGGGTTCGATCCCGGCCCCGCCTGTGTGGAGCTTGCATGTTCTCCCCGTGCCTGCGTCGGTTTTCTCCAGGCACTCCGGTTTCCTCCCACATCCCCCCTAAAAAACATGCAACATTAATTGGACACTTTGAATTGCCCCTAGGTGTGATTGTGAGTGCGGCTTTTTGACTCAACGTGCCCTGCGATTCGCTGTACCCCACTTCCTCCCCGTTGACAGCTGGGATAGGCTCCAGCACTTGTGAGGATAAGCGGCAAAGAAAATGGATGTTTGTACTGAAATGTACTGTCCATTTTTTTTTCCTTTTTGCCATCATCTTCATCAAAAGCTACCTTGGAATTCGATTAAAAGGATGGAAGTTTTCTTGACCTCACAATGACCCGAGTAGGATAACGAATTGGCCGGTATCCAGTTTTGGGTTCTGACGCTAGTGCACCTGGGAGGACAGCTGGGATTGACTCCAGGTTGAAATTGGATGGTTGCATCAAAATCCGTCAGAAAGATGGATACTTCGAACATCAATAAAGATTCAAGATCGATCGATTGTTTATCTCGTGAAGAAGTGTCGGGTTAGCTCGATCCGGCGGCCCTCGAAACAGCCACACGTGTTCCGTCTCCAGAACCTCCAAGACTACAGCGAGACGCTTCAGAAACAATGCCGTGGATGACTACGCTTTTCGGATGTCCTCCAAGCGGGATTTTCGCCGCCGGGAAACAAATTGACGGCGAAGACAGGAAAGGTGAAAAAGGATGGCCCCTTCGCTCCTGTGGAAAATTACCGTCGCCAGCGCGAGCCTGCCTGTGTTTGTTGCCGGATGAAAAAAACAGAGGACTGTCAGGACACCTCTCCGTTTCACCTCCTTTCCTCACCGACATCCTTCCCTTGTTTGTCCGCACGGACGCGCTCCTGCGTGGGCGTGTTTTGCCGCTCACCTCCGCGGAAACACGACGACGGATCCGGCCAGGACCCTCAAAATCCGCTAGGACGCGCCCGGTCCGTAACCGCCGTTTGGGCAATTGTTCTATTTCCCCGCTAAAGGTGCTAAATTTAGCCCATTGATACAATGACCAGGCTGCATCATAAGTGTTTTGCTAGCCATCTTTTTGTTTGTATTAATAATTATACACGGGTCTTAAACTGCACGGCGAGGATACGGAATATCTGCTCAAAGGGGCTTTTCTAAATACGGGGGCACCTCGCTCCCATAGGAAGGCCAGTTCGTGGCGTCCTTCGGTCGGGACCGCCGTGATTAAGAGTTCCTTCCTCTGTCCCGGAGAGCGGCCCAGCGGCCGACACCTCATCCCGACCGGGAAGCCGCTCGACGCCCGTCCGAGGAGCGCCGCATTCCTGGCCGAACCCGCCAGCGCGGGGCCGACAATAAGAATGTGAATCAACAGGAAGGTCGAAGAGATCAGAAGTGTGCGGGAATTCGGACGACCTCCGACCTCGTCGTTCACAAAGTCCGCAGGGGGGAAAGGAGGCGGCTTGGGCTCGTAGGGCCTTAAAATCGTACCGAATGAAATAAATACACACACACACAAGAGGAAGGATGCTGGTGTTTATAACTTGTGTGCAAAACTTTAACCCTCCTTGGCAACGGTGCTGTAACTTTCTCGTCGAAAATTGTTTCTCTGCTTACATCAAGCCCGGTCCGCGCCCGATAGCCGTCTACCCCACCGTGATTGGTCTGCTCCGCATACAACACGGTAAAAGTGCCATCCGTGTAAAACTCAAGGGCCGCACTACCATTATACTTTCATATTAAGGTGTGGGCCGCAAGTGGCCCACGGGCCACATGTTTGAGACCCCTGTGCAAGAAGCTTCCGAATAGTTGTGGTTACAGTTATGCAGCTAATTTGTGCAGTTTTCAACGGAGCACTCGAGCGTAAAAGGTAAGAATGAGATCGTTGGAATATATGTGCTTGACGAAGTGACTTCTACTGGCCCAGTTAGCGTTGTGCTAGCGTTAGCGCTGTGCTAGCATGTTGCTGCCATGTTACTGGCATGTCTCAGTGATATTTACTGGTAAGTTTTATTTTAACTGGCCCTGTTAGTGTTAGCTTTGGCGCTAGCGTTAGCGCGAGCATTAGCTTGTTGCTGCTGCGTTACTGGCATGTCTCATATTTACCCTTAAGTTTTATTTTAGCTCGCACGGCGTTAGCGCTAGCGTTAGCGCGAGCATTAGTGCTGCGCTCGCGTTAAACTCTTTCTGTGTATCGTCTTTCTTGGTAAAGATCTCTTGTTTCAATGCGGGTTTCAATGTGGGCACTTGCGGCTTTTACGCAGGTGCGGCATACGTATGTACCAAATGGTATTTCCTTTACAAATGTACTCGGTAAGGTTAACTAGGCCGGGAATTACGGTATTCCAAATTTATTACAACTACCTGAAAAACTATTTTGCTAGATTATTTCAGATACGAGATTAGATTGACAGGTAAACCACAAATAATTACACTTCTACATTTGAAGCTTGATTGTCATGTAGAAAAATTAAAAATCATTTCCACTTTGGAAAATGTAATACGTATCATTTAGCATGTGAATTATGTTCAAAATATTATTCGGCTTGAAAATACACAGGACAAAAAACACACGCGCACCAGCAAGCATTTCAAGTATAAATATATAGATCTTTATTTATTGACTTCATATGCTCAGCAACAGTGTTGGGGAACATGAATTATAAAACGTGTTACACTACATGACCGAAAGTGAATGAAAAATAAACTACTTGCTTTTTACTGCTGTGGATTATTACATACAGTACATAAAGTACACAAAAACATTTGATTCCATATAAGCTGCATCGTCGTGGACGTTTTTCATCCTTTGGAATTTCACGACATACATAAGCCATACAATTTACAAATGGCTCATAAAAGGGAGTTAGGTACTAAATGCAACGGTTCAATCCAAAATACAATACAATTAGAATATGAAAATAACAGATATATTAAAGTATCAGTGCATAATCATTTCCATGCCACAATTCATCACTGGGTGGATTTCTTATCGTGTCAGGAAGCAAGAAAAGTGATGAGTTTGGTTGAACCCTTCCAAACTGTTCATTTCCAACACGCACGTAGAATGTTCTGGGCCAATTTGAGCGTCACCATAACTGTCTGTCAAATGATGATGATTCAACTTTTCACGACCGATGATAATTCACATTGCTTTATCGTTAACACGCAGATGCTCTTGCGCCCTAGCGAAAGCGCTACTAACTTTCTGAGCCCTCTCTGACGCTGCTATGGGGAGAAAGTTTCACATTTCACCACGAAAGATGATGACGTTTTGACTCTTTTTAAAAAAAAAAAAAAAAATCCCGCCAAAGGTCAAAACGGGTCACATTCGACCCCGAACGGAATATGACGGCGAACATTGAACTCGGTCAAAAAGTGAGAACGTTTGACAAATTGCGACGTAGTGAAAGCCGTCGGCCGCTGAGCTAGCAAGCTTTTCATTAGCGCGACGGCGTCGGAGGAGGAGGAAACCCGCCGAATCCAACACAGCAGCATAAACATCACTCCACACATATGACCGAAGTTCCTAGTTGACAGTGTTCAGAGTTGAAATAAATACTTCATGTTGCAAAAAAAATGTAAAAATATTACAAGAAATAACAACTGGGTTTGTCTATGGATTGCCTTGATGTAAAATGAAGCAAAGCTTCCATTCGTTTGTGACTTGACGACGAGTCGACCTGAGCGATTTCATCTTTTAGTCGATATTTTGGGCGGCTCAAACACGACAGCTTTGCAAAACAGAGCTCCTCACATCACTCGTTTTACACCTTTTAGTTGAGTCGGACGTGACGGAAAATTGACTTTGTGCTGGTTGTAGACAAAATAGTCGGGTTTCTTGAGTCTGGTTAGGTGATGGGGAGGAGAATAGTACGATTCTGGGCACAGACAGGGGGAACTTCAAGGTAAGCAGAGCTGCAATAATGTTCAAAATGGACTTTTCCACAAAGGGTTCCGTCTCTGGGATGCGGTTGGTTTTGAGGAAAATGGGGTACACCATTGCACAGTTGCTATTCTGTGACATTTCACTACATTGAAGGCAAGAGGGTAAGCGGAGCTGCAATTGAATTGTTAAAAACGTTCATTTAAGGAGTTGGGTGGGACGGTGGATCAGCTGGGAGCGCGTTGGCCTCACAGTTCTGAGGTCCTGGGTTCAATCCCGGACCCGCCTGTCTGGCGTTTGCATGTTCTCCCCGTGTCTGCGTGGGTTTCCTCCGGGCACTCCCGTTTCCTCCCACATCCCCAAAACAGGCAACATTAATTGGATTTCCAAATTGTCGTATCATAAATTATAACAGCCCAAACTTCAACAAGAGTTGTAATACTCATTATCCTTAATTTCTGATTGTAAGATAAAATACATTTTATTGATAAATACGATGAGCCGAGGCGGAACGGTGTCTCAGCTGGTAAATCGTTGGCCTCACAGTTCTGAGGACCCGGGTTCGATCCCGGCCCCACCTGTGTGGAGTCTGCATGTTCTCCCCGTGCCTGCGTGCGTTTCCCCCGGGCACTCCCGTTTCCTCCCACATCCCCAAAACATGCAACATTAATTGGACACTCTAAATTGCCCCGAGGTGTGATTGTGGTTGTGATTGTGAGTGCGACTGTTTGTATCTATGTGCCCTCCGATTGGCTGGCAACCAGTGTAGTGTGTACCCTCCCTCCTGCCCCCGACCCTCGTGAGGATAAGCGGCAAAGAAAATGGAGGGATGATAAAGAGTTGGACATAAATGCAGTAAACAGTGAAGCTACGCATGTTCACGCGTTAGAATTTGCGATGGTATTCACTGTTCTTATGATAAATTGGCTGCAGGGAACTATGTAGAACTGAGGTGAGGAGTTCGGAGCCTTGTTATTAGTGGATAAATGTTGAATTCACGTACATTTAATTTGGTTGAGTTCTTAGACTCTCATAGAAGTCATTTGGTTTCAATTAAGGAATCTTGTGGCATTTAGGGGAAGAAATGGACTGGCGCTAGGGATTACGATGGGTCCTGACACGGGGAAGAACCTTGAGAACTGTTTTGAATTGCAAACAAACAAGCAACAAAAACTTCATGATAATCTTTCTGTTTTGTCCTCAACGAGCCAGCTGCAAAAAAAAAAATATATATATATATTCTTATCCCCTCCTCTCAGGTCAGTGATTCTCGTGGCGCCATTTTACAGTAGAAAAGCCTGATATGGAGCTGACTGAAATACCTGAGCTAGTTTTTCACTTGTAACAAACGCCCGAGCACTCGAAAGTCAGCCCGCACGGCGTCAAAGCACGCGAGTTGACCGGTCGCTCGCGTCACAGTTCACAACTTCTCCAGTTTTCTCAAAGTGGCGGCCGACGGGGAAAGAAACCCTTTCAGCATTTATTCCACGTCCTGGTTATGGGATAGATGCTCAAACGGGTTGGCGGCGGCCGCGGCAGGACGAGGCGAGACGCTACACCGGCGGCGTGGAGTAGCGCACCACGTAGTTGTAGTCGGGCGGGGGGCTGTGACACTCCAGCTCCGCGTCCAACGCCGAGTCGTCCAGGCCGAAGTCCAGAGGGACGTCGGCCGGGTACTTGTCCTTCTCGGGGTCGCTCAGGACCGACTCTTTGCTCTTGCTCATTGCCTTCATGCTGCGCACAGGACCGGAAAGAAAAGATGTGTTGGCGCTCGTCTTGCTTGCTCACATGATTTACATTGAATTGGGAAGGAATTGATTATTATTCATTGCAATGCTGTTTACAATTTTGGACATGATTAATGATTTCTTTGTGTTAACAGATTTGAATTGGAAGAAAAACTAAACAGTCCCAGTTTAAATAAACGCATAGCAAAATAATGCTGTAAAGCACGTAATGTTCATTCAAAGATGTTACTTCATATTTGTATACAACGGAGACATTTATTTCCCTAAAAAAATGTTGTTTTTTTAAAACAAATTTACAGCTCTTTGGGGGGGGGGGGGATTCTTTTTCTAGGAAATATATACCTTAGCTCTATAAAATATCTTTGTTTCCTTTCTTGAAAGTACAACAAAAAGTTGTATATTTTCAAAAATTACAAAAATCTTTTTCTTCTCTTGAATTTATCTGTCAAAAATTTACATTCTTTCATAAAATATTTAGTATTTAAGTATTTTTTTCTGATAAACTTTCTTTGAAATATGAAACTTATTTTCCTTGAAAATACACAACTTAGTATTATTACTATTATTATTTACCTCCAATTTTTTTTTCCTCAAAAGTCAACCTTTTTTGTGGTCAAAAACATTTGTAGCTTTCCTAGTATGAAAGTATGTAAAAAGTAGTATTTTTTTCTTGAAAATATCAGATTTTTTAAATTGATTTTTTTCTTTGAACCAAGTAACTCACTTGTGTTTCTCAGAACTGAAAAAAATCAAAAACTTCCTTTTCGGAAGAACAGAACTTTTTTTTCCTCAAAATTTTACAATCAGTTTTGACAATGTTACACAAACCTTTTCTCGGAAATGTCCATCATTTTTTTCTCGATAACAAACAACTTGCTTCCCCAAAATGTTTTTTCCCAGAAGTCTAAAACCTCTGTCATGCAATGCTTCTGTGTGTACGTACGCCAAAGCCACGATGCCGGGAGGTCGTCCGGCCAACGATTCCAACCTCTTCAGAGTGTTCATGTTGTCGGAGGAGAGGCCCATCCCGCTGTCGCACTGCATGCCCTTTTCGACACGGGTGGGGAGGGTGCACACACGGCATAATCAATAATCATTACCGGCTACTACTGACCAAATCGTGCGTTGATGGATCTCGGGATTAACTTCGAACCGACCTGGCGAGCGCGATCGGCGTCGCTCTCCGCGCCGACCTCGTCGAAGGTTTTCACGCTGGCCGGTCTGATCTTGATGTTCCTAAAGCACAGAAATGTTTCCAGGAAAAGCGTTCTCGCCGTTTAAATTTAGAGAAGCCCTTTGATTCGACTGGAGCCAAGGGACCATAAAACTGTGGGACTTTAATGAGTTACAGCAACGGCGCGTTGCCGTCGAAGCAGCCGGCAAGCCCTTAAAAGACCCGGGGAATTATTTGACGTCGGGTTTGAACCTTCATCGCGGCGTCAATAAAACGTACTCCGAACGTAGGTGAATACCTGAGGGGATAAAGAAATATGACTTCAATCCTACATAAATCCACAGGACTGCTGTATAGTTTTCTCCCCTGTGCCGTTAAAAAAACAACAACAACAACGTGGCTTTGCGTGTTTCTTGGCAACTGCGATGTTCCCGTTGAGTTTCATATTTAAGCGTGCACGGAACTGATGTGTCTAATTACTGCAGGATGGTGCGATTCCTGTCGTAATCAGGAACCTCGGTAAGGAGATGTTTGACTAACTTCTCCTTAAACTCATTGTGCTATTTTTTTTTTTTTTTTTGGGGAAGCAAGACGATGACTGAGTAACAAGGATGTGATGCAGAAACAATAATCAGAATCAAAAGACACTCATTTTCTTGAAATCATATTTCTTCACACTTTTGCATTTGATGCAAATGAAGTGAATTTACTCAAAATAGTAAGTCATTTTTTTTACAATTTTATTTCATTTTATTCCATGAAATTACATTTATATACAATTAAATGTCTACATTTTTTTTTTTTAACCCATTCTTGGGCAGCGTCCCATTTTTGGGACATCATGATTTTCACGCATTATATCCTTCAGTATATCAAAATATTTAAGTGTTTTAATCTGATTCTGGTTTTTGGGACGATCTACTAAGAAAACCCAAATACCCTCTCGCGGGCAGCGTGCCATTTTTGGGACGAGATTATAAATCAGTAAAGTTATCATATAACTTAACCATAAACGAAAAATAAGTTTTATTTGCTTGATTGTGGCCTGTTAGGATACTTTAATCTCAATAAGGCAAAAAATTGCCACCCTGCCTCGTTACTGTTATAGCGTTTAATTGACTTGAATTCTGCCCCTTCTTACCAGGTGCCTCCTGACTCGCGCTGCGAAAGGGGCCGCATGGGCGTTTCTTCGGGCACGTCGCCGCCGTCGAGGTCCCCGACCTTAGCCAGCAGGGCGGTGTTGATTGGTATGTAGTGTTTTCCCTCCTAGATCACAAACACAAAACATATGAGCACAAGACTGACACGACGTGCAGCGTTCAGGCGCCACGGGCCGATTCACGGGCGACGCGCCTGTAGACGTTAAACGTACAAAGAACACGTGCGCGACGTGTGGAGGGCAGCCAAACAAAGCTGGGTCACGGCTAATAAATTGAAACGCATTGTTCGCGTTGACAAGCTTGTTGCCTGGTTTTCCTGCAACACAACAATGGCGGCACTAATCACAGGTTTTTATGCGCAATACGTGCTCTGACTTCAGCTTTTTGCGTTTATCGTGCGGAACGATGTTCTAGACCCACATGCGATAAGTGAAAATCCATGATAAAGAGAGACCACATTAAAAAAAAACATTTTAGCCCCCGCCCACACAAATTCAAACCACACGTACTTATTAAAACCAACATTTCAAGTACAGTAAAGCCTCGTTTGTCGAACGTCCCCGTTTTCGAACGAATCGGTTTTCGAATGAAAATTTTGAGATTTTTTTTTGCTTGTTTTCGAACGAAAATCGGTATTCGAACGCCCCCGACAAAACCCGGAAATGGCATATTGTGCGCGGGCAGACCAGCTGACCCGCGACGCGCTTTGTTGTAAATTCCCTCGCCGCCGAAAAAACCCGGAAATAACATAACGCGCGCGACGCAAGCAGTTGAGCCACCCACGACGCGTTTTGTTATTGTCAATTCGAACGGCCCCCGTAAAAAAACGGGGCAGGACCAGCGCACTTTTGCTATTCTGGATAACGCAGCCTCTGTACACGGACGTGTCCCGGTAGTGACTGTTGTTTTTCTCGTTATCGTATTAACCCCCAATCATGGCTCCAAAGAAGGCAAATTGCTTTTTTAAAGTTATTCTGCACTTTTGGTAACAAAAAATGTTTACAAGGCTGGGGGTCGAGTCGCTACAGATACGGCAATGCACTCCCAGCCTCGCGTACTCTACAACTAAAGCATACATTTTAAGCAAAAAATAAACAAATTTCTTAAATTAGTTTATTATATAAAGTATTTAAACAATACATGTATTTATAGTATGCAGTTTATTATCAGGAAAAGCTAAAAAAAATGCTTTAAAAAGCTTAATTTTTTTAGACTTGTAACGCATTATTTCTTTTTCTATTCATTGTAATGGAAACATCGATTCGGTTTTTGAACAAATCACTTCTCGAACCGTTTTCTGCAACAGATTGTGGTCAATTGCTGTGGTGGTTGAGGTCGCACCTGCTCTTTTTACCACTGTCAAGGAATGGGACCGTATCGTATAAAATCAGTTCTTCAAATAAGACTCAAAACATGCTAGCTTCAAGCTGTTTGTTCGTCACTTCCAGTCAAAATTCCCCGTAAAACTGACACAGGAAACAAGTGAATTAAACTATTAATTATTTTTAAACACCAATATGCTCACCAAATAATATAGTAACAAAAGGCTGTTAGCATAATGCTAACATAAAATGTGAAACACTGTTGGCGGGCTAGCGGAATTAGCATGTGTTTTGCTGTGATTATAAACCATCAAACGACTGTTACTAGAATAAAAAAAAAAATGAAGGTGCACAACTTGAAAAAATTAAAAAAATTGCTTAAAAATTTGTGCTACAGATACAGTGAAGTCACGCACTGTCACTTCTTTCCAGCCAATACTTTGTTTTACAAACAGGAACAAATGTGCTTTTGCATGTGTCAAATATTTGCAACATGATCTCATATTACACCGACGGAATGCGTCAGTTTTTCCTCTTGAGCGCTAATAAAAGGCCGATGTCGTCACTGTCATCCGCGCCAAAGCGTCTGTGAGCGATGAGTGCGACTTCCTCTCCTCGGCTACTGTGAAAAAATGTGCTTTTCTAAGCCGCTGGACGGCGCCTGCCCACTTCAAGCGTGTTAGCCGCTTTGAAAACTTACTTTTGTGGCACGAAATGTCCGACCTGTAATGCTAATTCTGGCCCGCCATGGCGCATGCGTCTAGGGATTTATTTTGAACCTAAAATAATTTTAAAATGAAAAAAAAAAAAATACATATAAATAACAAAAGTAAATAATAATACATATATAAATTATAAAAAAAAACACAGAAATGAAGATTCCATGAAAAATAAAAATACATAATTTACTCAAAAGAAATAAAAATCAAATCATTATTTGTAAAAAAAAAGATTCAATTGATAACTAAATAAAGTGGACAAAAATAAATAAATGTTTATAAAAAATAATTATTTATTAAAAATAAATTAAAATCAAATATTTATTTGTAAAAATAAGATTCAATTGAAAACTAAATACAAAACAGATAAAAATAATAAGTAAATAATAAAACATAACATTAAATTGTAATTTTAAAAAATTATGCAAAATCAAATATATGAATACCATAGGATAAAATATTATTGGGAGAAATGTATACAATAAAATTAATTTTTATCCTGATAAAATATACCATTGTTATGAAAAAAAAAAAAAAAAAAAACATTCCTTACTTTCCTGCCCGGGCGACGTTTTGGTTTCCGTGGCAATTACAAGTGAATTGAATTGGCGTTCAGATTACGATGGGGGAGGAGGGGGGGGGGACCCAAAATGTTTGATTTTTCGATTTTACCTGCTGCACGCTGGCCTGAAGAAGGTCGCCCAACTGTTCGACCAGCTCGGTGAAGGTGGGCCTCTCCCGTGGTTCCCCCTGCCAGCAGTCCAACATGGTCTGGTATCTACAACATGACACACACACACACACACACACACACACACACACACACACACACACGCTCTTTCAGAACATACTTTGGGCTTGAGATAATGTGACACGGGACCTCGCGGTGCCAAAATATTTAGCATGTTCAAGTGCGCAAATGGAGGCTCGTGTTTAGTTGGGAGACGCAACATCTGGTGCAGCTCTGTCCAAAGTGCTGGAACGCAGCCAAGTACAAATACCAGGTTACTTTATTGAAGAAGATTCTTCGGTACTTTACTTGAGTACAGTGGGACCCCGAGTGTTGGGGAGTATCTCGTAGGATATGGAGAAGGAGATAATATAATTTAATTTCGAAAATGTACGGAACTGTAACCCAATATATGACACGGGGTGGGGTTGTGTATTTAAATTACAGTTGCATGATTTTAATTTTAGTTACATTTGAAAAATAGCCCCCAAATCTCTGAATTCTCTCCCCCCCCCCCCCCCCACAACATTTCCTTCGTACTCTTTCCTCCTGGCCATGTGGGAAGACTCATAGGTTCCTTGTGAGATGTTGAATCATTTCATGCAGGAATTTGGAGGAAAAAAACAAAACACTGGCATCTTCTCACCAGTCCGCGGCCCCCGTTTAAAAGAGCTTCACAGTGCAAAAGTTTGTCATTGGGATCAGTGATCGGTCGCTATCCTGTTTCGGCTGCAACCGCCCTCGCCTTCTGTTATTGTTCCTCAGGTGGTAAATTGCACATAAGTACTCTTTGTGGAGGAAAAGAGTCTGGAATAAGTCAAAGTACTGATTCAACAAATAAAGTACTGAAATGTACAGGTTGTACCTAAGTGTACTAGAAAAAAAAAATTATATTGAAAAAAACTATGCCTTAACTTGTGAGACCTCCGACTTGTTGGCATTTTTCCTCTTTTAGTAGTTGTGACAAGCCGAAATTTACATCCTGTTCTTTATTTTCTCCACGAAAGCTGTGCTGATCTCAAATCCAAGATGATCCAAAGACACCAACGAGCGGGATCTGTCATCCAATCCGGTGATTTACAAACCTGAATTTCGCAAACAACCTGCGAGAGACCCTCCGACATAAATGATAAATAAATAAATTATCACTGGGCAGCACAGTGGAGCAACTGTAGAGCGTTGGCCTCACAGTTCTGAGGACCGTGGTTCAAATCCCTGCCCTGCCTGTGTGGAGTTTGCATGTTCTCCCCGTGCCTACGTGGGTTTACTCCAGGCACTCCGGTTTCCTCCCACATCCCAAAAACATGCATTCAATGCAGACTCTAAATTGCCCCTCGGTGTGATTGTGAGTGCCACTGCGATTGCCTGGAAACCAGTTCAGGGTCTACCCTGTTTCCTGCCTGTAGGTAGCTGGGATAAGTTCCTGCACTCCCACGACCCTTGTAAGGATAGGCGGCTCAGAAAGTGCATGGCTGGACACACTAAAGTACACCCAACAAAGCATTTGCAATTGGGGCCTCTGTCATTCCCTTTAAATTCCACATTATCTGAATGTTGATATGAAAAGCAGATGCCGCAATGTTGCCCTTTGCTCCGACTCCTTCCCACCCTGCGTCGCCCTCTTCTTTTCAGGGGAATTTTCGCCACTCTCGTCTTAACACACTGACAGGATGTCGGCGCCACAACTCCAACGCGCACCTTACAGGGGGAAGTCGTCACTCCGTTTGCCCGTACAATGAGTTCCGCATTCCCTGATGAACAAAAAGCTGTCTGCAGGTTGTTTGTGGACATCCTATTTGTTGTACCCCCACAGGAACTGGTCGCTTACATACCAGAGTAATTCATTTACAGTGAGGACCCACCATATCGCAGTTCATTCATTGTGCCCCAGCTATATCGTCGATTTTCAAGCAGTTTTTAAAAATCATTTTTCACTGCAGTTATTTGAAGGTTTAGAAATATTGTTACAGCGATGTTATTAGTTTTTCAGCCCCGCTATGATTATTTCATCCTATTTTAGCATTAGCTAACATCATGAAAGCTAACAGAGATTCGTTAAATGATATGATGTGGTTTGGTTGAAGGTTTTGTTTAAAAAAAAAAAAAATGTTCTTCCCTGCATGGCATTTTGCGATATTAGATGGAATATGGTTGATGGTTGAACATTTTTTTTTAAATGACATTGTTTAATACAAGCTCTGGTTGTATCTGGTTGCTTGAGGATATATTTACCGTAACATTGATTCAAATTTTCATTTGACATTATGATGTTTCATATTATATGTACGTGATAAACTGGTATACTTTTATATGATTTTGTTGAATATTCCGGTGTTTTAATAAACAATGTTTAATTCTGGCAGCACAGTGGGTCTGCTGGTAAAGCGTTGGTCTCACAGTTCTGAGTCCCCGGTTTCGATCCCGGACCTGCCTGTGTGGAGTTTGCATGTTCTCTTAATTTAGAAGATTAATAATAATAGACAACACAGCTCAATTAGTACAACTAGTAACATTGTACTTCAGTGTCAAATTGAAATTCTAGTAAATATAATACTAAAGGTGACACGGTGAAGCAACTGGGCCTCACAGTTCTGAGGACTGGGGTTTGAATCCCGGCCCCACCTGTGTGGACTTTGCATGTTCTCCCCGTGCCTGTGTGGGTTTTCTCTGGGCACTCCGGTTTCCTCCCACATCCCCAAAACATCCAAAATTAATTGGACACGCTAAATTGCCTCTCGTTGTGATTGTGAATCTGATTGGTCATTTGTCTCCATGTGCCCTGTGATTGGCTGGCAACCAGTTCAGGGTGTACCCCGCCTCCTGCCCGTTGACAGCTGGGATAGGCTCCAGCACTCCCTGCGACCCTTGTGAGGATAAGCGGCAAAGAAAATGTATGGATGGATGTTTAATACAAGCTCCGTTTGTGTCTGGTTCCTTGAGGATATATTTACTGTAACATTGATGGTAATTTCCATTTGCCAGTTTCTGATGTTTTGTATTATATGTACGCGATAAACTAGTGAACTTTTGTGATGTGATTTTGTTGAATATTCTAGTGTTTTAATCAACAGTTGAAGTCTTTTGTTTTACAGGAAACCTGTGTGACAAATAGCTTGAAGCAAGCACACTCGACCTCTTTGGAGAACAGTGCAAGTGAGTCCCCCCGCCCATCCTTTATTTTAAAGAAGCACACATCTATTTTTCGACAGTGAGAAAGTGAGAACAGGCCATAAAGAATAAATAAATTTTTAAAAAACAATTTTGAACGTTTCAAACACCAGTAATTCATCTGCATCGTTGCCAGACCGCAGTTGCAATGCCCCAATTTTGAAAATCTTGCCGCGTAAATCTCGTTTGTGAGGGCGGTGACGATGAAGCTGTAAAAGAACCGTTTCAAGCGCACGTGCGAGATAGCAAGAGATCAGGTTTTATCTCGGTATCGGAGACAGGTCTCACATAGATCAAGAGGGAAAGTGCGAGGAAGACCTCTTGGCCCCAGCTGGTCTGCATTGCGCGTATGCACACCCGCTTTCGATTTTCAGCATCGTCTTCAATCAGTCTTCGCTGCGGAGCCGATGTATTCAGTTTGTTTGTCTCACTTGGCGCGTGAGGACCACGAAAGTGTAGATCTCTTGATACCAGATCGCTATTAAACACAGCTTCCTACACTGTGTTTGGGAAACTAGAAAGATTGATGGGTTACGTATGTGAGCGGCTCAAATGGAAAACCCATCTGAGCGTTTATTCTGTAGTCAGCTGAAGGTCCATGTACCAGTTGGCTTTTTATCCCCAGTTGTAGGACAATTCAGTGCACTAGTAGCATATAAAATACATACTCGAACAGCTCGTAGAAATGCCGTTGGAGTATTTATTTGTGCTGGACTGAATCATGAATGAAAACTAGTATAATGTGAAACAATGCTAAAGCCATTTGAGTGCTTATTTGATATCCTTGATCCCTAGCTTAAAGAGCATGTACTAGTATTCCTTTTGTCTTCACTAGTTGAACAAGTTTGGCATATTAGTGGGATAACTCCAAAATTGCAAAATTGTGCACTAGTTGACAACTGTGCGCAATAGTATTACTTGTGACATTATGCCAGTGGGCATTTTTGGTTAACTTGTAGGGTCCAGGAGGCTGCTATACACTAAACATGCCTCCTCGGTGGGGCTAATATGACTAGTGCAGCACAGTAGTTCACTCGTAAGGCTATATTATGTACTACTAGGTCAAAAGTGGCACTGGTCGTAGAAAAAAAAAAAAAAAAAATCAATGCTAACAAGACAAAGTCCTTCCACGAGTAAGTATCCCTCGGTGTTCTACGACTGAAACTGTATGTTGATGTACTCGTACACTTCTCTCGTTAGTCAATTCAGCATATTAGTAGAATGACTGTGATTGGATGGAGACCAGTTCAGGGTGTACCCCGCGTCTTGCCTGAATATTGCTGGGATAGGCTCCAGTGACCCTAGTGAGGATAGTAGAATGACTTGAGTGCACTAGTAGAATGACTGTTTTGCTATTCATGCTGTTTTACACTACTATCCTTCACTATTTTGACATTACGGCACACTAGTAGGACAACTGTGGCATCCTAGTAAGACTACTACACGCTCCCAGTGAAGCAAAAGTCTTTCCTGGTTTACATCTGGGCTGTACTAGTACTACTAGCAAACTACAAAATGTTAAGTAGAAGTCGTTGCCAGTAACCATGAACTATCGCACAGTTTTGCTCAGAAGTAATTTGTAGTTGTCCGACAATGCAAAAAGTCTACTAGTACTCAGACCTTAGGCTAGGTTCTAAAAAAAAAATATATATATATATATATATATATATATATATATCGAAATAAATGTTCAAATGGCTTCACCTCAAGCCTTTAGTTTATTTAGCTATTAATTTTCTACTTGTATACTGAATCGTCTTATGAGTGAGGACAGCGTGTACTAGCGCCCGGCCCTTAATTAGGACCTTGAGGTGACGCAGTGTGCGTTTCAATGTCTTTCCACATCGTAGTGAATTATTATGCGATGGCCTAGTGCGGATTGCGCAGGGCTGGCACTTCTGCTCTTATTCTCGAAAACTGAAGCGGACTTTCTGAAGTGACTACTTTGGAACAGGATGAAAGAAAAACATCAAGTTCTGCTTTTCTTCTCTGGCAGTCGGCGCTCTCAAGTGGTGTCTCACTTACAGCCGTGACACCGCTGATCACACAGCTTGTTCAAGCAGGCTAGACAAGCACAATCGGAATACTTGGAACCCCCCAACCCCCCCGCCGTCCCCCTCCGCTTCCCTTCCAACCAAAGTTAGTAAAAGCCCAATTATCTAATGTCTCTTAAAGATTGTCCAGCCCGATTATCCTGCAGTGTGGGCCATGTCAAGAGTGGTTTTGTGAAAAAATGTCCGTATTCACTAAACCACTCACGATAAGAGCAGCAAGCCCCCCCCCATCTACATATGTTGTACACATCATCGTATTTTCAAAATGGGTTCAGATGTTAAAATTGGGTGTTTCTACACTAAAACAAGGATGTGGTGGTTTGGTGAGATTGAGATAAACGCTCACATTTCAGAGGACGAGTACTCCGGCGCTCTCATCCTGGTTCCGTCTTTCAGTCTGCAGCAAAATTCCTCATCAATTTGGACACCGGGGTACGGCGACGCGCCTAAACATGGAGACGGGAACAAGTTTGTCGCTATTTCATGCAATATGTTATGGACATTATATATTCTATATGTACATATCACAAAACTAAACAAATGTGCACGAGTTGTGAGACTAGCAAACCGTAGCCATTCTACTAGTATGCTGAATTGTCTTATTTGTGAGGACAAAAGTCAAATTATTACAATGTTATTACAATTCAGCTCACTAGAAGGCTATGGAACAAATGCTTGAACATCTTTCCATGTCGGTCCGATGTTTTCATTGTGACATGAAGATGGAGGCTGCAAAATCGGCCAAACTTCTGCATGTAAGATTTGATGTGGCCGTAAAGTGAAATTATTGCCCTTCGCCCCCACACTCCTTTTTTGGCACAAAAAAAAAAAAAACAGATATAGTAGTGAGTACTGTTGGGTTGTTTTACTTTAGCGTATCGTCAATCAAAACCGCAGGCGACGGTTTATATGGTTCTAAAATGTGAAGGCTGGGAAATAAAATGTGAACATTCAAGCTCAGGTCCGTGTGGAGGAATAGCAATGAAACATTTTGTCATTTAACAGCTTTTAGAACATTTCCACATCAAAGCGGCGCCTGTGACACAATATGTAAGTATCGCAGCTTTTACAACGTATCCATCCATTCAGTTTCTGAGGTGCTTATCCTCACAAGGGTCACGGGAGCGATGAAGCCCATCCCCGCTCTCATCGGGCAGGAGGCGGGGTACACCCTGAACTGGTCGCCAGCCAATCGCAGGTCACATCGAGACAAACAGTCGCACTCACAATCACCCCTAGGGGCAATTTACTGTGCAATTAATGTTGCATGTTTTTGGGGTGTGGGAGGTAACCGGAGTGCCGGGAAAACACCCACGCAGGCATGGGGAGAACATGCGAACTCCATACAGGCAGGGCCAGGATTTGAACCCCGTTCCACAGAACTGTGAAGCAGCCCTGTCACCAGTCGAACACCGTGTTGCTGCTTTTATAATGCATAAGACAAAATTCATCAACCGGTTTCAACTCTTCAAAGAGTCTTCAAGCTGTTTGATGCCACCCAAGTTAAGTTTACTGCCAAATTAAACGAGAATTACACATTGTTTATTTTAAACAACCACATAACTGCCTCCATGTCCACTGGATTAATCCTAACATTATGTAAACACCATAGACGGGCTAACAAACAGCATCTGCGTTACAACTGTATACAAAACGGATATTAGAATGCAAACAGTTTTTATAAGGTGCAATATTGTAGAGTGCTATTTTTCTTATTCAAAGAACATTAGAAAAAAAAAATTGGCATTTCTTTTCATTGTTATGTCATCGTTATTGAAAAAAATTGCTCCCGTGAGGAAAAAAAAAGGACATTTCTTGGCCATTGCAACTTTTTTTTTAAATAACTAGAACCCAACTCAAACTACAACGTGACCTACTTTTTACATGTGCTGCCATAGATGTAACTTGAGCTCTTCCCATTCTTAAACATATTTGGAAAGCATCTATCATCTGTTTGATTTTTCTGTGCACACTCAACCGCCGCACGAATGTCGCCGTTGCAAAGTTGACATGGTTCCCTTTGTCATCTTGTATCACCGTTCTGAAGATGTATTTGAAGAGTTTGTTTTCAAAACGCGACATAGGCATTTTTTGCAGATTTACGAAACTCGCGCCAAAATTATCCAGCTCCGAATGGTAGTTATCGGGATACTCTTATATTTGTATGTCGTTCTATATCAGCCAAGGAAGATCGCGTTTTATTTCAAAATGCGACATATCGAGATCTTATTTAGAGCAAAATGCGGCGTAATTTCGTTCAATCAGCGTGCGTTGCTGAAGCAAGCAGCATCCAATCAGAATTCGTCTAGAGGGAAGTTCCGGTATCTTCCACATCATCATCCAAAATGGCTGCGCCCACGTTTGAGAGAGATGCTAATGCCGAGTTTGATTTTATGTACGAGACACCGGAGAGAATGAAGCTGAACTAAGTCTTGTATTTCGTTTATCAATGTTTAATAATATCGAATAAATGAATCAGTGATTGTGCTGGTTTACTTGCAGGCTGTCCCATTGTGAGGGTGCTTTTCCCATTTAATTTTAATTCTTTATGAAATTATTGCAATTTAATACTTCAGTTCTCATCCAAGTACCATTGTATCTGAATGTAATAAACATACTGTTTTGTCTATGATTGTGTAATGCTTGAATAGTAATTTTGTTGTTCAAAATATTTCACCAACGATCATTGATGAATGAATAAATTTTTATAATTCTATGCAATCTTTTTTTTTTTGATATTTTTTATAAGGAAAGTTATCGGCTATGACTTAAGAAAAGTTGACATTAAAAGGAAATCATCACCCTTGGAGTCGACTCAATTTCTGTCTATGAGCATTATGAATACTGTTATTATTACTACAGACTTATATCCTATTCTGCAGTGTTCTTTCCCCCGACAGCGACAGCTATAAATAAAATCAAAAGAAAGCAGACTCAATGAGTCAGATTTCAAACAGTGAATTTGTGAGTTTGAAACTGATTTCATTTTGGAGATGCGTGTATGAGATCGACTACCTATTTTTTTTTTTTTTTCTGCTGGTATCCCTCGCAACCCATATTAACCTTGGTAGACTGGTTTGAAGCAGTTTACTTTCTTCATGATCTCACATCAACTTATAAACAAAATTATTCAACTGAGTGACACAATGCCTGCAGTTGTCGGATCGCAGAATCGCATACGGATACACAAAATTACAATGATGTAAACTCAGCCTTTCCAAGACCTCATACTGAACAAACAAACAGTTTCTAAATCACTGAAAAACACCTTTTTAAAAGAAATTCCCATTTTTTCATCTCCTTTTTCAACATCTGACATTAGTGAGCTAATTGTGAAAATTGTGACTGGTGACTGACCCTTATTTCTGATACCTAACTCTCTAAATGTGATGGTCATGGTCTTAAATATTATTTTAAAATGCTTGAAATGTTGAAAGGCAAATAGTTTTCATGATTGCCTATCAAAAGCAACTGATTTTTTAAAAAAAAAATACAGCTGCTCCTGAAGTTTTAAGTCGAAATTTGGATATGTCTCACTTTGCCAAGAATAGAATGTTTGGATATGTCTCATTTTGGAGAAAAAATGAAATTTGTCATCAAAAAAACTCAGTGAATATTAAAGCCAATATTTTTTTGTAGTATGGTGTTCAGTTACTTTTTAGCATCTCTTTCCATCCCCCAATAGTTAGAAACATAAATTGAGTTTATTGTTTTCACTTCAATACCAAGCCCTTTTCTCCAAATGAAAAAAACGGATATGTCTCATTTTGAAAACAAACTCTTCATTTGCTCGGCTAACGCTAGCCAGATGCGTTTCTGGTCACGTAGGGGTAAAAGGACAAATGTGCGCAAATGTGTCAGTGACGGTTAGCGTGCAGGTTTAAGTTTTAAAGACTAAACTGTTGGTCACACGTTATGATTCAAAAAATCCCGTGTGGAAATTCTAAAGCGGCAAGTTCAAATGCGTCGCAACGAGTGCATTTTAGCTACTTTGTCTTTACGTTTGATGTTTCCTCGGCTTCTCGCGGTGACGTTTGAACGTTCATTATTTCACGTCGTGTCCGCCTGCTGTCGAGGTGGTCAAAAGCGGCGCACAATGACCCCGTTGTGGTTTCACAGCGGGGGGTACACAACTATGCATTGATGCCATGACGTGGCTGCCTGGCAACGGTGTTTGGCGAGCTTACACAGACGCAGCGGTGGGCACTCTCTGTAGCATTGACCTACATGTACACACTAAGGTCAATATTTGTGTCCTGAAATCGTATGAATTTATTCTCAGAAGTATATTCTCTTCATTTGGTAGCATTTCTCTTGGTTGCAAGTCCAAGCTCGGGCCTTCCCGTGTAGACGTTGCATTTTCATTTTGTGCTCTGTGGGCGGAGCGGCACGGTGGCCCATCTGGAAAGCGTTGGCCTCACAGTTCTGAGGACCGGGGTTCAAATCCTGGCCCCACCAATGTGGAGTTTGTATGTTCTTCTCAAGCCTGCTTGGGTTTTCTCCAAGCACTCCGGTTTTCTCCCACATCCCCAAAAACATACCTTAACTGGAGACTCTAAATTGTCCTTAGGTGTGATTGTGAGTATGACTGTTGTCTGTCTCTACGTGGCCTGCGATTGGCTGGCAACCAGTTCAGGGTGTACCCCACCTCCTCCTCCTGCGCAAACCTCATGAGGATAAGCGGCTCAGAAAATGGATGGATGGATAGTGCTCCTTGCTTTGACCAAATGTTTTACTTTGGTTGATTACAATAAACATATTCCCCAGGATTAAAGACTTAGACTGGAATCCCCTTCGACCATGATGATCGCAGATGATACTATGATCTGCAGTGAAAGCAGGCAGCAGGTGGAGGAAGATTAGCCGAAATAAAACTGAATATATGTGCGTGAATGAGAAGGGTGAAGGGGAAAGAGTGAGTACAGGGAGAAGAGATAGCGAGGGTGGCCGACTTCAAATACTTGGCGTCAACATTTCAGAGCACTGGTGAGTGTGGTAAGGAAGTGAAGAAACGGGTCAAACCGGGATGGAACAGTTGGCGGAAGGTGTCTGGTGTTCTATGTGACAGAAGAGTCTCCGCTAGGATGAAGGGCAAAGTTTAGAAAACAGCGGTGAGGCCGGCCATGATGTACGGATTAGAGACGGTGGTGCTGAAGAGACAAAAGGAAGCAGAACTGGAGGTGGCAGAAGTGAAGATGCTGAGGTTCTCGCTTGGATATGATTAGAAATGAGCTCATTCGAGGCACAGCTAAAGTTGGATGCTTTGGAGAGAAGGTCCGAGAGAGCAGATGTCGATGGTTTGGACATGTCCAGAGGCGAGAGAGTGAGTATATTGGTAGAAGGGTGCTGAGGATGGAGGTGCCAGGCAAAAGAGCGAGAGGAAGACCAAAGAAAAGGTTGATGGATGTTGTGAGGGAGGACATGAGGGAAGTGGGTGTTAGAGAGGAAGATGCACGAGATAGGCTTAGATGGAAAAAGATGACACACTGTGGCGACCCCTGACGGGACAAGCCGAAAGGAAAAGAAGAAGAAGATGCGGTCATGCTACCTACCCAATGAGAAGATCTCCCACATGAGAACACCAAAGGACCACACGTCGCTCTGAGTGGTATAGGTCTTGTCAAAAATGGCCTCCGGAGCCATCCACTTGAGCGGCAGCCGGGCCTGGAAATGTGAAAAATGAAGATTCGGGATCATTCCCTACATCGTTGATGTTTTCCTGCTTTCTGCTTCTGATATTTCTTCCATGGCAGAAGTCCCCACGGAAGGTCCAGGAACCAAACGTGGACTCACATCTCCTTTGCGCACGTAGTCAGGGTCCTTGTAGATGTCTCTGGCCAGTCCGAAATCGCAAATCTTCACCACGTTGTTCTCGGAGAGGAGGATGTTTCGAGCGGCCAGATCCCGATGGATACACTATGCGGCACGCAGAAACAGAAAGATTTGTGATTGGATGAAACCTTGACGACAGTGCTTTGCCTGCTCTAATTCAGCTTCAAAAGCGACACATGGTTAAGAATGTCAGTGATTGTACAAAAGAACACGATGTCTTCCATATCCAGGCTAAAAATGAACCGCAAGAGATTATTTACAACAATGGCTACATTTCTAAATCAGTCCCAGCCACTAAAGTTGGAAGACTGAAGAACGCCGGACTACAATAAACAGGTGTGATGAAAACTGATTTCAGAAAAGCTTTGAAAGTTTGGATTTTTAGTTCGATGATCCTTCATGTTCCTCAATTAAACATGAATGAATACCGCATGGACTTTGGGAAAAAGTAGGCAATAATGTGTCGTTAAGTTTTTGACGTTGCGCGACACATAACAGAAATTGACGTTGAATACCTTGCGAGAGGCCAAGAACTCCATCCCCTTTGCAACTTGGAAGCTGTAGCAAATCAAATCTTCCAAAGTCAGAACTCGCTTGTATAAATCCTCAGATTCTGCAAAACAGATAGAAGATTAATCATCCAGTGACAAGACATTTTTACTTCTGGATTAATATCAGTTGCGATCGATAAAACTGTAATTATTCCTACGAAGAAGTCCGAGACAACACAACATGCAAATCATCTCGATTGTCACGTAAAGTTGACATCCTGTAGAAAATGATATACAAATATTTTTGTGTTCCTGGAGTGCCTGCCCACATCCCACGAATAAAAATTAAACGATTCATTCAATCTTTTATCTACCGAGTTGAGAGAATGTGTCTGTGAGTGGGCCTTTCTGAACTTCAACCCTATTGTTGTATCCACCAATCAAACCAACGATTCCTACGAATCAAGCTACTGGGAACCGGTTCTCAAAAAGAACTGGTTTTTCGATTCCTGTCCCTAGCGTGCATCATACACAGTCCAGTGTATGAAGTCCTGTCTCCATGAGTGATCTACAGTAAGTCACGTTATCGTTGTAAGTCTCTAAGGCATCGGAAGAATAAACCACAATGCACTTGGGGTTGGAGGGGTGCAGGTCGGGGGTCCGGAGAGGCTCTCAAAAGAAGTCCCACCTGAGTAAACAACCAATCAAACCAAAACAACAAGTCCGGAACACCGCGGCCGAAGTGCGGACAGGAAACGAAGCCGCCTCCAGACCCAGTGGGGTGACGGCGGCCGCCTGCTGGACTAATTGTACTTCTGAACGGGAGGAGGAAACGCCCCGTGGGACGGAGACCGCAAAACAATCAGAGGGGGGAGTGTTTGTTCCTCGGTGGGAGGAGTGGAACAGTGGCGTGGGAGGAAGGTGGTGTCGGGGGTGGGGGGACCCAGGAGGGACAAATGGAGGCAACAGAGGCGGAGCTGCTAATCAAAGTCAGCTGCAACAAGTTTTCCTCTGAACAACCAATCAGAAGGTGCAAACATGCTGAGGGCATTGAGGGCCAGCATCCTGACCCTTGTGAAGACAAATTTGAAATCTGATCAGTAACAGAAACAGTTACTAATCCGGCACGGAGTGAGATATGGCAACATTTTGCTCACATGGCCGACAGTCAGGGCAAGCCGAAGGAGCTAAGCTAAGTCTACACACCCGCAAAGACCGCGAGAGGGACAAACATCTCGCTGAGTGGCATATTCAGAAATCAAAGACCAACAGGTGAGCAAATGTGACCCACTTAAACCACTTTCCTTCAAATGGAGGAATGAAACAGTACCAAATGAAATATAATAGATACTGTCCAGGATGAATGAGTACGATTTTCACGGAGTAAATATCATGTAGGTGTTGAATGCAGGTCAGAGCTTCTGATAGTGTTCAGGCCTCGCTGGCCCTGACTACTGAAACACCGCCAGGAAGTTGGGAGTTGGTGGGTGGGAGCCACACAGAAGGGAAAAGAAGTGGAAGAGGGAACGGGGGGGGGGGGGGTGAATTGCTTGCAATGTCCGCCGGGGTTTTACCTTCTTCCTCTTCCTCTGAGTCACAGTAGCTCTTATCTTCGATGAAACCTGAGCTGGCCGAGCTTCCGGTGCTGGCCACGCTCTCCAGGCGGCGCTTCATCAGCTCGCTCAGCTCGCTCAGCTCGCACCCCGACGGCACCGCCTTGCCGTCTTGACTCTGAGTACAAAATGGGTGCCGCGCTGAAGCAGGTGCGGCCGTCCCGAGCTTACGGACGTAGCCGCAGACTCACCTTGTACACCATGAAGTCGTCTCTCTTTCCCCGCAAATAGTTGGACAAATTGCCGTATTTGCAGAACTCCACGATCATCATCAATGGTCCTGTTTAGAGAAGATACATAATGACCCAACCGCCCAATATTTATGCTAATTATTTTTTGGCGCGTTTGGCATTGCACATTAGCATTTTTCGGATCGGTCGAAGATCCAGCTATATTCCATATCACTGTATCCTCGTGACTTCGAGGGTGAACTGGAGCCTATCCCAGATGACTTACACCCTGGACTGGTCGCCAGCCAATTGCAGGGCACATCGAGACTAAAAGAATCATTTCCACTCACACAACTTGACAAATTTAACCAAATGTAACGTGCGTTTTTTTTGAGGGACGTGGAAAGAAGCCAGAGTTCCTGGACAAAACCGACCCAAGCAGGGAGAAACTCGAGATTGAACCCTGGAACTTCTCGACTGTGAGGAAGACATGCTAACCGCTAGCTTGTCTTACGACCTCAACTTTTTATAGCGTCGTTGTCGGGTGGGAACCTCGTATGTCTAAATGTGGTTGATTTCATGTTTTTCACAAATCAATATTGGTCTGTCTTCACTTTATTTTGATAACCAATTTAGAGGGTTAAAGATAGTTTGAGAACCAATCAGTTCTTGAACGCTTGGCTAAACTAAAAAAAAATCCACCTCTTCCCTCACTCGGCGGGAGCTGCCTGGAATTATGTCTCCTCAAGATTGAAAATCAGGATCTTTTGAGTGAAAATAGTGAGGTAATCTTGTTGAAAATTGACCTATGAGAGATTTTGGCAAAATTATGCAACCATAATCACTGTTTTTGCGAAGTGTTAAGGTTTTTTTGCCCGGTTGGTGGGTCGGTTTATGTCACCGTATTTAGTAAAAGCTTTTTTTTTTTTTAAATTTCCTGAAAAGTAAATATTTTGGGGCGGCACGGTGGATCCAGCTGATAAAGCGTTGGTCTCACAGTTCTGAGAACCTGGGTTTGATCCTGGCCTAGGACACACTAGGGACGCAAATGGCTAATCTTCCCTGAGGGGTGTCCTCACGTTTGTTGCTAGCGCTTCGGGCATTCATCCTGGTCTTGAGGGCACAGTTAATTTTGGCTACAATGAAAAGGTGGGCAGCGTCGCCACAGGCTCACCTCCGGGCTTGGTGCAAGCACCCAGCAGGTTGACCACGTTGAGATGATGGCCGATGTGAATCAGGATCTTGAGCTCCGACATCAGGGCCTTGCGCTCGTTGGACGTGGCGCCGCCTGTGGGGAACACGCCGAGCAGGTTGAGCGTATCGGATGACGAGCATGTCGTTTCTGCACGTTCCGACGATATTTGCTTCATGCGTTGCGCGCTTTGAAGTCGTAATACTAAAGATTTATGCAAAACTGATTGAAGAATACACGTCACGATTTGTGAACAGCTATCGCTAACCCGGTTACCTTGCGAGGAGGCGGTTTACACCCGATATGGTTAATTTTGTGGGCCCTAGCGCATTTAAAATACTATTAGTATGCATGTGACCTAAACGAAGCTTCTTTACAAGGATCTCAAATAATTTCTCAAAATTTTAAATAACTGCTCAAATGGGGTTATAGAAAACGGAACATTTTCTTCGTGCCTACTAGTAACACGAGTGTCTTACTAGTAGTGAGTTTTTTTCCACTACTGCATGACTTTTCTGCACAGCACGAGGAGAACCTTTGGATACTAGTATGAAAACTACACATTACTAGTGAATCAAAGCTACTAGTGGGCATTTTAGGAATAGAAGTACGGTCCAGGATTCTACTAGTGTGCGAGACATGAACACTAGTTGGCCCTAGTGCCGAAGGGTAAGATTTGTGTACTAGTAGGTCAAAAGTAGCACTGATAGTGATTTAAAAAAAAATGTCACAAGCCAGTTGTACTAGTGCGCTTAATTACTAGTGAGGACAAAGTGTACTAGAACATGGATCTTACTTGATCTGAAGTATATGGAATAAATGCTCACTTTCCATAAACTACAGTACAGCCTGTTCCAGGTGTGTAATCGCAGTGAAGTCATCACGTGCAACTAGGACAGCTCATTCAAAACAGAGACGTTATCGTCCGCGCAACAGCGGATACGTTTGGAATTTAATATCGCGCGTTCATTAAACATCACGTGAAAAGGCGGATAAGCTCGATTTAGCGAGGATTTAGTTTTATGTTGCTTGGCCCCGCCAGATCTTTATGAGCCGCAAAGTCTCCGCTCGTGCACCAACCCGAGCCCGCGAGAAGACCTGCTGGTTTCCATTAAAGTTGACCCGCCGGCGACGACGCGAGCTTCGCCCGGCAACGTGATTCGTGCCGCAACAGCATCCCCATTTTACATGAATTTGTTTTCTTATCGGCGCTGATATTTTATCTATACCTCTCACAACGTTGCGGCTCAAGGCGGAGGATGGTTTCCAAATATAATTAGTAACGCATATCGATTTCAAAGTTGACATCATTTTGCAGTCTAATAAAGCCAATTCCCACTCAAACGATCTAAAATTTTAACGAGATGTGCTAAAACGAAGAGTAACGCTACAGTGAACTTTAGGCTTTATTGTGTCATTTTTTTTCACATTGTGAATAATGAATTACTAGCAATGAAACAAAATTTTGTGTGCTAGAAAATGTATGAAAAGTGTCAAACGAGAATGCGGATTTGAGCAAATTCAGTAAAAATGCGCCAAAATGAAAGGAGATTTGGAAAAAATAGAGGAGGGCAAGAAGGAATCTGTGAAACTTTATCAAGAGGAATATAAAATGTATTTTGTTGGAATTTAGGTAAATCCCATTGTCTTTTTCAAAATGAAAGCCAATTCGTTTTGTATACATGTGACATTATTTATTTCAAAGGATGTCACATTACTTTGAATTATTATTTTTAAACGTTAGTATTGAGCCCTTGTGAACATGTTCTCCTCCTGCACATTTGGACAGTGAGATTCAATATCTGAACTGTCAACTTTTTTTTTTTTTTTCATTTTTTAATAATCTTGAAATTAAACTGAACTGAACTACTGTGTGGACGTCTGCCTGATGAATTGAAAAAATGTCCATAATTTAAGGAGGAATAAATCCAGTTATAATAAAGTTATATTAAAGATGTACTTTTTTCAGGGTTAAAAGCAGTAATGATTGTAAGAGCAAAAATGTATTTTGTTGAGATAAAAAGTTATAAATGTTTCAAGAACCAAGTGCCATTTTTTTTCAAAATTAAAGTTTAAAATGGAAGAAAGTCATAGTATGTTAACAAATGTTTTTTACAATTAGTACTTCATTGCTGATATATATTGGACCATTAATTCTCAGAAAAATGCATTTATTCAGTGAAAAAAGAAAAATATGAGACCTTAGAAGCCCTGCATTTATTTATTTCCATTACTGTTATTTAGATACATTTATTATTCTATTTCCTGTTTTATGGTGTATCATATGCGCGCCACTTTGTAATAGCTGCAGTTTTTTTTTTTTAGTCAAAACAAATAAAGTGGAGCTGAGTAGACTAATAATGCTCTTTTTGTTGAAAAATAAGTTACCGTAATTCCCGCCCTATAAGCCGTGACTTTTTTCAAAGCCGCCGCGCTAGTTAGCGTTAGAACCGCCGCGTTAGGGTTAACAGCGTTGCATTAGTGTTAGCACTGCCGTGTTAGCGTTAGCACCGCCGCATTAGCGTTAGCACTGCCGCATTATCGCGGCCCCGCTAGCGTTAAACTGTTTCTGTGTGCCGAGGCTTATCACCAGGTGCGCTCTGTAAGCCGGGAATTACGGTAAATCATTTGAAGATGTCAGATTTGACGTCGCTATAAGAAAGCTTTTAATTGGCTCAAAGTTAACATTTTTAAGAATTATTTTTTTTTTGTTTTATGGGTGTACCTGTTTCTGTGTACACTATGTTTGCACATTTTTTTTTTTGCGAACAGGTCAGACATAATAATTGACTGAAAATGATTTTGCGGACCCCCAAGCTTGCAGTTTGAGACCTCTAAATCTTTTCGTGGCCCGAAAAGATGCAGGTCTTAACTTCTATTTGTCCTTGTAAACCCACTTGGCTTTGAAGTCAATGGCGCATCCGTCATGTGTGCGAGAAATACATCTTGAGGATGGATTTGATCATCTGCTCCCCATCACGGTCCAAATGCGACGTTAATGCAAGCCAGTTCGTGTCGGTCTTCCCCCCGGGATGAACCCGAGGGGCCTTCTAGGGTTGGCGGGTGCCGGGTTACAGGAACGAGAATTCCTCCGTACACTACGTTTCCTCACTAGCGGTGCCACGTTGAGACAAATGAATGAAAATGTCACCTTTCAGCATCTTGACCGCAACAGTCTTGCAGGTGGAGAGTTTGTCGATCCCGAAGGCGGACGCCTCCACCACTTTCCCAAACGCGCCGTGGCCCAGAGTTTTGCCTGGCAAACCGAGAAGGGTAACGTTAAAAACGTCAGACGTTCGGGTTAAGAGGCGCGAAATGCACCGTGCACACCTAATCGCAGACGGTCACGAGGAAACTCCCATTTGCTGCCGTCGTACTGGAGGAGGTCGTTCTGCTCGTCGAGAGGGCACTCGTCGGGGTCAATGATGATGGACGGACCCATTTTGTAGTGCGCTGGCTGCTGCTGGGCGGGACAGAATGAAACCGCAATGTCGCGTTTTGGTCAGAGACCCAAGGGCGGAAGGAATGTTAATACCTCAACATCAGTCTTTTCCAACGGACGCATGTTTTGCGGATTCAGATAAATCTCACGGCGTGAGTAAAGTACCCTCAACACTTTTCCACAAAAGTTTGAAGTAATCAAGCAAGGATTCCTTCCATTTCCCATCAACGAGACAAAACGAGTTTCTCCGCATTTCGTACCTTCCTTAGCTTGCGGATGAAGAGGATGAGCATGAGCCAGAGGAAGGTGGCGGCGGCTCCAGTGCACACCAGGATTATAACCTCCACGTTTGACTTCCCTTCTTCCCCTGTCGAGGATACACAGCGGGACAACGATAACTCCTCTGAGAAGTACATTGAACGAACACTTCTTTTCCTTTCGGCTTGTCCCATTAGGTGTCGCCATAGCGTGTCATTACAGATGAACGCATATTTGTATGGCACAGTTTTAAGTTGGATACCCTTCATGACGCAACCCTTCTGCATTTTAGCCGGGGAGAGAAGCTTACAGCCTCTGGTATTCCCAGGCGATTTCCCCCATCCAAGAACCAATCAGAGCCAAACCTGCTTAGCTTCCGAGGTCCGACGAGATCAGGCGTTCTCACGGTAGCATGGTTGTAAGCTTACAGTGGACGGACACAATTTGTCTTTGTTTCATTTTGAAGTTCAGAATTAAACTGAGGACAGGCATAGCTTTCGGATAAACACTAGCCGGGCACTGCGGTCTGCGTTTTTTGTAATTCATCAGTACAAAACTGGGAGCCAAAATCCCAGGAAGTGACGTTCAAGGATTGCTGGTGTTTTAGCTTGGGTGACAGTGCATCTGTATGTTAGCATCGGTACAGTTCTTGTCGTCATATCCTCATTCATGAAATAGTGATAGATTTGACTAATTTTACATCCCAATTTGTTTTTCTTTCAAGCAACTTAAATAAATATGACCAGGATCCAACCTATAAAGGAGGAGGTACTGTAAACTCATTTGAAACGCCATTTAAAAGTTTGATATACTGCAAAATGACAACAAAGCACTTCGCCCAAAGTAGTTATCAGTACACAGTTGTCAGTCACTATACATTACTCGTGCACCCATTGCAGTACTCTTTCCACGTTGCATATCATTTGGTGACCTATATTAACTTTGACTGCATCAATTTCTTCACATCTCTGCGCCCTTTGCACGATGGTTATTGCACTGGACTATTTTTCTTATTTTGAACTGCTCTAATTGTGGGCCTACTCAGCAACTTTTTGCACAATTGTACCCCCTCCCAAAAAAAAAACAAACAAAAAAAAAAAAAAAACCGTACTGGCATTATCACATTACTAGTACCGTAATTCCCGGCCTACAGAGGCCACCTGATTATAAGCCTCAGTACACAGTTTGTGTTAGTGATGCAGGGCTAACGTTAGCATGGCGCTAGTGTTAGTGCGTTGCTAGTGTTAGTGCAGCGCCAGCGTTAGCATCCCCTGCTAAAAATTTCTATGGAACATTTCTAAAGAACTATAGAACTTTAGGACCCAAGTCCTATAGAAATTCTATTGTTCTGTAGAAATTCTTGAGAAAATCACAGCCAAAGTTCTATAGAAGAAGTTTTTAGCAGGGTCGTGCTACGGCTGGCGCCGTGCTAATGCTGCGCTAACAGTAGCGCTGCATCACCGCATTAACCCCAGGGTTGAATGCGTGTGGGGAAAAAAAAAAAGTTGCGGCTTCTACGCCGGGAAATTACGGTAACCTTTTATTGCTCAGTCACTGTGTGTCTCAAAAGTACTCTGTAAATCTGCTGTCGTGCTAGAGCAGATCCAACTACCGAAGACACATTTTTGTGTGGTTTTACATACTTGGCAGATCGATATGATTCTGATTAATCAGTCCAATCCGCTTTATTAAACAGCCAAGCAATAGCTTCAAGCACATGACATGTATGATGTGCAATTAAGGCTGCACATCAGTTCCTATAAACATCATGAGAGTAGATGTGAAAATAGCCGCAGGGTTTCTTGTCATTGTTCTTCTATAAACAATCACAAGTCCTTCCAGCCGCTGAGCTGTCAAAGCTTGCCGTCAACTTCACCCTGCCGTAATTAGCCGACCTCTTAACATGTTCCAGAGGTCACGACCTCACTTTAAGGACCCGACAGCCAGAGCCTTGATCATAAACCTGGAGAAAGAATCCACTTCCTGGCAGTAGATCATATATTTGTTCATGTGTACTGAAATATTTACTTTCCGATGCCGTTCCGCTTGAACCCTACTTAACCCACCGAGCACGGTGACCACAGCGCCGGTCTTGACGGCGCCCTCGCTATTGCTCGCCACGCACTCGTACAGACCCTCGTCGTCCCTCTTCACCCTCTCGATGGTCAGCGTGCCGTTCTTCCCCAGAGTGATTCCTGCAAGCGGCATCAGAAATGCTGCTTATTGGGGAAAAGGTGTTAAGTCCTTTTTATCAGGTGCTGGAGCTTGTAAACGTCTCCCCGCTGATAGCAAACACACTTTTATTTGGGGGGAGGGTTGTGTTCAGGTGCCAGCTGAGCTAGGTTTCAGCTCACCCGTGACCCGAATGACAGCCACGCGTTATTGCAAATTATTGGACGGATTTTTCCTGGTCGCGATGACGGTTTATGTTGTCATCGGTCTCCAGGCAAAACTCAATCGTTCCCCAGAGTCAACACAAGGTTGTGTGCAACCTTCTCGTTCGAATCGGCTCTTCTTTTGATTCAACAAGAATTTGGGATAACATCACTTACCCGGGCCTTCCTCCAGTAGAGCTTTGTTTTTGTACCACATGATGTCGGGGTAAGGAAGCCCCTGCGCAAGGCAGGTGAGCGTCAGGGTGCTGCTGCTGTTCACAACCTGATCGGTCAGATTTTGGCTGAGCCGTGGCTGCATTCTCGCTGAATAATACAAACAGAAGGTTCAGTTGGGCTTTTTGTGGGACGCAAAATATTGGCTAAATATTCACAATGCCGAGAACTATGGACATCCTACTAGTGCGCCAAATTTTCCACGTACTTGTATGTTCTTAGTCCTCACTAGCAAGACAATTCGGTGCACTAGTAGAATGACTAGGGCACAGTAGTAAAACAATTGCCTTGGGAGGGCCATTTTTTTCGCTGCTGACATCCGGTACTACTACTTCTTCTTTTCCTTTCGGCTTGTCCCGTTAGGGGTCGCCACAGCGTATCATCTTTTTCCATCTTAAGCCCATCTCATGCATCCTCCTCTCTGACACCCACTGTCGTCATGTCTTCCCTCACCACATCCATCAACCGTTTCTTTGGTCTCCCTCTTGCTCGTTTGCCTGGAAGCTCCATCCTCAGCACCCTTCTACCAATATACTCACTCTCTCTCCTCTGGACGTGTCCAAACCATCAAAGTCTGCTCTCTCGAACCTTGTCTCCAAAACATCTAACTTTGGTTGTCCCTCTAATGAGCTCATTTCTAATCCTATCCAAGCGAGAACCTCAATATCTTCATTTCTGCCACCTCCAGTTCTGCTTCCTGCCGTCTCTAATCCGTACATCATGACCGGCCTCACCGCTATTTTATAAACTTTGTCCTTCATCCTGGCGGAGACTCTTCTGTCACATAGAACACCAGACACCTTCCGCCAACTGTTCCACCCCACTTGGACCCGTTTCTTCACTTCCTTACCGCAGTCACCATTGCTCTGTATTGTTGACCCCAAGTATTTGAAGTCGTCCACCCTCGCCACCTCTTCTCCCTGGAGCTTCACACTTCCTCCTCCGCCCCTCACATTCAAGCACATATATTCAGTTTTATTTCGGCTAATCTTCATTCCTCTCCTTTCCAGTGCGTACCTCCATCTTTCAAACTGTTCCTCCGCCTGTTCCCTGCTTTCACTCCAGATCACAATATCGTCTGCGAACATCATGGTCCAAGGGGATTCCAGTCTAACCTTATCTGTCAGCCTATCCATGACTATAGCAAACAGGAAGGGGCTCAGCGCGGATCCCTGATGCAGTCCCACCTTCACCTTTAATTCTTCTGTTACGCCTACTCCACACCTCACCACTGTCCTGATGCCCTCATACATGTCCTGTACTATTCTAACATATTCCTCCGCCACACCAGACTTCCAAATGCAGTACCACAGTTCCTCTCCTGGTACTCTGTCATACGCTTTCTCTAGATCCACAAAGACACAATGTGGCTCCTTCTGACATCCGTTACCATATGACATTTTTCTACACTAGTAGATCAACTAGGATGCTGGTCAAACATCATCATGTTCCTAGTGAGCCAAAACTCTGCACTAGTTGATAACTTTATAATACTAGCACTACTGGTGACATTGCTTCTTCTTCTTATATTATTATTATTATTATTATTACCAGCCTCTAGTAACATATAGTTGTTCCACAAGTGTGACCTAGTCATTCTACTACTGGACAGAAGTAGAGAGGAGAGTGAAAAACTGTTACCGGTAAGAAAGTCATTATACTGTAATAGTGGGACCTCGTCGTTCTACTAGTGTGCCCTAGTCATTCTACTACTGCATGTAAAATTTTTCTTCTAGTCCCCAGAAATATGATACAGTGGTGGACGGCAGTAGTGGAAAAAATGTTACTAGTAACAGTGGCTCAGCTGGTAAAGCATTGGCCTCAAAGTTCTGAGTTCCCGGCTTCAATCCTGGACCCGTCTGTGTGGAGTTTGCATGTTCTCCCCGTGCCTGCGTGGGTTTCCTCCCACATCTCATGCAAACATGCAACAAAAATTGGACACTCAAAATTGCCCCTAGGTGTGATTGTGAGTGCGGCCATTTGTCTCTATGTGCCCTGCGATTGACTGGCAACCAGTCCAGGGTGTACCCCGGCTACGTCCCGTTGACAGCTGGGATAGGCGCACGCACTCCCCGCGACCTTCGTGAGGATAAGCGGCGAAGAAAGTGGAGGGATAGTAAGACAGGAGGATCATGGTTCCCCAGTCTCTCTTCTAGTACACCCAGTTGTTCTACTCGTAGTTCCCAGTTACAGAAATGTCATACAGTAATGAAAACTAGTACTCGCTGCTCTATTGGTTCTCCACAGTCATTCTTGTGAGTTGCCGAATTGTAAAACTGCTCGAGACAAAGAGTGTACTAGTACAAGGACAATTCAGTGCGTTACATGGATATAAAATGAATACTCGATAGGGTCTCCATTGACTTACTTACCGATCACATTCAACTCGGCCATCTTGACTTCAGTTGTATTTTGCAACTTAAAGGCTCGACACTTGTATCCCGCCACGCTGCTTTTGCTCACGTTATGCACGCGGAGAGAGATGGCGACGGAGTAGCGGTCGAGCTGGAGGCGGGACACGTTTGAGGTGATGGTTCGATTCCTGGAATCCAACCACTGCAGGTCTGTGTAGATGTAACGGGAGGCCCGGCAGCTCAAGGTGACGTCTTCCCTCTCCATGGCTGACGGAGGTTGGATGGAAATTGTCTCAGGGTGATCTGGCACGACAGGAAAAGAGGTCACATTATTGCGAGCGTCGCATATTTCGCGCTATCATAAACATTGGTTGGTCAGGGCAAAACCTGAAGTGGTCTGCAAGAATCCGGATTTTTGTCTCTCCTCGCTCACGTAATCCAGGTTGATTGATAAAGTGTGTAGCACAGTTGCACGCCGTTATATTAAATTTTTTTGCAGAGTCGATTTATATAACTGTGACACGATTGTTGGGGAGGGGGGGGGGTATTAAGAGACGGATTAACCGAAGGTCCAGGTGCCAAATTCCGAGCGCGACCGCCGTTGAAGACAGAAAAGGGACAGGAATGTCAAATGCGAGTTATTTCCTGTTTCATCACCGATAATTGGAAGCACGTTGCCGCATGACGGCGTCGGCGATGGTGCCGCAGCAGTCGTCCAATTGCAGAGGAGCCCAGTAAAGGCCCCCCCCCCCGTGGTTGGGGGGCAGGGGGGGGACCAGACTGTGCTTGTTTGTTCAGCTCGCTGGGAAGCATTCGGTGTTCCGTAACAGAAGACAGCTGTTGTTACAATTCTGTCGGCGTTCCACCATCCCTCATCTTCCCCACCTCTGGACCTGAATCACATTCCTCGCTTTACTGGGAGTCTAACCTGCAAGGCTTCACCCACTTCTCTGAAAACTTCAATTGTAATTTTTATTATTATTTTTTTTTTTGGAAACTGCCTTTCACCCATTTGATGTTACCTCGATGTGCCAGTTGTGCAGCGTCTTATTCCATTTGGGAACATTTGGAAAATGCCCAGATGCACATAAAATGCAAAATTCTCATAACTGAGGCCTTGCAGATGAAAGAAAAAAAAAAGAATGACCCGCTTGCACTGGAAAGAATGTAGTTTGCTGTTTTTCTTTTTTGTTTTATTTTTAAACATGTGCGATTATAGTTCTCCGTATGCCTCGGGATGGATTTGCCTCGGATACGCACCAAAGCCGCTCGGCTACACGGGAGAATGGTTCCAATTAATGCTCCGCTCCGGTGCCTTCATAGCACAACTTGCACTCATGACGCTCATTCCGGGATATTACAATTACTCATCCGGAATATTATATTATTGGTATCGGTCTGGTGTTATTTGTGAAATTATGCACATTCAATTAAGATGTGTTATAGAGGATATTGCTTACCGCTGACATAGAAAGGGAAGGTCCTGATACTTTCGCCTTCTTCGTTCCGCGCCAAACAGGAGTAATTTCCCGACACGGTGGCTTCTCCTATCACCAGGGTGCTCAGAGTCTGAACGAGGACAATTACAGTACAATACATAAATCACATTCCCGACAGTCAATCCTGGATTATTATTTTGCAAATGTAAATCGGTTACAATTTCAAGTTAGCCTTTTGAAAATGGAACAGCGATGGGGGGGGAAAAAAAGTAAAACATGACACCATGTTGCCCTATTGACAAATGTGTACAATTTAGACCAGGGGTCGGTCACAAAAAATGTTTAAAAATAATTATGTTGCGTAATATTGGCGCGTACGGTTATGCGAGGCACACAGACGTACACTTACACATAAATAATCCTCGATATACTTTAAAATAAACGTGTTTTGCATTTTTGTCGTGAGTCGATCTTTGTGACTTGGTCATTCTATTTCATCAGTGGTCCATCCATCCATTTTCTTCGCCGCTTATCCTCACGAGGGGGGCGGGGAGTGCTGGAGCCTATCACAGCTGTCAACGCGCAAGAGGCGGGGTACGCCCTGAACTGGTCGCCGGCCAATTGCAGGGCACATAGAGACAAACAGCTGCACTCACAATCACACCTAGGGGCAATTTAGAGTGTCCAATTAATGTTAATGTACCAGCTGAGCCACCGTGCCCCTTTCATCATTGGTCATTCTAAAAATAAAAACAATTAAAAAGTCCCACCCCTCTCTCTACCCCTGTCGATTGCGAGAGGCTGGAGGCTAGAGAAGTAGATCTTGGGGTAAAAAAGTCTGCGCATCCCTGATTTAGACTATCAGTTCCTATGACAAACCAGAGTGGAAAGAGACCGGAGTTCCCGGAGAAAACCCACGCAGGCACGGGGAGAACATGCAAACTCCACACAGACTGGTCCAGGATCGAACCCGGGACCTCAGAACCGTGAGGCCAACGCTTTACGAGCTGGATCCACCGTGTCGCAAATCAAAAACAACATTCATCCAAAAACTGCTGAAGAATTACGTTACAGCATACTGTATACTGAGCGGGCTTCCTTACTTTCGCCTTCCCTGGCACTTCTGGGTGAGCAGCTCCGCTCGGAGGACCCCCCCCCCCCCCGCCCCCCCTCGCGACCAGCGTCTAATTCACGGGCCTGCAAGATTTATGTGGAGTGACAGAAAGGAATTTGCCAACAAATCCCTCGCCTTTTAAACTCCCGCTCGTTATCGCTGACCCTTACTCGTCGCGCTCATAAAGAGAGCGCTTTTGGTCGCAGGTACTTGTAAACAAGCGGAGCGGCGGAATTTATGACAGACGCATATAAGAACTGATGCCCTGTGAAAATGACATTTACAATTATTAGCCTCGTTTAAAAAAAAAAACCCAAAAATAAAAACGTTTTAATTTCCATCCACACAAAGAGAGACAAAACCAACTTTACAGGCTGAAATGTTGCAATTGAGAAGAGATAAGAAAAAGATTTCCGCGCCCTCATTTGACCCAATCACGGTCCTAAATGTTTATTTTATGTTTTTCAAGACCGGCGCAACGTAGGCAACCGAATCTGCTCGAGGTGAAAAGACGCAAACGGGAGGAAAGTCATTTTGTTCTCTTCTGTGGTACGTTTTGGGTTTCCGTGACATAATTACTTTGATTCTTTTAATAACATTATAGCCTAAAGGAATACACTCGTTTTGTTTAACTTAATCTGATTGTTTTATTTCAACCTAGATCAAATTTCTATAATTACGTGCGCTGTCTGAACATATACACTGCAGTGGGAGGGAGGAAAAAAAAGTATGTGAACCCTTTGGAGTTTCTTTAATTATTGTAGTCAATGGTCAAAAACTGTAGTCAGATTTTCATTTAAATCACAACAATAAATGGAGTCTGCTTAAACTAATACTACAGAAATTATTGTATTATTAGCATGTCAATAATTTTTTAAAAATAAATCAGTGATAACTATTGACGAGGTGGGGCGGTAAAGGGGCGAAAATAAAAATTTACAATGAAGTGTTTTTGAAATAGGGCGGCACGGTGGGCTCAGCTGGTAAAGCGTTGGCCTCACAGTTCTGAGGACCCGGGTTCAATCCCGACCCCGCCTGTGTGGACTTTGAATGTTCTCCCCGTGCCTGCCTGGGTTTTGTCCGGGTGCTCCGGTTTCCTCCCACGTCCCAAAAACACGCAACATTAATTGGACACTCGAAAATTGCCCATAGGTGTGATTGTGAGTGCGACTGTTGTCTGTGATTGGCTGGCCAGTTGAAGGTGTCCCCCGCCTCCTGCCCGGGATCGGCCCCAGCGCTCCCCGCGACTCTTGTGAGGATAAGCGGAAAAGAAAATGGATGGATCTTTTGAAATAATTTTTAAGCAAAATGCCCTGGACATTGATGTGATTGCAGAGTTAATAAATACAAGTTGAAAGATGAATTTAAACATGCATTAACTGTGGAAAAGTAGCACATGTGGTCTGTCCTCCCTTGCCAAAATTAAACATTCCCAAAAAACACAATAAATGTAATGATGATGATGATAATATGAACGCCTTCCATTATTTGATTTCTACGATGATTCGATTTATTCTGTTCAGATATTTATGAACGACTTGTGTTACCAACCGACCACCACACGTCATGCATATCTGTCGGCCTGTGCTCAAAACTTTTTTTTTTTTTTTTTTTACTCGCTCCTGTTTACCAAACAATAAACCCCATCAGAAAAAAAATGGATTAATGTATTTCACAAATCAGGTGGGCCACGCGAAGTTCCATCATTCCAATCTTCTTAAAGCCGTGGGGAGGCCAAAATTAAGTTCACTCAGTCAATATGTATTTTGAGTAGTTACATTAATGGATTATAAGATTTTGAGTTGCAAAAAGACCGAGTCTTACTTATATTTTGTAAAAGTTACAATAAGCAAATGGGAACGATTCGGTGGGATGACCCACACGTAGTTTACCTTGATTGCAATCATTTCATGCCAACAGGTCAAAGGACAACATTTTCTTACTCTCACAACGGCGGTAATTTATTTTATTTTTATTTTTTACTTGCATGAAACACTGACATATGCATTTCCTTTACAAACGTGCTTGTTATTGAGTTTAAAAAAAAATGAAATAGATTATTGGGAATTTGTGAGGAATATTCTAAGCCAAGGGTGTCAAACTAATTTTTCTGGCGGGCCACATTGTTGTTCAGCTTTCCCTCAAAGCGCCATTTTGACCGTGGAACAAAAATATTTAGTCATCTCACCATATTGACATAATCAATTTATGAACTAGTTTTGGAGTCATAAATCAAGGGTAATGTGTTTTTCAACTATTCACGTTTTGTCACACAAAAAAGCTTGTAACATCTCAACTTTATCTTTTATGATGTATAACAATTTGAACTTTTGGTGAAGATTTTTACAAGAATCATGGAAATGGACACTCTAGATTTGGCTTCCCGGGCCACATAAAATCAGGTGTTGGGCCAGATCTGCCCCCCCGGGCCTTGAGTTTGACACCTGTGTTCTAAACCGTCTCATTTGGGAAGTCCCCCCAAACCCTCCCCCACTCACCCCAAAAGAAATGCATTTGTGCTTCTATGATAGAAAACAATGTAATATTTTTCAGCTCTCGGGCCACATCTGCCAATTGGGAAAAAAACAAAACAAAACAAAAAAACAACAACTTGTATCATATTTTCCTGTTCACTCATTCCAAGAAGAAATAATTCCAAGTGCATAAATGAACAACAACTGATTTTTCTTCAAACGGGACGGCCGCGCTTTTCATGTCTTTTTGGTCTCATTTGTTCATGCGAGAGTTACCCGTCATGTTCGTTGGATGGGAAACGAGAAGAATTTATTCATTTCAGATGAGAAATATAACGTTAATGTGGAAGGTTTCCACTTGAATCTGGCCTTGCCGCTGGATACTGCCTCGATATTGGCCAGTTGCAACAATGCTCATAAATACACCGCTGCCACCAATGTTTTAAAAATCAAAAGTCAACATAACGCAGTTTTTACATACCTTGTTTTTGCCATGTACAATTTCTGTCTTGGTCGTAATACTCTTGATCCAGTTTTTGTCTTTTCCCTTCTCCATAACATTAACCACCACTGCCTTGGAGTACTTTGAGCAACTGCGAAAGAAGCAACAATAAAAGTAAAAAAGTTAAGGCTCATTGCAAGTATGAAGAAAAAACAAATGCACACGTGTTAAACCGTGAACAATAACATATTTTTATCACAAGTTTGTCCAGATGGAATGAATAATGAATAAGGCAGTAAAACAGCCTAGTTGTGTTACTAGTGCAGCAAAGTGGTTTGCTATGGTTTGTGTTTTATCCATCCATCCATCCATCCATCCATTTTCTTATCCTCACAAGGGTCACAGGGAGTGCTGGAGCCGATCCCAGCTGTCAACAGGCAGGAGGCGGGGTACACCCTAAACTGGTTGCCTGCCAATCGCAGGGCACATGAAGATGAACAGGTGCATTCACAATCAACACTTATGGACAATTTAGAGTGTCCAATTAATGTTGCATATTTTTGAGATGTGGGAGGAAACCGGAGTGCCTGGAGGAAAGTCACGCAGGCGCGGGGAGAACATGCAAACTCCACACAGGCCGGTCCGGGATTGAACCCGGGACCTCAGAACTGTGAGGCCAACAACGCTTTAGCTGAGCCACCGTGCCGTCGATTTGTGTTTTAGTTTAGGTTAAAAGGAGTTTTGATTCATGTTTTCTTGTTTTGTTTGTTAAATTTTTGTTTCCACCCGATCCCATCAGTGTGTCCACCAATCAGCTCTCTCCAGCCACTCGTAATATTTCCGTGTACGCCAGTTCGCTCGTATTTAGTTCTCTGGTTTCTTTTGGTCCTGGTTGGTGTATTGTCATATGGCATCTGTTGCCACGTCAACGTCTTGTTTGAACTTTCATGTTTTTGTCGTGGTTATCTTTTTGCTTTGTGTTTCTTTGTTACCGTATTTTCTGCACTAAAAGGCGCACAATCAATGAATGGCCTACTTTAAAAAAAAAAAATCATATATAAGGCGCACCGGACTATAAGGTCCATAGAATAGACGCTACAGTAGACGCTGCGGTTACGTCATGCATCCATTAGTTGGAGCTGCACTAAAGGCTCAATATTGATCCATATTTAAGGCGCACCCGATTATAAGGCGCACCGTTGGCTTTTGAGAAAACTAAAGGCTTTTAGGTGTGCCTTATAGTGTGGAAAATAGGGTACTTTTTATTCAGATCTTGGACTTTATTCACTTAGCATTTCGCCTCCATGGTTCTTGTTTGCCTTTTTTGCTTGTTAAATTAAAATCCAATTTTTTTTTTTAGATTGCCGCACTTCAGCTTAAAGTGTCCCTGCAAAATTGGGTCCTCTGCTTTTTCTCTTCCCTCCAACGTCTCAATAACCCCAACTCAAGAGAGAAAATTTAATTGGATACTAGAAACCCAAAAGTGACAAAATCAATCCACCGGGCCAGTAATTTTTCTTACTAGTGAGGACAAAGAGCGTTCTAGTACGAGGATCTTAAGATGGATGTCAAGGATAGCTAATAAAAGCTTATTCTATAGCATCCTTGGATGCATGGCCTGCAGAGTGGAGAGAGATCTTGGATTCTGACCCCTCCCAGCCCAGCCTCCGAATCTCAAAAGTCAATTCTTCACTGCTTGCGGTGGCAAACAATCAAGCTGATGAGACGAGAGGCCAAGGAGGAAACGGCCTCAGCGACAGGAAGGGCCTGGCTGTGCGTCACCTCCGACGGGAAACGCCGGCGCGATCTGCTCAAAAGAGATAAGGCTGATGCTAAGACCTTGGCGGTCAACAGGGGACAGCTGATAACTTCTTAGCCTGAAAACACCCCCGCCCCAAAACGCCTACGGCAGGGGCTCTTAGACTCCGGCCTGGTCATTTACTGAACGCAAGCAAGAGGAAAACAAGAGGACTTTAAAGGTCCCCTTCCATCAATTCTTTTAAAACTCTTTGATGTCATTTTATTGAGTTTTCAGGATCAAATTGGGTGGAAAATGCCCAGAGTATCCCTTTCCAAGCGATTCTAGGCCTTTTTCACCAGGCGGTTGACATGGATGGGCTTCTCAATTAAATGGAACGTGTGAAAAAGCTTTGCCGCAATTGTCCATCGGTGGCCTAGCATTCATAGCAACCTCGGATTTGGATCATTCGACTGCCACCGCAGCGAGAGGATATTTTCAGAAGTGGGTCTTATCGCGCCTCAAATCTATCAGCCTTGCTCCACCCTCGGCTTTCTCAGACTGTACATTTCCCCCTTCTGTCCAAATACGAGATACGCTCTCGAAAGGCTGCGCGGTTAATTTACACTGGCGAGCCCTTTGCACAGTCAGGTCTTCATAAAATAAACATTTAACGCAATTTATCACCCGCCGGGCTGGAACGCTTCCCCTCTCCTGCAGCCCAGCCGCGACTTAAAAGCGGCGACTTCGATTAGCTTGGGTTGCTGGAACCACCGCAAAAGTTATTGTAAACAGAAATGAACAAAAGCTAGACTCGCAAAAACATTTTTGTAAGCTGAAATGAAAATGTAAAAAAAGAGCAAAAGTTGTATTGTCTGCTCACAAAAGTAATTTGTGACATTACATTACAAGTACATTTTTAAGCTAATTACATCCTTGAACCTCTCATTATTTCTCCCCCAGCTCAAAGCTATGACAAAATGTAGATTTAGTCAGGGTAGTACACGAAGTGTGGCCCCTTTACTGACACTGTGTTGTTTTTGTTAATGGCGCCGGGGGCCTGATAACCCGAGGCTAATGGCCCATTGTTTTCCTGATCTTACGACTCGCGGGTCTCCCGCTGTCACAGGGCCCGGGATCTCGGGGGAATGTTCATCTTGTTTGTGGGTTCACTAGCAGGCTGGTATTCACCAACAGTCACTCATCATACGCAAAGAATTACAGGGCTCCGTAGCAGCTTGGGGGATCGGCGGAGATATATCTCCCCACCGTTTCCTCTTTGGAATCCAAAGGCGCTGACCTCAAATTTTGGGGGGGGGCACCTCTCCAGGGCAACTTTTCTTTGATTAATGTGCTGTGTTCTGAGGCGCTATAGTCAGCGGAGATGTGCTGTTGTTTTCTTCTGTTTCTGGGTCTCCGGGGTGGCTTGAATGCCACTGTGAAACTTGACGTAAAAAAAAAAAAACGAACAACTATGCATGTGTTCGTTGTTTTTCGTTTTGTTCGTTTTGCGTCCACTGTACGGAGAGCTCTCTTCATCCATCATCGGTACTTTTGTCTAGATAGTTCTTCTGTATAAATGAAATAAACACAGAATGGTGGGACCAAGTCTATTCATCCATCCCTTATGTCAGGGGTCCACAACTACCGAGCTGCGGACCGGTGCCGGTCCGTGGATCGATTGCTACTGGGCCGCTGAAGTAATAACTAATTAGTTCCGTTGTATTCATTATCCGAATCTGAAAAATATTTTAGTTTGAAAAATGACCGGATTCTCTGAGTTACTTCTCGGTCACTTGAGTGCCAAATTTACCCCCTTCTTCCACTTCTTCTTTTCCTTTCGGCTTGTCCCATCAGGGGTCGCCACAGCGTGTCATCTTTTTCCATCTAAGCCCATCTCGTTCATCTTCCTCTCTAACAACCACTGTCCTCATGTCCTCCCTCACAACATCCATCAACCTTTTCTTTGGTCTTCCTCTCGCTCTTTTGGCTGGCAGCTCCATTCTCAGCACACCTTCTACCAATATACTCACTCTCGCCTCTGGACATGTCCAAACCGTC